>NC_091863.1:83649216-83984613 GCF_037783145.1 Equus przewalskii
CTGAGTGTGACTAGATTGAAATACCATCTTCCACTTGTCTATGTGGCTGAAAAGTCCCAGAGCTCTTAAAGCACATAAGGTCCCATGTGTAAGGCTGATTCCATATGTGGATACAACGGAGAGTTCTAGGCTGTATTTCTGTGAAACCTCCTGTCCCCTCCCTGACCTTGGTTTCTTTTTGGGTCATTTCTAACTGTCCCTCACTACTTTGGGTCACTATTTTTATTATAGATGTTTCAAAAGTACAGATTAAAGGCTATGCAGGACAAACAGATCAACCAACAGGAACTAGGCATTCATAATATAGTAAATAGATAGCAGTCATGTGATCAAAATTTGACAGACAATTTTTGTATTTTAATATGGTATCTTTAGGGTGTTTATATCAGGAAACATAATGATTACTCAGAGCTCAAGATTTTTTCCTGCCATAGTGCAAAAGCAAAAGAAAGAGCTATGTAGTTGCTGTTAAATGCTGATCCCAGAATAGTTTGAAAAACTTCAAAGTTCTTCTCCATAGTCTTGGCTGTTGTCTTACAATATATCTAACTATAACATGGTTTAAGGAAGGGATCTTAAACCAAACATCTAGCCAGTATAGAAAGTCTTTTTATGGCATTGTAACAGATGGTCATACAGCATCTTCTTGAATATTTTAACTGGAAGGGAGTCCACTATTAAGGCAGTCCATTCCACTGTTGGACAAGTCTAATGATGAGAAATTCATTCTAACACTGGGTGAAAGTCTGCTCTCTTGTTACTTTCAATGTCCTAGTTTGGCCAGAGGAATATACAGTGCAACATACAAGAAATCAGTTCCTTCTTTTACAATAAATATTTGACTTAAGAAACCTTGCAAGAAAAGCCCATTATCCCCCAAGCTTTTCTGAAGGCTTCTCTGAGAGCACAGCATGGTGGATCAAAGGACCATCAAAATTATGAGCAGAGAGCACTACATCCAAAGCCATATACTAAGCAGCATCACTAAATTGATAAGAAGTTGTCAGAGAAGCAACATCTCTGGGCAGCGAAAGTAGATTTATGAAGTAAAAGCAGACCAACCGTTTATTTGAAAAAGTGGTTGGCATATTTAAGTATAATCCATTCACTAGTACCCTGTTACTTTAAACACAAGGAGTATAATGAATTTCCGTTGTCATTAGTGTATCTCCTATTGAGGTGGTATTTTTTAAAAAGCTCTGATGGAAGCAAACCATACATAAGGATTTAAACAAGGCGGTGTACATCACTATACTTTTGCATTCCTAATCATTACAACCTCTTTATAATTCAAACTTAGGACATCCTTTTTTGCATTATTATTTTTATTGTAATACAGCTCAGAGTCTTATTTTTTTCCCCTTTAGCAGAAATGTCAGAAACTGCCTGGCAAGAGTCAATGGTGACATTTGTTACTTGATTAATGGAACGCTTTAAGGGATAGCTGTAGCTCGTTAACTCCTTCATGCGGCTGGGTTCTAAGTTTAAATTGTGATTTGAAAAATATTTAAATTTCTCAGGACTAAAGCTTTCTGAAACGTCCCGATACACACAAGAAGGAAATAGCAGAAATCACACAAAATACACTTGGTTTGATAAAGCTTTTTTTTTTTAAATCGCCCTACAACTTCAATTTGAAAGGCTCTGATTCACAATCACAACCTTATCTCTTACACTTTTGTGTATGTGTGCACTCTTAGAGGGGCACAGTTATTCTTACACTACTGACTGAGCAATTTGGGGCACACTTTTAAAAGGCTTCCTACTTTTAACAGCATGAAGATCCTGCTTTGGAGCCACTGTTCAAGTCAATAGTGTGACCTAACATGCAATGCTCTAGCTGTTCCTCTACAGCCAACACCTGCCTGACGGCTTCTTCAAAGGCCACTGTAACATTAGTATCATCTTTGGCACTTGTTTCTAGATAAGGGTAATCCCCATTCTCCATGCACCAGGCTTGCGCCTCCTCAGTAGTTACTTGCCTATCCTCTTTGTCTACCTTGTTACCCAGAACTACAAAGGGAAAGTGCTCAGGGTCTTTCACATCTGCATAGTAGATGAATTCTTTCTGCCAGTTACCAAGGTTCTCAAAGCTCTGCCGGTCGTCCACGCTGAAGGTCAAGAGGCAGCAGTCTGCTCCCCTGTAGAAGGGTGTCCTAAGGCTCTTGAAACGTTCCTGCCCTGCAGTGTCCCAGATCTGGAGAGTTACAAAACGTCCATCTACCTCCAGATCTCGATTTAAGAACTCTACCCCTATGGTGTGAAAAGCCTGGGAGTCAAATTTATTGGTTACATAACGGTTCATGAGTGAGCTTTTCCCAACTCCACCATCACCCAAGAGAATGACCTTTAAGAGCAGGGATTTCCCACTCATTGTTGCAGCACCAGATGGGGAGGAGTTTATAACCAAGAGAACCTGAAAATAAAAGAAAGAGTAAGAGGGAAAACAGTTAAACCTCAAACTGAAATCAACTTCATAGTAAATTTCCCTGAATTGTGAGGACTTCTAATTTAACTTCTTTTGATTCATGCTCATTAAACAATATAGTACAGCAGAAGGAATAAAACTAGTTTTGCATAAGGGGGAATATAGGTCTTGTTTTTCTGAAGTCTCTTGCCTGTGCCAGGGAAATGGCTGAATGCCATGGGTAAATGGACTAGCAGATGGTGCTGTAATTTGGTTCAGTTCTGACTCTATTCTAGGGGAGAGAGCCTAGAACAGGAATGACACTCAAATGTGTAACCACATCAGCTTCTGGTTTGGACAGTTCCAAACAAGAGGTAAATAGAGTGAAAGTTATTTGGGCTTTGATGTCTGTTCCGGAAGGACCCAAGAATTATTGAGGAGAGAAAGCTGTATAAGCTGGAAGCTTGATTATGTCAGTAGACCCCAGAACTAGACTGGACCCCAGAGCTTGGAAAAGAGAAAAAGGTCAAGTTTCTTCAGGCATTTGTCCCCATTATATTTGCGGGTATTATATACTTGCAGGTATAATAGTTAAGGGTATTAGAATGGATACCCTTAACAAGTAAAGGATCTTCGATAATCGTTTCTTCATGGAACAATGGCCCTTAAGTTGATGATTATTGACTGGTACCATTATTATAACAGCCTATCACTCAGGAGGAAAATCTTGAATAGCTTATTAATTTTTGAATTTAGGTTCTAATTCCATAATAGTACCAACAGAAACATACTGTAAACTCTAAAGTGTGATAATTATACAGTACCCTTCTTGTTGCCTCCACAACATGGAATACCTAGAATTTATCTTAAAATAAAAAGATGAAATGTTTACTGAAAAACTACCTTGCACTAGATTATGTTAGGTATGTTCACACTAGGTCCATTGTGGGAACTCAGTAATGATGATGGTAATTGGGTGTTATTTATGCCAGAGACCCAAGGAGATGAAAACTAATCATGAATCAAAAGAGCACATATAAAAGAGCTTCCGGAGGTATACACCTTCGAAATGTAATTGAAAAAAAATCTCAGTAGTCCTTAAAATTATGTTGGTGTGCATATGTACTAATCATTTATTTTTTTAAATATTCATTTTAAGAGATCAAACACAAAAATATAAAATATATACCTACCCAGTTGAGTATAAAATAGGAACCTACCCCGTTGGGTCTTTGTCACAATGTTAGTCTTTTTCTTGATGTTGTTTTATTCCTTCTTTTTAGGGTTCTAAAAAACAGATTGGGAAACATCATTTAAAAAAATCTATAATAAAATAAATTAAGGCTATCTATATAAATACACTCGAGTAAGGAAAAAATCAGACCAACTTCAACTTACCTACAGAGGATGCTTTTCACAAATATACTTAAGAGTTCAAAACGCGACAAGTGTTTAACATGGAAAAAATAATTTTGTTGTAAGAGCTTTAACTTGTCTTAACGTGAGTGTACTTTATATGATTTTTAAAGTTTTATATTGTCTCTCCATTCAAAGTAAAAGTAAATCAAAGAAAGTAGATGATATTCACGGTAGCTGATATTTAGGAAAGGGAAAGTACGGAGGAGTCTAAGATATGTTGAAATTCTAAGTCACAGATGAAACTCCTACCCTTTATACCTACCAGTGTTCCCATCTCCAAAAAAGTTACAAAGGCACTCACCACTCTGCCTCAAGGCTGTGTCTGCAATTGATTCCACAAGATCACAGAAGAAAAATTATGTTTGGGGATTCCCTGTTTATAATATAGTCTCTTGGCTAATTATTTTACTCATTAATGTTGATCATCTGTCTTGAGCACAGGTTTAATATTTAGCTGGCTTTATGAAATTCAAACACAACTTCATTTAGCATTATAGTTAATTATGGCAAGAGTCTTAGCTAAGCAGCATCAAGAGTACTGATCTAAAAGGAAAAACAGTTTCTAGATTTGTTGTGTTTTTTCTTACTGAGGAATAAAGAAGCTTTTAAGAAATCTGTGCTGCTTAATAATCTCATGTTATTTTTCCACATGTAGATACAGCATATAATAAGGGCTTCATTAGAGATCTAAACAGTAATTATGAAATGAAATAATGTCTTCTAAATTGATAGGCTTTATCCTCCTTCTTGGTCTATCTAGCCTAAAACATTCTCAAGTTTCCTACAATTCCTGATTATCGTCCTCTTTTTTCCTGCTCTCAAATTGCTGTCTTTGGAACTAGGTCAAGTAACAAACATTTCTTTAAATGGAGCTGAAACAAGCGTTAGCACACTTCTTTAGTTTTTATACTGATCTGTAGGATAATTTTACAGAGCAGAACTCTTGAACTCTCACTTTAAAAAGTAACAGAAGGAAGTACAAATTGGTGGTTAGTATTAAGGACCATGCCAAATGAGCGTCCTTAAGTTCCCAGCAAACAGGTGTTCACATCATTAAACGACTCACTAATTCTACTTCCCCGGCGGCGGATAAACTCAAATGATGGGTCAAGGACTGAAAGAATATGGAAACCAAATACTCAGCGCCAGGAATAATGATGAAGTATTAATAACTATCTGAGATAATGCTGCAGTTGCTTGTGCACTCCCTACTTGGTCTTGTGCACACATAACTTCTGGGTACAGAGGCTCCATACCAGGGAAAAGGGAGGAAAAGCAATGTGGTTCAGTGTCAAATGCACTGGGCTGGCAGCAATCAGGAGACGAGAGTCTTCATCACTGCTTTCTCATTCATTTATTTTATGAATTTGGGCAGGTCAACGAATCTTGCTGTGTTTCAATATCTTCCTATATAAAAATAGAGCTGATAATACCTGCCCCACTTAACTCACAGGATTTGGGGGAAAATGAATAACTTAGGAAGTTTGTAAAGATTTGTAAGCATTTATTGAAATTTTTGGTTTGAGATTTTTGTTCTTCTTGCTCCTCCACCTCCTTTCATTCACCAGTGGGTGCCTTGTGGCTAGGTACTAAACCTTCTCAAAAAGGACCTGCCTTTTTGAGGGAGGATAACAATTCTTCCTTTTCTCTTTCTTCCATATCTGAGAGAGCCTTGTTCCCCAACAATTTTGAGCATCTGTATATACCACAGAATCTCAGCGTTGTAGGGACCTTAAGGGTCTTCTGGTCCAATTCTGCTACTGATGCTTGAGAACACATTTGAGTGCCTACTGTGTGCTGTGTCCTTACTAAGGTGATCCTCCACTCTCCTCTGCTGTCTCCAACTCCCATTTGTTTCCTGGAGGTAGAAATGAATACAGTTTAGGCTTGTCTCCTTGCCTCCAGTCACTAAATCCTGCTGATTTTTTCTTGGTTTACCCTTTTCCTGTCCTCTGCTACCATCCTCATTTTGACCCATATCTCCTTGCACAAATCTTTGGTGAAAGTTTCCTGGCTCTCCTCTCCCTGCCTCCAGTTTCTCCCTACTTAATCTACTTTGCAAAGTTTCCTCACTTGAGCACACACTGGGTGTAGACGCTGTTGGAAATGCATACATGTTGAAGGCAAGGTCTTATCCTCAAGGAGTTTACAAATTAACATATAAGCTTCAGAGCTCATGATTTACAGTTGAAATAACACCATTATACTGAATTATTTTGTTAACAAAACCTTTTTTTCCAAGTATGTCTTTCCTACACAACCAAATTTTAAATTCCTGGATAGTAAGGCCCTTGTTTGTGTATGTTTTTGTGGCCCCTTCACTATGCAGCACCAGGGTCCTCCATATGGATAATCAATAAACATTTGTTTATTAATTGTCTAGGCAGGTGCCAAGAACTAATGCCTCTGAATTGACGCCAAGGTACAATAGAGCCACAGTTCTGTAAGATGTCCAAATACTATTATTTATAAGGTTACTAAAGAGCAGAGGTTATGGACTCATCTGGATTACTTTCTAGATGGGACTTAACAGGAATTCTACCTGTTGAAAGTCAGTGAAAATACTCCAGTTTCCCTCCCCTCCCCTCAGATTTTAAAAATAAATATATAAATTTCTCCATTCCCACCAAAAACAAGAGCAGAATAATTATCTCAACTTTATGTTTTCAGTGGGTGCTGGCATCCCCATCATGATCCCCATCGTCCCTATCATCATCATCATTATTGTTTGAAAATGAGTGTGATATTCTTTAGGACACACTTAAAAAGAAATAGCACAGCATAAAAGCAAATCAAACAATTTTTTTCCTCCCCTAGAATACGCCAAATTTAAGTCAAACCTTAAAGAAGATAGCATTACATAGGCAAAGAAATTCTTTGATAAGCCTAAGTACATTTAATAGGAAAGTCAAATCCCTTATGCATCACTTATGGGTCCCACACCAGGTTAGGATTTATTCTGATTTTGGTCCTATTCAGAGAAAGATCTTGCTTTAATCGACTCAAATATCCTAGATGTGCAATTTCCCTTTCCTACTCCACTCCCCAAAATAGATTAACAAGCATTCTCTAAGGATAATTTATTCACTTTTTTTTCCCCCAATTAGGGTCTAAGACTTGGGCAGTAAGGTGAATTAGAAATTTACCTAACGGATACTCTCTAGCTTTCCCTGTCCTTCAACACACTTGAAACCTTTTGAATCTGCTGTGCCCACACCCACACAGGCTTATCAAAACTATCGTATTTAGTTGGTGATGCTTGGGGGTGGTGTTGGGGGTGGAGATGAGGGAGGAAGCAGTACAATGATGAGGAAAAGGTTGAACCTTTGAAAATAGGACATTTTAGCGTGACGATGGAGAGAAGAAAGATAGAAAAGCAAATTGGCAACGTACGTTCGGTTGCCATGGTTGGAATGATGCTCAAATCCATAGTGCAGATTGTTTGGAAGCAAGTCTTGACAGGGATGTGTACTGCAAGGCTGGGGGAGAGGGAAGAGCAGCAGGGGAGGGCTAAGCAGTGGATGAAAGTGGCCCTGGTGGCAATCTGCACAGGGGAGAAGCCATGGTTGGAGCTGTGGGGAAAGCCCATCTTGCGGTGACACACTAGTTGAGGCTACTCAACTCACTGTTGATTCCTGGCACAATATTCAGAAATATTGCACTGGAGAACTGGGCGGGGCTTCCTTTAATCCATGTAAAAATCAATATAAACAAGAAATGATTGGATCTTTGAGACTCTCTACCTTAAATGGTGTATGTTGTTTCCAATACAACCTGATGCTTGGCGCGGAGGGGGTTGGTTTCGTAGCGGGGAAGCTCTGACGCACTGTATTCATTCTGTACAACTACCTAGTTATCAGCTACCTCCATGCTTTGAGTCCATATGCCACAGCCGTTATGCCACTGAAACGCTATTCCTACTTTTATGCCCATATTTATATCCTATATGCAACTAGAAGGGTCCAATGTGGAATTTCACCTCTAACCTTTCACTCCTCACAACGACAGCTATGGGGCTATGACCCCAAAGACACACTAGGTAACTATTTGGCATTGTCCCCAGGGCACTTCTTCCCAAGTAGACTGCCTGAAGACAAACAGGTAGGTAAGGTTTGGGTGACATTAAGTGAGCAGGGTACAGGGAAAAGAAGCTTCCTTAGGTGCCTGGGAATGCTGTCATCTCTATGAAAGGAGCACTGTTTGTATTGGGGATCTAGAAAGTGAGACGTCACGCATAGTTCCAACTACCTCGGACCCGGGTCTTCTCACCTCACCCGCAGCTCCTAGAACGAGCGCCTGTGGCGCATGCGCACTGAGCCACACCCGCTCCCCACGGAGCCCTGCGCCTCTGCCCGGCTTTGGCAGCCGCTCTGGATTACTCAGCAACGCCCCCTTCTACCGTTACCTAACCCCCCAGCTCCGACCCGTGCAGCGCCTAGGCCCCCTTCCCAGGGTGCAAGTGCTTCCGAGGATCACCTAGATCCCCCTTTCTCCGTCTTCCCACAGGCCTGCCACCTCCCGGCCTCCCGCGTCCGCCGGTCGCGAGCCCCTCTCCCTGCCCACGCACCGGCACCTTACCCAGTACAATGGGAGAGAGACTGGAGAGGGCCGCGGGCGCCAGGCAGGTCAGCTTTGGGTGCTGGCCGTTTGGCTTCTCAGCGACACCGTCACCACTCCCGCTGCCTCCTCGTCCTCAATGGGGCAGCAAGTGCAGCTTGGACCTCGGTGGCCTGACAGCTGCCGCTCGCGCCCGCCGCTGCCGCCGCGCAGCGTCTCGCGCCCGCGCCCGCCGGGGGAGGGGGCGGGGCTGCGCCGCCTCCTCTTGCCCCTTTCTTGGCGTCCTGGAACCCGGTGTGGGCGCCTCCCGCTCTTGCATGTCGAGAACGCTCCCTGGCTCGCTCACTCTTCTTTCATGCTCAGTGTCCAACCCTGGTAGCCCTTGGCCTCCTCTCCTCCTCTCACCGATTAGTAGGCGCAGCGACAATGGACCGTCAAATATTGGTCTCCAGCTTGGCTCCTCTGCAGCCGAGGGTCACAGCCCCATTTCCTGCAATCACCCTTCGACCTATCTCATTTACCTTACCTCCAGACGCTCTTCTTTTGCCAAGAGGATAGCACAGACGTCGTCTTGTTTCAAATAACTCAGGGAAATACATGATCACAACACATTACCAGGCCCTCTAACTGGCTACTACTCATGACATTCTCGTGGCAATGCAAAAGGACAGGTTCACAGCTGTAGCTCAGGCATAGAAGACACACTGTCCTTTAGCCTTCCCAGTTACCATTCTAGAGGGCCACACAGAGAGCATTACCTGAGGTTTCCAGGAATGTTGCTGGGGTAGAATGCAATGTTCCAATTGTGCCTAGCCACCCAGGCAGTCCCTTCTTGTCCTCTGTGACCCTCTGGTACCTCCAACTAGTTTGTGACTTTTTTTCCCCTGAAATCGAAAGAGTATGGAGCTCCTGGGGTCATTTAGCCTGCACCCCATCTCTCTGTCAGGTAGATCCATCTCTGAAGCTTCCCTGATGTCTGAGACTCTGTGCTTGTGTGGCACTGTCCCTCACTCACCATGTGCCCCCTCAGGGCCCTCACACATGCCCTCTCTCCATCTAGGCCACTCACTCTCTACCTTTTCACAAGTCAACCACTCAGTCAAACCCACAGGCTCCAGCTTAAATGTCACTTCCTCAGGGTAACCTTTCTCAATAACCCCAGAATAAAGTGCCCTGATTTATTCTCTTGTAGCCTCCTGTAGCTTACTGTGCTTTTCCTTCATAATACTTATCTGTTTATGATGAGATATTTAAATGTATGATTACTCAATTGACAGCTACCTTCCTCCACTAAACTATAGGGCACTAGTATAAAGTCAAGGACTGACTGTTTAGATTCACCATCATATTCCCAGAGCCTAGGGCAATGCTTGTTACACAGGACATGCTCGAAAATATTTGTTTAATATTAATGAATGTTGTAACATCAACAATTCTTGTTATTTTAAAATAAAATGAATGGGTCTAACTGAATCCCTCGTGCTCCTACTTAAACCAGTTCCACCCACACAACACCCTAAAACACTCTTCTGATGGAGAAGAGAGGCACGTAGTCCTTTAAATTAATTATTATTATTATTTTTGCTGAGGAAGATTCTCCCTGAGCCAATCTTTTGCCACTCTTCCTCTACTTCATATGTGGGTTGCCACCACGGTATGGCCACCAATGAGTGGTATAGGTCCATGCCTGGGAACCAAACCTGGGGAGCTGAAGTGGAGCATCTAAATTAATTTTGTATTCACGCATTCTTATCTGTAATAAAAGAAAACATTTGAGGATGGGCCCCAATATATGTATATGTATTTAGATTGTATACATGTACTACTGAGCATGTATACATTATACATTACATTATATATGTACATTATAATACACATGCATTAAAAATACTCCAACATAGAAATTTTAAAAGAATGAGAAAAAATAAATATGTTGATGTTCCAATGTTTTCTTTCTGCGCTCCAATAAATTGTTTTGTGCACTGCTCAAAATTAAAAGTCCTTCATATTAGAGTCTCTCATCTTGAGGTGAATCTAGACTCTTTTGTCCTTTTCTCATAGATGCTATTTTCCAAACAGTTTAATCATCTCTGAGAATCCCCCAAAACTAGTTTTAAAGGCCTTTTAATTTCTGGGCCTGGATACCCGGTTCTGTAGTCAGAAGCTCATAACTGCTGAAGGCATTACATATTTGCCAAATGCTGGAACCCCTAGGGGTAGGTGAAGTCCTGTGTTAGCCCAAAGACTCCGAACTGCAAACCCTATATTAAAAGAGTCTCCAGAGGTCACTTGCAAAGCAGCTGCCATCCGTGTAGAATAGAAACAACATGACTACCGCTAGTTGTGAGGGAACAGCACAAAGGGAATAGCTCAGAGTTTCAAAGTAACAAGTGGAGGTGGTTTTGTGGCTCTCAGACTGGGCTATTCCAAATGATTCATCATTGAGGTCTGTTAAACCATGCTGTCCATTAATAATGCTTCCATGCATAATTAAATAGTATAATCCTACCTTTGTAACATATTACACATACACACACACACACACAGACATCCCACTTTTCTGCCAAAAACAGAATCATAGTGTGGTCAGTAGATAGGAGGCTAAACCAAGATTGCCTCTACATACTGGAGAAATGTTACCTTTGGAGAGTGACATGCACATGCAAAAATCAGCATTCAGTGTATGAATTCAATCTCCAAAAGTCCCCAATCCCGATTTGGTTTTAAATACATTTACCTGGGCTTAAAGAAGAAGTAATTGGAATGTATTAATATAAAAGAAAAGCCTGATTGAGTTTTCATAAAATGCTTGTGAACAAAGAGTTCCATGAAGGGTTCAAATAAATTCATAAACACTGCATACAATTTCCCTTCCTGGAGAGTCACAATGCATATCAGAATATTAAAAACTCTTGGAATCATGCAGCAAAGAAACCACTTTTTTTAAACCCAACATTTCCCAAACTTTTGTGACCACAAGTTCCTTTTGTTTATGGAGCGCATATTAACAAGACTAGTAGACCTCAGAACCCAATTGGGTAACTGTTGTCCTAATCAATTGTAAAAGCTGGAATGTGATAACAAGACATTGGTTTGCCTTAGACATGGATGGCAATATATATCATCTTGCTTGGCCACTCAGATTGATTTGTAGTGGCTTTCTAGAGGATCATGCTGTGGAGGATTCCAAGGTGCACCCAGCTCAGTAGGAAAGAGTGATTAGTTAGTGACGACTACCATAGATGAGGCAATGTGTTCGCCATCCTTGGCCTAGAGTATTTATATGGCAACAATAAATTTCATATTTTCCAGATAGTTCTGATTGTGAATATTTTGTTCTGCTGTCCCCAGATTTACAGTAATACTTATGGGACTATCTAATGTTTTATTCACAAAATATGGTAGCCATAGATATGTAAAAAAAATTGAACACTAAGAATATGTCACTATTTACCTATCATTGCCCAAAAGCAAGTCACTGGTTCTGGTGACACAATAATTTTTTATCGCTTACATGTGGCTAATCTTGTGTAATAAGGTCAGTGTGCAAGTTTTACCATAGTCTGAAGGAAAGATCTCTGAAGATCATCCAATTATTGAAAGCATCAGTACAAATTCAGTTTTATTATTTTTAAAACATGTATTTTCAAGCTCTGTTCACTGAAAACACATAGAAACAGTGAAAATCCCAGTACCAAAGAGTACCTCTAGTGCCCAGACTGAGATTCTAAATACCATTTCCCAATGAAGGGAACCAAGGTTTCTTAGAGAAATGGCTCATTCAAATCTGTGATAAAAACTGTCCAAAATGAACTGGAATATCTTGTCACACCAGAGAGCAAAGAAGCTAAGGAACTGTGAGATAATAGAAAATATATGTATTGGCCTCTGCCCCTGGTTCCTGGCACAGAGCTCCTGAAACCCTTGTAAATTCCTCACTGATAACAGCACTAGGAGCATTTTTTGTTCCAATATTTGGTATTCGACCCTAGTTCCTGACACAGAACTCCTAAATCCCTTGGAATTTTCTAGATGATAGGAATGTCTTTTGTGCTGAGGCAACTCTGAGTGGGTTCTTGGATGGCTCCTAGATAGGGATGGATCCCCAGAAAAAACCAAGCCATAATTAGAATTGGAATTATTAGCCCCATTTCCACTTCTCTAGAGAAGGGAGAGGGGCTGGAAATGGAGTTAATAACTGATCATGCTTATGTGAGGAAGCCTCCACAAAATCCCAAAAGCATAGGATTCGAAGAGCTTCCACATTGGTGAGCATATCCATGTACCAGGAGGGTCATGTGCCCCAACTCCACAGAGACAGAAGCTCCTCCACTTGAGAACTTCCCGGACTTTGCGCTATGTAGCTCTTCATCTGTATTCTCTATTGTATCCTTTAATAAACTTGTGAACGTAAGTAAGTGTTTCCCTGAGTTCTGTGAGCCGCCCTAGCAAATAATGGAACCCAAGGAGGAGGAAGTCATGGGAACCTCTGATTTATAGGTGATCTGTCAGAGGCACAGGTAACAACCTGGACTTGTGATTGGGTTTTTCCCTATACAAGAACACTACTAGGCTTGTGTCAAAAGGATTTGTGAGTCAAATTGAAGAGACTCTGTCTAGCCAAACGTGAAGTGATTTGAATGTCAGTAAGGGCAATAACTACAATGGATTGAAATATATCAAATATGTTTAAATATATGAGTTCATAATGATACTTAGAAACATAATTGGTTAACTTGGAGAAAGCTAGAAAAGTAGCTCATTATTTTTAAACTGGTAAATAAAATAATGAATCAAACATTTAACCTGCCTTTCTTTCACGCATTCTTTCTATGTGTAACCGAATAGTTTGTGAGTAAAATATTGTTTTAGTAGAAGATTTCTAGGTAATAAATTAAGAAGGAATAATAGAATTTTACAACGGTTAATGAATTAATGGATCTAGGCAATGATCATCAATGTCTGCTAACATTACAAAAAAGAGTAATAACCAGATATCACATGACTCCTAATGGAAAAATAAAGCAGTGACTATGAATTATTTCATCAAAAATAGAATTTGAATCTGATCAAGCCTCTAGATATAACTATGAATTTTTAGGAAAACATAAGGACAAAGATGTTAAATAACATCACAAGGATGTAAGCAAGAATGTTCAGACTTGGGTTGGGAGTGGAGATGTTGGGGAGAGAAACTCTACAAAAAACAGCGTTGTTTCTTCAACAAATAAATTGTGAGAGAGAATCTGAAAATGAAAGCAAGAAAAAAATGCATTTACAAGAGCGCTAAAAAGAATAAAATATTTAGGAGTAATTTTTGAAAAAGAAGTGCAAAACTTGGACTCTTAAAAACGACAAAATGTTGAAAGAAATTAAAGGAGATATAAATAAATGAAAAGATATCCCATGTTCGTGGATCAGAAGACTTAATACTATTACGATAGCAATACTCTCCAAATTGATCTAAAGATTCTATGTAATCCCTTCCAGAATTCTAGCTGGCTTGTTTGTAGAAAGTTACAACCTGATCCTAAAATCCGTATAAAAACTTTGTAAATTTATAGTTTATCTATTGTAAGTGGATAAATTGGCATATGGCCATCATGAGTTTGATTAACATGTATCGGTTTCCTTTGAAATTTCTAGAACCTGAAAAACTAAGGATAATATCCTACATGTTGCCTATTCACCACAGTCTTTCTACCCTTTGAAGTCCCCCTTTAATAGAAAACCCATCTCTCCCTGATATCTTCAGAATTCAGTTTATAGGCTTTTGTTTTTGGCAGGGATATCAGAGATGATCTAATCCACTCATTCCCAAACCTAGATATACAACAAAATCACATAGAGCATTTATCAAAAGTATAGATTCCAAGTGCCTGACTTTGAAATCTCAGCAGTGGGGAGGTGGGGGAGGAATGTCTGTTTTTAATGAGTTCCCTAGGGGATTCTGATAAACTGGCCATGTACAGACATTTAGGAATCATGAACTTTTTCTATCCTCTCACCTATTGCAGGAATCCTTCTACAACTCCCTGACTTGTGGTCATTCAGTCTCTGAATAATGACTTCACAAGCAGTCCATTCTATTATGGAGACAGTTTACTTTGCTAAAAAGTCCTTCCTTATGAAATGATGAAATCTGCAACCTCCAACTCCCACTATTTTGATACTAATTCTGATCTCAGAGATGGCAGATAGGTTTTGTAGAAGTCTCTCTTAATTTAAGGAAAAATAAAATCAGAAATACAAATTTCTCCTTTGAGGATAGTGAGTAGCTTCTAAAAGTAGGCTGCTATTCAGCAAGAATGCAGGTTAAAAGAAAAAAATCAAAATAAATACAATGCTCAGCATCTCTGTGCAAGAAGTCATTGTTCACTAAGATAACAATTTCTCTTTTTAAAAGATAAGAATTTCTCTAAGGCTGAAAGATTCAACATTTTGCTTTCTTTTTCTTTTGAGAACACTACAGATCTGTTGTCTTAAAGTTGTTGCAAATGCTGCACAACATTGTTCAGATGAATGTTTAAGTCATAATATGATGGATTGTATGAAAATTAATGTTTTGAAAATTGTGTTGGCTAATGTAAAACATCCAAAGTAAGCTTACTCAACTTTTCCTAAAGAAAGCACTGTGTTCTAAGCCTATAAAAGATTAGTTTATCTTGATTGTCAAGTTAAAGTTAAAATAGTTTCCTCTTCCTATTGCCTTGGAAATAAAAATGGTTTTCTTAAATTTTGTATATAGCATATAAGTTTGTTTGCTTAATTATTACTTTTGAGAGTTTCACCTTATTTGCCAGTTTAGATCAATTGATATTCACTGCTTATATTACAATGGGAATATGTGTTGTGATGTCTCCTGAGGGCACAGAAGTGGGATAGTGGCAATCTACACACCATGTACTAGCCAATGCAATCCCTCTTCAACATAATAGACCTCCAATTATCTGGGTTGCTCTTATACACCTTTAATTTTTCTTCTCCCTGGCTTGAGTATCTGCAAGTCCTTTAACAAGTCTCCATGTGGATCTGGTTTTTAATCCTTCATTCTTCCCTTCCCCACTAACACTCACAACTTTGTCACCATTCTTCTAGAAATATGGTGGCTAGACATGAAGTCAACACATACACTGACTATATTTTGACCACACTTATATTAACAATCATTTCTGAAAATAGTTACCTATTTTACCCTATCAATGCTTGTTTTGTTTTATTTCTGACCATTTCTCCCATTTGTCAGGATCACGTAAAATTCTTACTATGTATTTTAAGATGCTAGCCTCATCTCCTAATTTGGTTTCATTTACAAATTTAGTGAGCATGTCCTTGATTCCGTAATTAAGATAATTAATTCATCTATCTATTCAGCAAATATAATTGCCCACTTTGTGCCTGGCCCTGCTCTAGAGCCTAGGAGTCTGGTGGTGAGCAAAAACAGATATAGTGCCTGGTCTCATAAGTTACAATCTAGCAGATAAAAATCTAAATGCTCCAGTCACATTGGAGGAAAGTTTGGTGGTTTCTTAGAAAACTAAACATAGTCTTACCATACAATCCAGAAAGCACACTTGTTGGTACATACCTAAGGAGCGGAAAACTTATGTCCACACAAAAACCTGCACATGGATGTTTATAGCAGCTTTGTTCATAATTGCAAAAACTTGGAAGCAACCAAGATGTCCCTCAGTAGGTGAATGGATAAATAAACTGTGGTACATCCAGATATTATTCAGCACTAAAAAGACATGAGCAATCAAGCCATGAAAACAAATGGAGGAAACTTAAATGCATATCACTAAGTTAAAAAAGCCAACATGAACAGGCTTCATACTGTATGATTCCAGCTATAAGACATTCTGGGAAAGGTAAAACTATGGAGATGGAAAAAAGATAAGTGATTGCCAGGGGTTTTTCAGACAGTGGAAACACTCTGCATGATATCATAACGATGGATACACGTCATTACACGTTTGTCCAAACCCATAGAATGTACAACTCCAAGAGTGAACCCTAGGGTAAACTATGGACTTTGAGTGATTGTGATGTGTCAACATAGGTTCATCAATTGTAACAAATGTGCCACTCTGGTGGAAGATGTTGATAATGGAGGAGGTTATGCATGTGCGGAGCAGAGGGTATAACTCTGTATATTCCCCTAAATTTTTCTATGAACTTAAAACTGCTTTAAAAAATTAAATCTTAATTAAAAAAGTAAAAGAAAATCAAAATGCCATGATATGTATAGGATATCAACAACATCAATGACATTAATTATCAGAGAGGTAGCTGGGACAGCCATGTCTTGGACAGCCATAGGAGTGCCTTAGAGAAGGGGCTCTGTTTAGATGGAAAGTGTTTGGACTGGCCTATAATTCACTATAAAATTTTCCATTTACTGGAAAAAACAAAATTTTAATTCCCCATTAGGGAAAATATCCTCCATCTTCTGTCAGTACAATTATCTAAACATTCAAATATTCAATTCCTACAGTAGAAAATACTATGTGTAGATTCTTCATTACAGAAGAACAGCAAAATCTACAGAGCATTAAGACACAGACTGGAAGAGATATTGAGGGATTCATGGCTATAAAGGGAGCAAGAGTGATGTACGGGTGAAGTGTGTTTCTATTATTACTTGGAGGAGGCAGTTGACATCATGAGAAGTGCATGAGACCAGTTGTCGGCATGCCTGGGTCTTGGTCCTGCCTGACTCTTATAGGATGTATGTGACCTCTACTAAGTCATTTAACCTCTCAGTCACAATTTCTTCGTCTATAAATGGGGGGTAATATTACCTACCCTGCCATCATCATAATGTTGCTGGGAACAACTAAATGAGATAATGCCCATGAAGCACTTTGGAAAATGAAAAGCAGTATACAAATATAAATTTCTTACTAATTAGTCACTGTGTTTTAATTCTGGGCAAGGTAGGGAGAAGTTATCCCCTCACACAGTTCTGTAATTCTTCCATAAAGGAATTTTAGAGCGTTGATCACTGCAGTTTGTACATTGTTTTAAAGTTTCAGAAGCTATTTTTGAAAAAAAAAATCATGCTCCCTGAAAAAATTATACCACCACATGACTAAAAGAAGAGCCAAGTAGAAAGTTATTTTTCTGACTAATTTCAGTCAAGGGTAAAATAAAGTGATGAAAGATTTCACCTCTTGAAATAGCTCTATCTATATAACTAATCCAGTTTGTAGAGAAAGTTCATGTCGTGATCTTGCTATTCTTTCACATTGTCTATGGAATTCCAATGTATTTGAAGAGTTTCTAAGGGCCTACATAAAGAGAAAGATCACACAAGTATTTTTTGAAACAAAAACCCAATTTAATATAATATCACTAAATATGGAAAGATGCCTGGGTAGTACTGCAGATGAGTCAGTTCATGGAAAAACTCAAAGTCTTGGAAAAAGAGAAAAGCTTCAAGGTTTAGAGGGTATAACCAGTAGCCTTCAAATGCATTCATTTTCCATGATTATCTATTTTTAGCACTCTGAGTTATGAGCTCTATGCCCTTCTTGTTCACTTACAAGGTATCAGACAACAAACAACATAAAACACCAGCAAATATCACGTATCTGTTTTTCAACTCATGCGTTATATGGTATAAGGGCTGATGATGGTGCCAGAATTCTGAAATCTACTTCAGGTGCACCAATTTCCCCCTTCTCACTCTCTCCTCTCACTGCTACTACGAAATAGAGGAGCCTGGAACTAGCATGCTAAAACAAGCAATGCAGAATTTTTTTTTTAATGATAGCTATAATCGGAGCTAGTGGTTCTAGAAGTGTGGTTCCACTATGTAAGCATCAGCCTCATCTAGAAGCTTGTTTAAAATGTAAATTCTCTGGTCCCTTTGCTGACCTACTGACCTCTGGGCATGGGACCCATAAGTCTTTGTATTAACAAGCTCTTCAGTTGATTATGATGCACACTAAATTTTGAGAACAACTAGTCTGAGCTATCCTGGGGACAAGGACCTGTGATTTCCCCCCAGTCTGACTTATGAGGACAAATGTATTAATGAATTGTGATTGGGAGATACCTATGGGTCTTCAGAAGAGAAAGAATTTGTTCTCTCAGTTTTAGAGCACTGCCCTCAAGCTTTCAAGAAATTCACAAATTATTCCACTGCCCAACCACCAATTTGATGAGAAAATAATTAGGTGGTACAACTCTGAATGGCAAAAATAAGTCCTTTTTACCAGGATCAAGCATGACAGGACAGCATCCATGCTAGGTTCTAAACCTTGATTATGGTGGAGGTTACACAACTCTTTATTTGGTCAAAATTCATAGAATTGTACAAAAACGGAGAAAAATTTATCATATGTAAATTTTAAGATAAAATTTAAAAATATAAACACCAAAAAAGATAACTTTTTAAAGTAAACAAAGCCCCCCAATATATTGTGGAGTTTACAACATATGTAGAAGAAAAACACAAAGGACCAGAGTGGGGAAAAGAAAATATAATATTGTAAAGTTCTTACACTACATGTCAAGTGGTTTAAATATATTTGAAAGTAGACTGTGAAAAGTTAAAGTAAACTGTAATAAGGAGCATATTGCAAGTGCTATAGCAACCACTGAAAAAGTATAAACAAAGAAATATAGTTAATAAGCCAAGTATGGAGATAAAAACGAATCATTATGAAAAAATTCAGAAGGCAAGAAAAGAAGGAAAAAGAGAAAAGGGAAGAGATAGAATAAATATAATACAAATAGCAAGATTTAAAACCAACCATATCCATAATGACGTTAAATGTAAATTGTCTAAATCAGTGGTCAGAGAACTTTTTCTGTAAAGGATCAAATAGCCAATATTTTAGGTTTTAAGGGCCATAGAGTCCTTGTCTGAATTACTTAACTCTGCCATTATAGCATGAAAACAGCCATAGATAATATATTAAAAAAATGAGCTTGACTTTGTTCTAATAACATTTTATTTACAAAAACAAGCAGTGGGCTGGGCTGGAGTTGGCCTATAGGCCATAATTTACTGACTCCTGGTCTAAGCACTCTAGTTAAAAGCAGATTGTCATATTTAATTGATAAAGAAACACTTAAAAAACTAGGAGTTGAAGGGAAATTCCTCAACTTGATAAAAGGCATTTATGGAAACCTCACAACTAGCATCATATTTAATGGGAAAAGACTGGAAGCTTTCCACCTAAGATCAGGAAAAAGACAAGGATGCCCACTCTCATCACTTCTATTTATCATTAATGGTATTTGAGGTTCTGGCCAGGTCAAATAGGCAAGAAAATGAAATAAAAGGCATCCAGATTGGAAAGGAAGAAGTGAAATTATGTCTATTCACAGAAGACATGATCTTGAATATAGAAAATCCTAAGGAATCCCTTAAAAAACAACTAGAGCTAACAAACAAGTTCAACAAGGTTGCAGGATATAAAGTCAATATATAAAAATCAGTTGTATTTCTATACATTAGCAACGAACAGTCCAAAAAGGAATTTAAGAAAACAATTGCATTTACAACAGCATCAAAAATAATAAAATACTTAGAAATAAATTTAACAAAAGTTCAAGATATATACACAGAAAACAACAAAACATCATTAAAAGAAATTAGAGATCTAAATAAATGGAACAATACCCCATGTTAATGGATAAAGAGAGGTAACATTGTTAAGATAGCAATACTCCTCAAATTGATCTATAGAATCAATGCAATCCCTATCAAAATCACAGCTGCCTATTTTTTACAGAAAATAGTTAAAACATTCCTGAAGAATAAAAACAAGGTTGGAGACTCAAACTCCTTGATTTCAAAACTTACTATATAAAACTACAGTAATTATGATAGTGTGGTACTGATATAGCAACAGACATATAGATCAATGGAATGGAATTGAGAGTTCACAAGTAAATCCTAAGATTAATGGCCAATTGATTTTTGTCAAAGATGCCAATACAATTCAATGTGGAAAGAATAGTCTTTCAACAAATGGTGCTGAGACAACTGGCTATCGACATGGAAAAGAATGAAGTTGGACCCCTTACACTATACACAAAAATTTACTCATAATGGATCAAATAGCTAATTGTAAGAGCTAAAACTACAAAATTCTTAGAAGAAAACATAGTGGTAAATCTTTATCAACTCTGCTCATATCTAAGCAGAGCCTTCTTAGATAGGACTTAAAAGCACAAATGACAAAAGAAAAATTAGATAAATTGCACTTAGTCAAAATAAAAAACTTTTCTGCTTCAAAGGACATGATCAAGAAAGTGAAAAGAGAACTCAGAGAATGGGAGACAATATTTCCAAATTGTATATATCAGGGGCTATTATCAAGAATATATAAAGAATAGTTAAATAAATAATTCAGTTAAAAACGGGCAAGTGATCTGAATAGATATATCCTCAGAGGAGGTCTACGAATGGGCAATAAGCCCATGAAAAGATGCTCAACATCATTGGCCATTAAGGAAATGTGAATAAAAACCATAATAAGATACCATTTCATATCTACTAAAATGGCTATAATCAAAAGATGGACAATAACAAATGTTGACAGTGATGTGGAAAAATTAGAATGTTCATACTTTGCTGGTGAGAATGTAAAATAGTGCAGCACTGTAGAAATAGTAAGACGGTTCCTCAAAAAGTTAAGCACAGAGGGGGCTGGCCCCGTGGCCGAGTGGTTAAGTTCGCGCGCTCCACTGCAGGCGGCCCAGTGTTTCGTTGGTTCGAATCCTGGGCGCGGACATGGCACTGCTCATCAAACCACGCTGAGGCAGCATCCCACATGCCACAACTAGAAGGACCCACAACAAAGAATATAAAACTATGTACCAGGGGGCTTTGGGGAGAAAAAGGAAAAAAATAAAATCTTTAAAAAAAAAAAAAAGTTAAGCATAGAGTTACTATATGATACAATTCCACTCCCAGTTATAAAACCAAGAAAACTGAAAACATATGTCCTCACAAAAAGATGTATGTAAATATTTGTAGCAGCGTCATTCATAATAAACAAGAAGTGGAAACAACTCAAATGTCCATAAGTTGATGAATGGATAAACAAAATGTGGTATAGCCACACAAAAGAATATTATTCAGTCATAAAAAGGAATGAAGTACTGATACATGCTATGACATGGATGAACCTTGATAACATCGTGCTAAGTGAAAGAAGTCAATCACAAAAGATCACATATTGTATGATTCCATGAATAGGCAAATTTATAGAGACATAAAGTAGATGGTTACCAGGGGACAGGGAGGGGAAGGGGGAATGGGGAGTGAGTGTTAATGGGTTTGAGGTGTCTTTTGAGGATGATGAAAATGTTCTGGAACTAGTGGTGATGTTTGCACAACTTTGTGAATATACTAAAAATTATTGAATTATACAATTTAGAAGAGTGAATTTTATGGCATGTGCATTATATCTCAATTTAAAAAACTGCATGAGAGTGGCCAGCCTAATGGCATAGTGGTTAAGTTCAGACGCTCCACTTTGGCAGCCCGGGGTTCATGAGTTCGGATCCTGGGCATGGACCTACACGTCACTCATCAAGCCATGCTGTGGCAGTGTCCCACATACAAAATAGTGGAAGATTGGCACAGACGTTAGCTCAGGGACAATCTTCCTCAAGCAAAAAGAGGAAGATTGGCAACAGATGTTGGTTCATGGCCAATCTTCCTCATCAAAAAAAAAATTGCATGAGAAAAGATATACAGCTAACTGTTTGCAGATATCCTAGGAATCTATAAAATGATATTAGAATAAGTGAATTTAGCAAAGTTGTATTATAAAGCCAATATACAAAAATAAATTGTATTTCCATATACTGGCAATGAAAAATATAATTGAAATAAAATTACTATTTATGACACCAAAAGCATGAAATATTAGGGGTACATTTACCAAAATATGTGCAATATGTGTACACTGAAAACTATAAAACATTGCTGAGAGAAATTAAAGTCCTAAATAAACAGAAAGATATACCATATTCACATCTGAAAAGCTTAATTGTCAAGATGTTAACTCTCTCCAAATTGATCTATAGTTGCAGTGAAATAGCTATCAAAATTCCAGGAGATTTTTATTAGAAATGGATAATCTGATTATAAAATTTATATGGAAATGCAAAGAACCTAAAATAGTCAAAGCCATTTTGAAAATGAAGACCAAAGATGGAGGAATCACATTACTTGATTTCAAGACAATATAAAATTAAAGAAATCTAGACAGTGTGATATTGGTGTAAGGAAAGACACAGAGACCAATTGGTGTAAGGAAATACATAGGGTCCAGAAATTGCCCCATGTATATATGTTCAACTTATTTTTGAGGAATATGTCTAGGCAAATCATTGGGGAAAGGATAGTTTTTTCAATGAATAGTATTGGAACTATTGGATATCCACACAGAGAAAAATGAACCTTGAACTTACACTCCATGTAAACATTAAATCAAGATGGATCATAAAATTAAATGTAAATACTGAAACCCTCAAATTTCTATAATAAAACACAGGAGAAAATTTTGTGATCTTGGTTAGGCTTAAATAAGACAGAAAAAGCATGAACTATAAAAGATGATCAATTGGACTTCACGAAAATTAAAAACTTTGCTCTTTAAAAGACATTGTCAAGAAAACGAAAAGACAAGCCATAAATTACGAGAAAATATTTTCAATATTTAAATACTATAAAGGATTTGAATCAAGAGTATATAAAGAACTCTTATAACACAGTTTTTAAAGAATTCTTTATATTTGGCCAAATGGGAAAAAGAATTGAACAGATACTTCACCAAAGAGGACATGTGAATGGCTAATAAGCACATGAAAAGGTGCTCAACATCATTAGTCACTAGTCTTATGTGACATAAAGTCTAAGAATTGTACACAGCTATCTTTAACAAGTTTATTCATAACAACCTAAAACTGGAAAGAATCCTCAGGTCCATCCACTGATGAATGGATAAATTGTGGCATGTCAATGCAATAGAATCTACTCAGCAATAAAAATTAACAAACCACTGAAACATTTAACAATGTAGATGAATCATAAAAGAATTATTCCAGACAGAAGGGACTATATAATGTATGATTACATTTATATGAAATTCTAGAAAAGGCAAAACTACAGTGATTAAAAGCAGATGGATCATTGTCTGTGGCTGAAGGTAGGGGCTTGATTGCAAAGGGGGCATGAAAGAACTTTTTGGGGTGTCAAAATAGTCTATATCTTGATTGTGGTGGTGGTTACATGACTGTATATTTGTTAAAATTCATCAAATTGTATGATTAAAATTGGTGAATTTCTTCCTTCCTTCCTTACTTATCCTTATTGGTTGACATAGAATTATGTTCCTAATGTTATGAGAAATAAAAAAAATGCAAGTTTCAAAATAGCATCTAATATGAATGGTATGACCCTTAACATTCTTTTTTTCTATAATTTTCACTGCTGGTTATATACCTAACAGAAATGCATATGTTCACCAAAAGACAGCAACTAAAATAGCGAGAGCAGCCATATTCATAGTCATAGCCTCAGACTGAAAGTTGGAGACTACCCAAATATCCACTCCAATAGAAAGGCTCAACCTCACAAACATGATGCTGAGTAAAAAAAACCAGACACAAAAGAGTGTTTACTGTATGATTCCATTTATATAAAATACAAAAACATGCAAAACATATCTATGATGTTAGAAGTCAAGTTAGTGTCACCCTCTGGGAGGTAGTGACTGAAGAGTGCATAGTGGGGTTTCCTGTGGCCTGGTCATGTTCTGTGTTTTGATTTGGGAGCTGGTTACAAGAGTATGCTCACTTTGCAAAAATTCATCAATCTGTACACTAAATAATGTGTGCACTTTTTGTATGTATGTTATACTTCATCAAAATTTTATGGAAAAAACACCCTTCTACCTGAAAATTAAAAAATAAATTAAAATAGAGCCAGCCCTGATGGTATAGTGGTTGAAGTTTGGCACTCTCACCACTTTGGCAGCGGGGGTTCACTTCCCAGTCACAGAACCATACCACTCGTCTGTCAGTTGCCATGCTGTGGTGGCAGCTCACATAGAAGAACTAGAACTACTTACAACTAGGATACACAACCATGCACTGGGGCTTTGGGGAGGCAAAAAAAAGAGGAAGATTGGCAATAGATGTTAGCTCAGGGCAAATATTTCCCTGGAAATAAATAAATAAATAAATAAATTAATTAATTAAACCTTTCCTACCTATCCATCTCCTGTCTTCACTTGTCTACCTTAGCTTCCACGGTTGATCATTATAACCACTCCCTTACATACTCATTATTGCACTTGTCCCTTTCTCCCATCATCAAAATACTGGATGTAACCTATTGGCCACCTTCTCTGTGCCTGCCTTCAAGCAGGCAAAGTTTGCTGGAGGAAAATTTCACAATTGAATCAACTAGTTTTATTTTAAATGCATGACCTCAGGCTTCAAACTCATGCCTAACTATGCCTGATGATGCCACTATGTTTCTCTAGGAGGCTCACTTTGTCGCTTCCTATGCACACTGTTTCAAACATTTTCCTCTTTCATCAAACCTCCCATATCTCTTCCCTCACTTTCACTCCTATCTGTTGACTTTGATTCATATTTTATTGACAAAATAGACAGCATCACAGAAAACTCCCACTTCTTTCCACCACCAAGTCTACAACCCTACCTATGCTTTCACTCATATTTTCTTCTTACTTTCTCTTCTGAGTGAGTAAACATCCATCCTCCTACCAAAGGACAGTTTGTCAACATATGCTCTGAGGGTCATCCCTCTTACTTCTCAAGGAACTTGCTCTTTGAGTTGGTTATTCCTTCTCTCTTTTGCATCAGTTTCTCTGTTTCTATGCAATCATTTCTATCAGCATAAAACATCTTCTACTAGCTCCAATTTACTTTAAAGAAAAAAGTTTTTAATTTAGGCCACCCTTTAGCCACGGTTCTGCTTCTCTGATTCCCTTTACAACAAAACTGTCCAATAGAGTTGTCTATAGTTGATGTAGTTGATGTCTCTGCATCCTCACATTTTCATTTCTCCTTAGCCCACTATTTTCTGGCGTTCGTCTCCATCATTGCTCTTGAGAGACTGTTCTTGTCAAGGTCAATAGTTACCTCAGTATCACCAAGTTCAATAGTCAGTGCTTTGTTTTCATTTCGCTTGACTCAACAGCACTCCTCTCTTCTCGAGATATTCTCCTCTTGGTTCTGTATTAGTCAGCCTGGGCCGCCACAACAAATACCATAGACTGGGTGGCTTGAACAGCAGAAATTTATTTCTCACAGCTCTGGAGGCTGGGAAATCCAAGACTGAAGTCTGACATGGTTTGATTTCTGGTAAGGACTCTTTTCCTGGCTTGCTGACATCCACCTTCTCACTGTGTCTTCATATGGAGACAGAGACAGAGAACGAGCACTCTGGTCTCTCTTTTTCTTCTTCTTAGGGCATCAACCTTATCAGATTAGGGCCCACCCTGAAAACCTCATTTAACCGTAATTACTCCCTAAAGACCCTGCCTCCAAATACAGTCGCATTAGAGGTTAGGGCTTCAACATATGAACTTTTGGGGAACACAGTCCAGTCTGTAGCAACTTCTGTAACACTAGTCTTTCCTGGTTTTTGTTCCTACCTTAGCTGGTTTCTCTACCTCGGGCTCCTTTGTTGGCTTCTCATCCTATAACTGACTCTAAATGCTAGCGTTCTTCTATACTCTTTATGGACTCTCTTCTCTCCATAGCAATGTTCATCAGTGATCATGGATTCAAATACTATCTGATGCTGATGATTTTCAAATTTGTATTTTCAGATTTTCATGCCCAGCTGTCTACTTGAAATCACCACTCTGATATCTCACAGTAATATCAAACATGCTGAAAATGAAACTACTGATTTTTTCTACCAAACTTTCTTCTCATCCATCATCTTCTCCATTCTAGTTAATGGCATCAACATTCATCCAAACAGTTTTTCTAGCCAGAAGTTTATGAAGTCCTTGATTCCTTGCTCTGAAAATTCGATTCCTTGATTTGCCTTCCTCTTGTCTTACTCCTGCCTTAAGCAGATACACCAGCAAATCATGTCAATTGTAGTGCCAAAATATATCTGGAATCCACCTCTGACTTCTACTGACACCATCTTAGTCAAACCCCATCTGAGTCGCTACATCAAACTCCAAATAGGTCTCTCTGCTTGCATTCTTGACTCTTCTAATTCATTCTCCACCCAGCAGAGTGATTTTTAAAATGTTAATTGAGTCATGTGACTTTCCTACTTAGACTTATTCAATGGCTTCCTGTTACACTTCAAACAAAATTCAGAGTCAGGTACCATGTTAAGGCCCTGTTAAGGCCCTACATGATCGGACTGCTTCCTATTGTGACACCCTCATCTTTTGCCATTCTCCCCAACATGTAGTCTCCTCCAAAGACAGTGGTCTTTTTTCACTTTCTCAAACAAAGCAATCTCTTTCCTATTTCTAGGTTATTATGCATGCCATCCCTTCCATTTAGGATGTTCTCTACTAATTTTTCTCAAGGCAAACTCCTTAGACTTCAGCATGAGTCTATTCCTCAGAAGGCCCTTTCTTACCTTCTTGTCAGAAATAATTTTCTCTATCCTTGCCTCCTATAACTTTTTATCTCATCTCAATTGTTTCTTTTGTTAACATTTACAACTTGCAATACTTCTATTAACGTATTTTTCTTTGTTTAATGTCAGTATCCCTCACTAGGCCACAAGTTCCATTTTTATCTCTCTTATTCACTGCTGATTTCTCAGGTCCTAGTGTAGTAACTGGAATAAAATAAACTTTCAATAAATAATACTTGTTGAACAAAAAATTTTAAAATAGCAGGCACGAAGGTTTCCTTTCATAGATTTTGGCAGTCCAGCCTAACGGAATCCACTGGGAGAAAGAACAGGGAAGACTCAGGAACCGTTAATACTAAATTCAGCCGAAGGAGTTCCTTCCCTGACCCACTCTGTCCCTAAGGAGATTCAGCATTGCTCTATTTAGCCAAAGTCCTTTAAGATATGTGGCAAAGGTTCTCAGCCTAGGGTCTATGAATAGGATCAGATGGTTCATGAATCCTCTGAAATTGTGTATAATAATTTGTGAGTATGTTAATCTGTGCATTTTTCTAGGGAAAAATTCTACTTTGATCAGATTCTCAAAGGGGTTCATGACCCAGGAAAGGTTAAGAATCACTCATTGAAGAGTCTTTCCCTGGGATAACTGACAGCCAGCAGTCCTGAACTGCTCTAATTAAAATGTAACTGGAGAACATAGTTGAAGCAACTGTTTCCTTAAAGCTTTTCCTGGAGCTATGATCAGATCTGCTTGAGCCTTCCCTGGCTTTGAGGTGCCTTTTTGGCATTATATAATGTACTTTAAATGCTACCTAGCCATGCTCTGTCCCCACGACCCACACTGACCTGATTGCTGTTTCCTGCATAATTCTGGATTCTGACTAGATCTGTGCCAGTATCACAATCATGCTGATGTCACCAGCACCTCCTTCTGTCTGACTCAATTCTGTCAGGGCTATTCACTGGTCCCAGATTGACGGATCAGAACTATCATGTCATCGACAAAGAAAATAAAGTAGGGGTGAAGGAAGGACTGGTTCAATGGAAGTTGATGAATTTCTTTTTAGACATATTAAATGATTGTGGGATAACCAAGCAGAAACCCTCAACAGAATATTGAGTCATTTATGTTTGCTGCCTGGTCCCTTTGAGCACTTGAGTTTGTGAGCACATAGGCTATGACTGAAACCTTGGGAAAACTCAGCTAGGGGACTAGAGGAGGAAAAGGATTGCTTGAAGAAGATCAAGAAGGAAAAGCTATATAGGTGAGATCCTAAAGAGGGGGACACTGCAATAAATAATAGAAAAATGTTCCAGAGGAGACAGAAGTAATGGGATAAGAGCATGAGTGGAACAATTAGCCTTGGATGACAGGAAGGATGTTTCCAAAATATAATTAGAGATAGGGACTCTCAGAGTTCAAAAGAGGCCTAGGCTACCACTATTATTTCTTAGGCTCTTGATATATTAAAAGGAAATGACAAAGACATGTTAAAACAGGTTTTAAACATTGTGAGATGTTTTAAATACTTATATTTACCATATCGAAACTTTTAACATCACCAACCTCCCCAAATAATGTGATATAATATATTCAAAAAACAAAACATTATAAATGTAATTAACAATGTTCTTTATGTCTTATGGTTCAATAATAAGACACAAATATAAAGTTGTCTGATAAATGCCATTTTCTTCAATTTTGTCAGTTTATGTCTGGAACAGGATGGACAATCTTGTCTGAAGTAAACATTAAAAGTATAAATAGAGCCCTTCAAAAATGTGAGAGCTGGTCAAAATGGTTCTTCCTTTATAGAGATGTGGGGATTCTGAAACAGTAGGAATAAAAGAGATGGAGGAAATGAGTATGCTTTTCTTTTTTTTCAAATATACATTTTGTGAACATAGTATATAGATTTTTAGATCATAAAGGGGCCTTAAAAATCTTGTTATCAAAACGAAATCTGGTAATTCAACTTCTCATTTTATTATGGGGAGGGAACTCAGCTCAGAGTTTGTGACTTTTGCAAATTTACGTTACTAGCAGTTGCCTAGAACTCAATTCAGAAACCAAATCCTCTTCAGAGTTTCCCAAACTTGTTTGATCATATGAATCACTTGGGGGCCTTGTGAAATACAGATACAAGAGATTCTATCTGCCTGGACCTACTGAATCAAAATCACAAGCAATGGGGCCTGGGAATATGTATTTTGATAATCTCTCGCTGCAAGGTGAGTGTTATGATCAGGTAATTGGGGGAAACATTGTGTTTAGCGTGCAACTTACTAATATTTCCATCTTGACACTTGACCCTCACAATCACCACAATTTATGATGTTTTCAAGATTGGAAATATTTGTACTTCATTCAATTAATGAGGTAGAGGGTTTTGAATAGTGCACGAGGGCAAAGTTGTGGTTTTAGCTTTAATCATCCAATTTACTTTAATTTATATTCAAGCTGAAACATTCTATCTTCTCAGCTTGTGTCAAATTGTTCTGTGGCTCATTTTCATCAGGGTTCTTTTTAGTATGACTTTGATTTTCTCGAAATCTGAGGACCTTTGGGCTGTGGTTCACTCAGTTTATGCTCAGGAACTTCTTCCCGAAGAATTTAAATATTCCTTTATTCAGCTTGTCTTTCACCACTATCAAGTCATCTTTGTATAAAGGTCACTTTTGCAAAAGTTGAACCTCATATTCTACAAATGAGGAAATGGACACTCAGGGAAGCTACTTAATTCACCCAAGATTACAGAGCTGTTCAGTGGCAGGGTCAAAGCATAAACCTGTTCATCTATCCTGTGTTGATTAAGCACTTACTCCGTCCAGGGCAATGTACTCACTGATGGGGACACAAAGATGCAGAAAATTTGGTCTGTCCTTAAGGAAGTCCAGGTCTTCAGATTCCAAAATAAACCAGGCAGCCTGACGATGCTGAGCCACCACTAAATCACTTGAACTTCATTAGAGAAAATTGCTTTTAATTTTTTCTTTTTGGCAGGGAAAGATTTGCCCTGAGCTAACATCTGTTCCCAATCTTCCCCTTTTTTTTCTTTTCCTCCCCAAAGCCCCAATGCACAATTATCTATCCTAGTTGTAAGACATTCTAGTTCTTCTATGTGAGCTGCCACCACAGCATGGCAGCTGACAAGTGGTATGGTTCTGCCACCAGAGAGCGAAACTGGACTGCTGAAGTGGTGAGAGCTGAACTTTAACCACTAGGCAATCAGGGCTGTCTCAGATTACTTTTAATTTTGACTCCTGTATTTATCAAAATAATCTTTGGGGCTGTGGCACAAGAAAGAGAGGTTGCAAACTATTATCCTAGAGACCTGTTCTTTTTTGTCTGCAGGGCACTTGATTTTATTAAATTGTCGGCTAAAAATTATGAGAGTTCACATTTAAGTATCTAGATTTCTGGATTTCTCTTAAAAAAAAAAAAACAACCAAGATCTGGCCTTACTAGACCAATGTTCCTTTGTGGCAATAATTCTCTAGAGGTGGGGAACTGCTGCCTGCTTTTTATGGGCTAATGCTAGCAGTTCACATAGTTCCTAACCAGTACCTGGCACACACTCCTACTGCCTACCCAACCCCTGAAGTATTTAAGTTTGCTAACTCTGTCAACAAACTTCTGGGGCCACCAATTGTTGTCTGAACTGTGCCTGACAGCAGGTGGCAGCAAGAAGCCGTTTAATTTCCATTTCTCCTGCAGGTAGGAAAGACATACTATAGCAACAATTGACTTCAGAGGCTTTTCTTTTTCCCTCTGAAAAAATACTAAGGTCACTAAATTTTATTTGAGCCATATGTTGACAAAGTAAGTGGTGAGAAAGGGATTTAGTGCCAGTAGTGAGAAGCAGCCCGTTGTGCGCAGTAAGAGTCCGTAAGGCATGAATTGAATAGCCGGCTACCAGCAAAAAATCCTGAAACAGAGGTGGGGCAAGTTGGCTTGCAGCCACTAGTTTGGGAACCTCTTCCTCACACTATATACAAAAATTAGCTCAAAATGGATCATAGACCTAAATGTAACAGCTAAAAGTTTAAAACTATTAGAAGGAAACACAGGAGTATATCTTTGTTAACTTTGGACTAGGCAGTGGTATCTTAGATATGACACCAAAACTGCAAGCAACAAAAGAAAAAATAGTTAAATGGGAATTCATCAAAATTCAAAACCTTTGTGCTTCAAAGTATACCATCAATAAAATGAAAAGACAACCTGCAGAATGGGAGAAAATTTTTGCAAATTGTATATCTCATAAAGGACTTATATATAAAGAATTCTTACAATTGAACAATAAAAAGACAAATGATTCAATTTAAAAAAAAGTCAAAAGACTTGAATAGACATTTCTCTAAGGAAGGCATACATACATACATATGGATAATAAGCATGTAAAAAGATGTTCAAGCTCATTAGTCATCAGGGAAATGCAAATCAAAACCACAATGAGATAACACTTCGATCCCCACAGGATGGCTAAAGTGAAAAAGACAAACAAAAAGTGTTTACAGTGAGGTGGAGAAATTAGAACCCTCAAACATTGCTGATGGGATTGTACATGGTACAGCTACTTTGGAAAACAGTTTGGCTGTTCCTCAAAATGCGACCCAGCAATGCCAGTCCCAGATGTACAGCCAAGAGAAATAAAAACCTATGTCCACACAAAAGCTTGTACATGAATATTCATAGCAGCATTATCAACAATAGCCAAAGGTGGAGACAACCAAAAATGCCCATTAATTGGTGACTGAATAAACAAAACGTAGTATATCCATACAATGGAATATTACTTAGTTATCAAAAAGAATGAAGTACCAAACATGCTACAATATGGATGAACCTTGAAAAACTATGATAAATGAAAGAAGGCAAACATAAAATGATTCCACTTATACAAAATGTCCAGAATAGGTAAATATACAAAAACAGAGAGTAGATTAATGGTTGCCAGGGACTGCAAGGACAGGAGATCAGGAGTGACTCCTAATGGGTATGGGGTTTCTTTGGGGGATGATGAAAATATTCTGAGATTAGTAGTAGTGGTTGCATTACTCAGGGAATATACTAAAAACAACTGAATTATACACTTTCAAAGGTTGACTTTTATGGTATGTGAATTATATTTCAATAAATTGTTATTGTTTAAAAAGGCACATTAGATATCAGTGTCCTGCAGTGCTTCCGGATCAACTGTAGGAAAATCAGTTTTTCAACACTGAAGGAATATGGTTTAGTGTGGGTGATTTATGGGTGATGGGATGTGGGTTAAAGCAGCTACAGCTGTGGCCCACACCCGACCTGTGGCTTCTGGAGGACAGTAAGCTGGGGGAGAGGACAACTGGCAACAGGAAAGAGTGGGAAAGTTGGAGAGAAGGAGACCAAAGTAAGAGACCCAGCCTGAGACGGAAACTTTCCCTTCTCAATGAATGGAAAAGGTGAGGTCATAGAGCTCCCATGTGTCTTTGTGAGACATCAGAAATCAGCCTGATGATAATCTCCTTCCAACAAGAATAGAGCATGAACAAAGTACAAGTTTCAGCAAGGCAAAGGATAGGTAAGTCTTGCTGTTAGGGCTTGCCTGACCAGAATTTCCTCATTTCACTCCAAACCCAAGGTGCTCCACTGAGTTCACACCTACACACACACATACAGGCAGACAGAGAAAACCCAATGTTTTATGGTAGTCAAATTAATTATTTTATTTTTTATTGCAGTAACATTGGATTATAACATTGTACAGCTTTCAGATGTACATTGTAATATATTTCAAATTATGTGTAGATTACATCATGCTCACCACCCAAAAACTAATTATAGTCCATCACCACACATGTGTGCAAATTAATTATTTTTCTAGAGAAAATGATGGCATGGCTCTCAGCAGGCTGCAGCAAAGCTGAGCCGAAAGCATCAAGATTCCCAGTCACCCAGGCTGCAATCCTGTTGTTGGATGACCCTCTCAGCCTCTCCACATCTACTTAGTCATCACGGCTTATTTTTCTCATCTAATGTACCTCACATCTGTCCCTTTGTTTTCAATCCTCTTAACACTCAATCAAACCAGGTGCTCATCAACTCATGCCTGAAAAACAACCAAACTAACTAATGGGGAGAAAATAAAAGTGTCAGTTTAAGAGCTAACTGCAAATTTCCTCTTAGAGGGAGAGATATGTGTTTGTTTTAGCAAACAGCTGGATAGGTCATTTTGATTGCCCAAAGATTACCCTTGGGGCATAGTTGGAATAAACCTGGAGCTAAACTGCTCTGCTTGAGCAATTAGCAATAATGTCATGGTTTGGATATTAGGGATCTGAGGGAAAGTAGGGAGAAGATTGAAGGAGAGAGGAGAATTGAGCAGCATGGAGTGGCTAAGGAACTTTTAAGGTGAGAGATATTTAATGTTTAATTTTAAGTTGTTTGCTGTTACACTGCAAATACTTGGTTCCTTCAGTGAAATCTGCCAGTACACAGCTATCGATAGTAGATGGGAAAGTGAAGGAATCAAGCAGCGAGCAGGGAGGTAACACAGTACAGAAAAGAAACCATGTACCCAGGAGGCATGAGAAACTCACAGACATTGGTAACCAGAAGAAATATAAAGCATCAAACCTTCCCCATAATCCCTTAAATTTTAAAGGGTACAATGGCTCCAGTAAGCCAGAAGCCTTGGGACCTTGCAGGACCTGAATCTAAATCACACTACCACTGATTATTGGGCACACATTTACTGTTCTTCCAGTTTCACTCTTCATCTCTCCCCACTCCTCCCCATGCTTTGTGTCCCTGGAGGAAATTGACCTGTATTGACATCGTTAATGGGCTTTCTTATATTCTGGCTTCCTTTTGGGTTCCACCATTGAGAAGACACAGCAGGAGATCTGGGAGAGGAAGGAGAGTAAAGTCAGGGTATTTATTCCCTGAGCTCCTTCCCTGCGGGGTCACAGTGGAATGGCTAAGTTCATAGTGCCTGATAGATGACCCTCCCAACATCCTTCTGTCCCATCAACTAACTTCTCCCACTTCTCCCTCTCCTCCCTCCTACAGGACTAAGAGTGGTAATAATCCCACTGTAATTTGTCCCCAGGTACTTTACTATTCCTTGTAACTTCCCTACACCCTACCCACATCTTTGTTAGTAGTCCCTTTATTAAAATCTCTTAAATTACCTAATATGAGTGTGCCGCCTGTTTTTTTTTTTTTTTTTTGCTAGCACCCTGACTAGTACACTCATAGGCCTTTATGTCCCTTATCTCGGTTCATTCTCACCACAACTCTATGAGGTAGATATTACTATTAACTCTATCTGACAGATGTGGAAATATGAGGCAAAGAGAGGTTAAGTAACTCGCCCAAGGACCTTCTGACTCTAGAGCTTTGGCTTCTATACACTATGTTTGGTTGGTTGGTGTTTTGCCACTTTAATGGCATCCCTGCATCCATGTTCTAAGCCATCTGATACACTATGGCCAGATTATTCTTCCTAAAACATTTACCCAAGGCCCTCTAAGATCTGACTCCTATCTACTTTATATCTCCTCTATACTTTTTCCCTATACAAGCCTTCCATCAAGCTAAACTGGACTATTTAGTTTTCCCTGAACATATCTTATTAGTCCTGCCTCATCCTACTCATAAAGTGCCCCCAGCCTAGACTTCTCTCTTCACCCCGATTCCATCTCCTTCATTGCTAGTTTCAGTCTTCCTTTTATTTTGCAGTCCAGCTGAAATACTCCCTCCTTCATAGAGTCTGCCTAATCCCAGTCCTGCCACTTTCTAGTTAGGAGGCCTTTAGCAAGTCACACTAACTTCTCTGAATCAGTGTCTGCAACTGTAAAATTCATATCAATTGCTGGTCTACTGATCTCAAAATACTTACTAATACTTACTGATCTCAAAATGGCTCGGCAATGACGTCACCCAACATAGGCACTCTTCTTATCTTCAACAACTTGATCAAGATTTCACAAGTGATGCCTTATGTAAATATTTGTCAATCTCTTTACAGTTGCATAGCATCTGAACCCTCTTTATGTTTGTGGGAACTGTCCTTTGTGTGTATTTTGGTGGAAGAAAGTGCTCTGCCTTTCATTACAGAGGTCAAGAGCGGCCAACATTCTTATTTCCTGCCCCCAACAGCTAAGATACAGGCACATGACCTAGGCTCAGTCACAGGACCTAGGTGTTTAGTTTCTTCTAGGACTTTGAATATGGAGGAAGTGGATAGAGAGACATTGGAGATTTTTCACTAGCCATAGTTTCACCATCCTCCCCTGGCTATAGCATGGTTTAGTGGTTCTCAAACTTTAGTGTCCTTCAGAAACTCCTTGGTGTGACGTGTGTGTGTAGGGGGATGTTCTTGTTAAAATGCAGTCTCCTGGGCCCTACGTAGATCCGCTAGATCAGTGTCCTTGGGAGAGGAACAGAGGAATCTTAATTTGCACAAGCTCCTTAGTGCCTGGTGATTTTCATACACACTAAAGTTTTAAAATCACAGCCTTATTCTTGCCTTAAACATTCTTCCCTTCTTCATCTGTGAATTTCCTATATCCCTCATTATTTGCTTCTACAGAAGAGATGATCTATTTTCACCTTAGACGCTTTGACTCTACTCTTTCCCTGACAATAATCTTTACATTATCTTCTCCCCATACACACATTAAATATCACACCCACACACACCCTGCTTGAGTATCTTGAAAGATGAACTCAGTTTATATGCCATCAATCATTCCTCTTATCATATTTCTAATTCCTGTAAGAGTAGGAATTTACTTAACCTTTATACACTTCTTCCAACTTTCCAATCTTTTAAGAAATTAATTCAGGTTCTTGCCATAGCATGATCGGAAGTGATGGCATCTTTCACTTCATTTTGCATGACTTCTATTCTATTTCACATAAATCCTATCAATTTTATGGGTATCTTTCACTCTTTTGGTTAAGTGTAAACTAGATTGATGGCATGAATTTATCTCAATCAGTTCTTCCAATCCTTTATCATACTAATGTTAACCATTTGGCTTCATAAGTCATTTTGATTACTTCGCTTTCCCAAGACATTTGAAAATTTCTCCCCAACCTTTGACTTTTTTAATATATTAGAAGAAGACATTACTTTCCTGTTACAGATCTTTTTAGGGGTATGTGCATTCATAATTTGGATTTCTTATCTTTTCAAATACATAGCCATGGTCAGATATCTTCTTGCTATATCTTATGTCTTTTTGACATTCTTTTTACAATTTTGTGTAAGTTAAAAACTAACTTGGGTCTTCATTTCCTACTCCGTAAAAGGAGAAGACTGAAATCAAGGCTCTCTAAAGGACCTTCTAGATAGTCTATGTCTACAGAGGACTGGGTAGCTAGACATCAGAGTTGGGCACTGGGGAAGAAATAAGAAAGTCTCAGTCAAACAAAAAGCTCTTAAATGTCATAGAAAAAGTTTTCTGAAATTTGTGTCATATCAACAGTATCCTGCATAACTGAAACTTTGTACTGTTTGACCATCATCTCCACATTTCCCCCTCCTCTCAGCCCCAGGCAATCACTATTCTACTCTTCTACGAGTTTGACTACTTTCGATTCCACATATAAGTGAGACCATACAGTATTTGTGTTTCAGTATGCTTAAAATTTTTTGAAGAGGGTAGATCTTATGTGAAGTGTTCTTATCACATACACACACATATACACAAATAATAATAATGATAAAGGGACAAGAGGAAACAACTTTGGGAGGTGATGGATATGCCTATGGCCTTGAGATGGTGTTGATGGCTTCACAGGTGTACAGTCATCCCCAAACTCATTGAGTTGTAAACACTAAATATGTACAGGTTTTACATGTCAGTTATACCTCAATAAAATAGTTTTTTAAAAAAGAATATTTTTGGAAGATTGTTTTTAAAACACTGATTCTCAGTACTTCACCACCTCCAGAGATCCTGATTCAGAAAGTCTGAGATGAGGCCTAGAAATTTATGTTTTAAACAAGGGCCCCAAGCGATTCTCATGATCAGGCAAGTTTAGGAGACTCTGCTAAAAGAGTGGAAGATACCGCAGAGTTTGATTTTTGGTAACTTTTATTCTTTATTGGAGTATAACATACATACAAAAAGTGCACAAATTGCTCCATGCATTTTCACAAGGTGAATACACTTGTGCAATTAGCACCCAAATCAACAAACTGAACAGTACCAGCAGCCTAGAAGCTCCCCAAAGTGCTCCCTCCAAGTAACTATTTCATCTAAGGGTAATCATAAACCTCATTTCCAACAGAATTGATTAGTTTTGTCTGTTTTTGAACTTTATGTAAATGGAATAAAACGCTGCATACTCTTTTGTACCTGAATTCTTTCACTCAACATTATTTTTGTGAGATTCATTTGTGTTGCTGTCGGAATGACAACTGTTCATTTTTATTGCCATTCTATTATGTGAATATGCCATAATTTATTCGTTCATTCTGCTGTTGAATTGCTTCTAGTTTGGTGTTATAATGAACAAAGTTCATGACTATAAACTCTGTGCATGTCTTTTTGAGCCCATATTCACTTGGGAATTTCTGAGTCACTGAATAAGCATATTTTTAGCTTTAGTACATACTGCCAAATAGTTTTCCAAAGTGATCGTTCCAATTTACACTCTCACTGCAGTGTATGAGAGTTCCAGTTTTTCCATATCCTTGTCAACATATGGTGTTGTCAGTCTTTTTGATTTTAGGCATTTTGTTGGGCATGTTGTGATATCTAATTGTGTATTTAATTTGTATTTCCCTCATGACTGATGAAGTTGTTGTTGCAGGGTTTTGAGACTTGAAGAAACTGGCTAAGATGATGGCTTGATAAGCATGCCATTAATCAAAGTTTGTTTTCCTGACAGCTCTGGCAGAGTATATGCCATATATGAGGTGTTAAATAAATATTTGTTGATGAATGAAGCATTGAATACAAGTACATGGAATAATGCTTAACCACTGTTTGTAAATCTTCAGTTGCCTTCACCAAGCCTTCAGAGCTTTGTTGAAGGGAACAGTTGTGGAAAGCCATTCTTTAAAGATGTGAGGTATCATAGTTTTTCAGCAATTCAGAATTATTGACATAGAGGAGCCTGGTAGACTTCAAGGTGAATTACCAATAATTAAAAGGCCAGGTTAGGTAACGAAGGATCAATTGAGGATTGCAGGATTAATAGTAGATACTACAAAATTTAACCTTTTTATTTACATTTCTTTAAATTGTTCTATGTAGTGTATATATGTAATATGTATAATTAGAGGATAGTGGATGCCACTGCTCTAGTCATTCATTCAACAGGTATTTATTGAACATCTACTGGATGGCAGGCATTGTGCTAAATCATGGTAAAATAGAAAGAGTATGGGCTTTGTACATTAATATACCTGGTTTTGAATCCCCGATCTTCTGCAAGTTATGTGGCTTCTCCAAGTCTCAATTTCCTCATTTGTAAAACGTAATTGTAATGTTTATCTTGCAGGTTGTATGAGGATTAAATGAAGGAATGCATATAAGGTGCCTGGTACATAGAAGGCACACAATACCTTAATCTCCCACAGCACTTATCACAGTGTGACTTATATTACAATTGCACGCATTCTGCCTTTCCCTTTAGATTATGAGTTCCTTAAGAGTAGGGAGAATCCAATCCATCCTTGTAGCCTTCAGGCTCTAACAGAGTGCCTGGAATGCACTGGTCACTAAATCAATGATTGCTGAATTAAAGATCCACTCCCTTCCGTCCAGGAATTTATAAGCCAAAGGGGAGATAAGAGATTCACATAAATAACTGTAGTATAAGGCAGACTATAATGAATAGCCTAAGAAAGTTCCAAGCAAAGTGCTTTGGGCATTCAGAAGAGGGAAACTATCACTTCTGGCTGTGTAGATCAAAGAAAGCCTCATGGAAGTGGACTCATAGGGGCTGGACCTTATTTTTTTTAGTGAGGAAGATTGTCCCTGAGCTAACATCTGTGCCAATCTTCCTCTATTTTGTATGTGGGATGCTGCCACAGCATGGATTGATAAGCAGTGTGTAGGTCCACGCCTGGGATCCAAACCTGCAAACGCTGGGTAGCCAAAGCAGAGTGCGCGAACTTAACCATCATGCCACCAGGCCAGCCCCTGGATCTTTAGTTTTTTTTTTTTATTATTAAGATTATGATAGTTAACACCCTTGTGAAATTACAGTTGTATATTATTGTTAGTCATGTTGTAGGTGCACCACTTCACCCTTTGTGCCCTCCCCCACCCCCCCTTTCCCCTGGTAACCACTGATCAGTTCTCTTTGTCTATATGTTAACTACAACCTATGAGTGGAGTAATACAGAGTTTGTCTTTCTCTGTCTGGCTTATATCACTCAACATAATAACCCTCAAGGTCCATCCATGTTCTTGTGAATGGGACGACTTTGTCCTTTTTTATGGCTGAGTAGTATTCCATTGTATATATATATACACCATATCTTCTTTATCCAATCATCAGTTGCTGGGCACTTAGGTTGGTTCCACGTCTTGGCTATTGTGAATAATGCTGCGATGAACATAGGGGTGCATGGGACTTTTGGAATTGCTGATTTCAGGTTCTTAGGATAGATACCCAGTAGTGGGATGGCTGGGTCATAAGGTATTTCTATTTTTAACTTTTTGAGAAATTTCCATACTGTTTTCCATAGTGGCTGCACAAGTTTGCATTCCCACCAACAGTGTATGAGGGTTCCTTTTTCTCCACAGCCTCTCCAACATTTGTCACTCTTGGTTTTGGATATTTTTGCCATTCTAACAGGTGTAAGGTGATATCTTAATGTAGTTTTGATTTGCATTTCCCTGATGATTAGTGATGATGAGCATCTTTTCATGTGTCTATTGACCATCCGTATATCTTCTTTGGAGAAATGTCTGTTCATGTCCCATTTTTTGATTGGGTTGTTTGATTTTTTTTTGTTGTTGAGCTGTGTGAGTTCTTTATATATGATGGAGATTAACCCTTTGTCGGATAAATAACTTGTAAATATTTTTTCCCAATTAGTGGGCTGTTTTTTTTGTTTCAACCCTGTTTTCCCTTGCCTTGAAGAAGCTCTTTAGTCTGATGAAGTCCCATTTGTTTATTCTTTCTATTGTTTCCCTCGTCTAAGGGGTTATGATGTCTGAAAAGATTCTTTTGAAACTGATGTCAAAGAGTGTACTGCCTATATTCTCTTCTAGAAGACTTATTGTTTCAGGCCTAATCTTTAGGTCTTTGATCCATTTTGAGTTTATTTTTGTGAATGGTGAAAAAGAATGGTTGATTTTCACTCTTTTACATGTGGCTGTCCAGTTTTCCCAGCACCATTTGTTGAAGAGACTTTCTTTTCTCCATTGTAGGTCCTCAACTCCTTTGTCGAAGATTAGCTGTCCATAGATGTGTGGTTTTATTTCTGGGCTTTCAATGCTGTTCCATTGATGTGTGCACCTGTTTTTGTACCAGTACCATGCTGTTTTGATTACTGTAGCTTTGTAGTATGCTTTGAAGTCAGGGATTGTGATGCCTCCGGCTTTGTTCTTTCTCAGGATTGCTTTAGCAATTCAGGGTCTTTTGTTGCCCCATATGAATTTTAGGATTCTTTGTTCAATTTCTGTAAAGAATGTTCTTGGGATTCTGATTGGGATAGCGTTGAATCTGTAGATTGCTTTAGGTAGTATGGACATTTTAACTATGTTTATTCTTCCAATCCATGTGCATGGAATGTCTTTCCATCTCTTTATGTCGTCATCGATTTCTTTCAAGAAAGTCTTGTACTTTTCGTTGTATAGATCTTTCACTTCCTTGGTTAAATTTATCCCAAGGTATTATATTCTTTTTGTTGTGATCGTGAATGGGATTGAGTTCTTGAGTTCTTTTTCTGTTAGTTCACTGTTAGTGTATAAAAATGCTGCTGATTTATGTATGTTGATTTTATACCCTGCAACTTTGCTGTAGCTGTTGATTGTTTCTAATAGTTTTCCTATGGATTCTTTGGGGTTTTCTATATATGAGATCATGTCGTTTGCAAACAGTGAGAGTTTTACTTCTCCGTTGCCTATTTGGATTCCTTTTATTTCTTTTTCCTGCCGAATTGCTCTGGCCAACACCTCGAATACTATGTTGAATAAGAGTGGTGAAAGTGGGCACCCTTGTCTTGTTCCTGTTCTCAGAGGGATGGGTTTCAGTTTTCGTCCATTGAGTATGATGTTGGCTGTGGGTTTGTCGTATATGACCTTTATTATATTGAGGTACTTTCCTTCTATACCTATTTTATTGAGGATTTTTATCATAAATGGATGTTGGATCTTGTCAAATGCTTTCTCTGCATCTATTGAGATGATCATGTGGTTTTTCTTCCTCATTTTGTTGATGTAGTGAATCACGTTGATTGACTTGCGGATGTTGAACCATCCCTGTGTCCCTGGTATAAATCCCACTAGATCATGGTGTATGATCTTTTTGATGTATTGCTGTATTCAGTTTGCCAAAATTTTGTTGAGGATTTTTGCATTTATGTTCATGAGTGAAAATGGCCTGTAATTTTCCTTCTTTGTGTTCTCCTTGTCAGGTTTGGGGATCAGGGTGATGTTGGCTTCATAGAATGTGTTAGGGAGTGCTCCATCTTCCTCAATTTTCTGGAGTAGTTTGAGAAAGATAGGTATTAAATCTTCTTTGACTGTTTGGTAGAATTCTCCAGAGAAGCCGTCTGGTCCTGGACTCTTATTTTTGGGGAGGTTTTTGATTACTGTTTCTATTTCTTTACTTGTGATTGGTCTATTCAGATTCTCTATTTCTTCCTGATTCAGTTTGGGGAGGTTGTAAGAGTCTAGGAATTTATCCATTTCTTCTAGGTTGTTCAATTTGTTGGCATATAGTTTTTCAAAGTATTCTCTTATGATCCTTTGTATTTCTTCAGTATCTGTTGTGATTTCTCCTCTCTCATTTCTAATTTTATTTATTTGAGACTTCTCTCTTTTTTTCTTAGTGAATCTGGCTAAGGTTTTATCGATTTTGTTAATTTTTTTTGAAGAACCAACTCTTTGTTTCATTGATCCTTTCTACTGTCTTTTTTGTTTCAATATCGTTTATTTCTGCTCTAATTTTTATTATTTCCCTCCTTCTACTGACTTTGGGCTTTGTTTGTTCTTCTTTTTCTAATTCTGTTAGGTGTCATTTGAGGTTGTTTATATAAGATTTTTCTTACTTATTGAGGTGAGCCTGTATTGCAACTAATTTCCCTCTTAGGACTGCTTTTGCTGCGTCCCAAATAAGTTGGTATGGCGTGTTTTCATTTTCACTTGTCTCCAGATAATATTTGATTTCTCCTTTAATTTCTTCAATAATCCATTCTTTGTTCAGTAGCATGTTGTTTAGTGTTCACATTTTTGCCCCTTTCCCAGCTTTATTCTTGTAGTTGATTTCTAGTTTCATAGCATTATGATCTGAAGAGATGCTCGATATTATTTCAACACTCTTGAATTTATTGATGCTTGCTTTGTTTCCCAAGATATGGTCTATCCTTGAGAATGTTCCATGCTCACTTGAGAAGAATGTGTAACCTGCTGTTTTTGGATGAAGTGTTCTATATATACCTATTAAGTCCATCTGGTCTAATTTTTCATTTAGTTCTATAATTTCCTTGTTGATTTTCTGTCTGGATGATCTATCCATTGGTGTGAATGGGGTGTTGAGGTCCCCTACTATTATTGTATTGTTGTCGATGTCTCCTTTTAGTTTTGTTAATAGTTGCTTTACAAATTTTGGTGCTCCTGTGTTGGGTGCGTATATATTTATAAGTGTTATGTCATAATGGTGGAGTGTTCCTTTTATCATTATATACTGCCCCCCTTTGTCTTTCTTTATCTGTTTTGCTTTGAAGTCTACTTTGTCTGATATAAGTATGGCAACACCTGCTTTCTTTTGTTCATTATTACCTTGGAGTATTGTCTTCCATCCCTTCACTCTGAGTCTGTGTTTGTCTTTGGGGCTGAGGTGTGTTTCCTGGAGGCAGCATATTGTTGGATCTTGTTCTTCGATCCATCCTACCACTCTGTTTCTTTTGATTGGAGAGTTCAATCCATTTACATTTAGAGTGATTATTGAAATGTAGGGGCCTACTGCTGCCATTTTATCACTTGTTCTCTGGTTCTTTTGCATTTCCTTTGTTTCTCGTCCCATGATTTTTGGATTCCTAATTCAGGTAGGTAAATTTCTGTATTGGCTTTCTTCTTATTTGTAATTTGTGTCTTTATTCTTGTTATTTGTTTAGTGGTTACCAGGTGGTTTGTATAACACATCTCATAGATGAGATAGTCCTTTTTCTGATAGGCTCTTATTTCCTTAAATTAAAATGTTCCATCCCTTTTCTTTTTCCCTTCCAGGTTGTTATTGTCAGATTTTTTTTTCCCTCTTCCTTCTTGTGTTGTGAGTTTGCGGTTAAAATGACAAGGTCATATTTAATTCTTGGTGTTTCCCTTCCGTTTATCTTTAATGTTTTATTTAACTTTTGCTAACCTGTTCTGATGGAGAGCTGCTACATTCTGTTATTGTCCTTCTGCTTATCTCCTTTGTTCTGGGTTTTGTAACCTCTTTCCTTTTTTTGATTTTTCAGGTATGAGTTTCTTCCTGAGCATTTCTTGAAGAGAAGTTCTTGTGGCAATGAACTGCCTTAACTTTTGTTTATCTGTGAAAGTTTTTATTTCTCCATTGTATTTGAAGGATATTTTCACTGCGTAGAGTATTCTTGGCTGCAGGTTTTTGTCCTTCTGAGTTCTGAATATATCATTCCATTCTCTTCTAGCCTGTAAGGTATATCCTGAGACATCTGCTGATGGCCTTATGGGGGTTCCTTTGTAGGTTATTTTCTTCTGCCTGGCTGCCCTTAGTATTTTCTCTTTGCCATTGACTTTTGCTAGCTTCACTACTATATGCCTTGGGGTTGGTCTTCTTACAGTGATAAAGTTTGGAGATCTTTTGGCTTCTGTCACATGAAGTTCCATCTCTCTCCCTAAGTTTGCAAAGTTCTCAACCATTATTTCTTTGAACAGGCCTTCTGCCCCTTTCTCCTTCTCTTCTCCCTCTGGTATACTGATAATCCCTATGTTGCATCTCCTAATTGACTCGGATAATTCTTGGAGAGTTTCTTCATTTCTTTTTAGTCTTAGTTTGATCTCCTCCTCTGTCTGCAGCATTTCTATATTCCTATCCTCCAAATTGCTAATTCTGTCCTCCATATTATCGACCCTACTGTTCAGAGAGTCCAGATTTTTCTTAATCTCCTCCATTGTGTTCTTCATCTCCAGTATTTCTAATTGGTTCTTCTTTATAGTATCAAGCTCTTTTGTGACACAGCTCCTGAACTCGTTGAGTTGTCTATCTGAATTCTCTTTTAACTCACTGAGTTTTTTAATAATGGCTGTTTTGAATTCATTGTCATTTAGGTTATAGATTTCAATGTCTTTGGGATTGTTTTCTGGGTACTTGTCATTTTCCTTCTGTTCTGGAGATTTAACATATTTTTTCATACTGCTTGATGGCGTGGATTTGTGCCTCCGCATAGAGATAGAGTTTAGTTACTGTTTCCACTTGTTTCAACTGGTGTGTGTGGGGGGGAGCAGCTGTTTAGACTGCACCGACCAGGAACCCTGTCAGCTGTTACTGACTGGACCTGGGCCCCACCTCGTAGTCACAGTGGTCCTGTGGGGTCCCTCATCAGTTGTGGGGGCAATTGCATGGGGGCCTCAGGCTGCTGGTGTCTACTGTTGCAGACCACCTAGAAGCACTCCCTCCTTGGGGTCTGCAGCGGTGTTATGGGCTTCCCCAGCAGCCGGGGGCAGGATCACCTATAATCACAGTTCTGTCACTGTCAGAGCCCACAAGATCTCACTTGTCCACTATAGGTCCCAGCAGAGCTATGGGTATCTTCTGCAGTCTGTGGTTAGCTCACCTAGCTGTGCTACTTTTGCCCCAGGGCCTTCAGCCTTGTGATTGCTGGTCAGGGCCTCTCCACTAGTGCTGTGCAGAGGCTTTCACTGAGGCTGCTGTGAGAACCTGGAGTTGCCCCCTGGGCCACGGAGCTGGTCCCCTGGGGCTCCACCCAGCCCCAGATGACTCCCACGGAATCTCTGGGAGCCCCTTGCCCCATCTGGGACACAGCTGTAGTCCGTGGGCCCGGCGGCTGCTGGCAGGCTGCTGCCTTGTGGGGAATTCTGCTCTTTGGGAGTTACCCAGCCTTCTGAATGCTGGGCAGGGCCTCTCTGCTAATGGCGAGCAGAGGCTTTCCCTGCCAGTAGTGCAAGACCCTGGAGTTTCCCCTGGGCCACAGAGCCAGGTGCTGGAGCTCCACCTGGCCCCCAAGCATGCCCATGGGATCTCTGGGTGCCTCTTGCACCGCCCAGGGCACAGCCAGAGTTCGTGGGCCTGGCAGCGGATGGTGGGCTGCTGCCCTGCTGGGAATTCTGCTCTTTGGGAGCTTCCCTGTGTTCTGAATGCTGGGCGGGGCCTCTCTGCTAATGGCGACCAGAGGCTTTCCTTGCCAGCAGTGCAGGACCCTGGAGTTTCCCCCTGGACCATGAAGCTGGGCGCTTGAGCTCCACCCGGCCCCAAAGCATGCCCACAGGATCTCTGGGTGCCTCTTGCATTGTCCAGTGCACAGCCGGAGTCCTGGAGCCTGGCAGTGGCTGATGGGCTGCTGCCCTGCTGGGAATTCCGCTCTTTGGGAGCTTCCCGGCATTCTGAATGCTGGCCAGGGCCTCTCTGCTAATGATGAGCAGAGGGTTTCCCTGTTGGCAGCGCGGGACCCTGGAGTTTCCTCCTGGGCTTAGGTGTAATCGCAGGGGGCTTAGGTAGGGCTGTAGTCACCTGTTTCCACTGTCGTTCTGCCAGTGAGTGCACACTCCCGCCCTTGGTGCATGATGAAGCTATGGGGCAGTCCGCTGGAAGAGAGCCTCTTGCAGGTACTAGGCTGTCCGGGGGTCGGGGGTTGGAGAGTTTTCACCTATCTCCACCTCCTCCCGGGAGGAAGTCCATCCACCTTCCAATGTATAGCAGCATGGGTCTCTCAGGCGTCTTGAGATGCTATATGGATATCCTTTGTTAACTGATGAATGTCCAATTAGTTGTAGATTTGAAGGGGGACAGACAAAGAAGACTAGTCACTCTGCCATCTTGGTCCCACTTCCTATGCTCTGGATCTTTAACTTTTAAAGGTAGGATTTTTAATAGGCAAATATAACAGGAAGGACATTTCAGGCAGTGGGGTCATTGTTAGCAAAGATTAGAGAGTGTGTTAGAATGAAATATAGGTTAATTTTTTCCCATTTTATTTATTTTTTTAATTTTAATTTTTGTTTTTATAGTGGTAACATTGGATTATAACATTATATAATTTTCAGATGTACATCATAATATATTCCGAATTCTGCATAGATTACATCATGTTCACCACCCAAAGACTAATTATAATCCACCACCACACATGTGCCTAATCACCCCTTTCGCCCTCCTCCCTTCCCGCTTCCCTCTGGTAACCACCAATCCAATCTGTGTTGCTATGTGTTTGTTTGTCGTTGTTTTTATCTTCTACTTATGAGTGAGATCATATGGTATTTGACTTTCTCCCTCTGACTTATTTCACTTAGCATTATTCCCTCAAGGTCTATCCATGTTGTCACAAACGGCTGGATTTCATCCTTTCTTATGGCTGAGTAGTATTCCATTGTGTATATATACCACGTCTTCTTTATCCATTTGTCCCTTGATGGGCACCTAGGTTGCTTCCAAGTCTTGGCTATTGTGAATAAGGCTGCAATGACCATAGGGGAGTATGTATTTTTATGCATTTGTCTTTTCAAGTTATTTGGAATAAATACCCAGCAGTGGAATACCTGGATCATATGGTAGATCTATTCTTAATTTTATGAGGAAACTTCATACTGTTTTCCATAGTGGCTGCACCAGTTTACACTTCCACCAGCAGTGTACAAGGGTTCCATTCTGCCCAAATCCTCTCCAACACTTGCTGTTTCCTGTCTTGTAAATTATAGCCATTCTGACTGGAGTGAGGTGATATCTCATTGTAGTTTTGATTTGCATTTCCCTGATAGTTAATGATGTTGAACATCTTTTCATGTATCTGTCAGCCATCTGTATATCTTCTTTGGAGAAATCTCTGTTCAGATCTTTTGCCCATTTTTTGATTGGGTTGTTGGTTTCTTTGTTGTTGAGATGTCTGAGTTCTTTGTATATTTGGGTATTAAACCCTTATCCCATATATGCTTTGAAAATATCTTCTCCCAATTGTTAGATTGTCTTTTCGTTTGGTTGATGGTTTCCTTTGCTGTGTAGAAGATTCTAGTTTGATGTAGTCTCATTTGTTTATTTTTTCTTTTGATCCCCTTGCCTGGTCAGACACAGTACTTGAAAATATGCTGCTAAGACTGATGTCAAAGAGTGTGCTGCCTATGTTTTTTTCTAGAAGTTTCATGGTTTCAGGTCTTTCATTCAAGTCTTTAATCCATTTTGAGTTGATTTTTGTGCACAGTGTAGGATGATAGTCTACTTTCATTCTTTTGCATGTGGCTGTCCAGTTTTCCCAATGCCATTTATTGAAAAGACTCTCCTTTCTCCATTCTATGCTCTTGGCTCCCCTGTTGAAAATTAGCTGTCCATAAATGTGTGGGTTTATTTCTGGGCTCTCGAGTCTGTTCCATTGATCTGTGTGTCTGTTTTTGTGTCAGTACCATGCTGTTTTGATTACTATAGCTTTGTAGTATATTTTTAAATCAGGGAGTGTGATATCTCCAGCTTTGTTCTTTTTCCCCAGGATTCCTTTGGCTATTCGGGGTCTTTTGTTGTTCCATATAAACTTTAGATTGTTTGTTCTATAGCTGTGAAAAATGTTGGAACTTTGATAGAGATTGTGTTGAATCTACAGATTGCTTTAGGAAGTATAGACATTTTAACTGTGTTAATTCTACCAACCCAAGAGCATGGGATATTTTTCCATTTCTTTGTATCTTCTTCGATTTCTTTCAACAATGTTTTATAGTTTTTGGTGTACAGATCTTTCACCTCTTTGTTTAAGTTTATTCCTAGGTATTTTATTCTTTTTGTTGCAATTGTAAATGGAATTGTATTCTTAATTTCTCTTTGTACTACTACATTGTTAGTGTATAGAAATGCAACTGATTTTTGTATGTTGATTTTGTAATCTACAACTTGACTGTATTCGGTTACTATTTCTAAAAGTTTTTTAGTGGATTCTTTAGGGTTTTCTATACATAAAATTATGTCATCCACAAATAGTGACAGTTGCACTTCTTCTTTTCCAATTTGGATCCCTTTTATTTCTTTTTTCTTGCCTGATTGCTCTGGCTAGGACTTCCAATACTATGGTAAACAAGAGTGGTGACAGTGGGCATCCTTGTTTGGTTCCTGTTCTTAGAGGGATAGCTTTCAGTTTTTCTCCATTGAGAACGATATTAGCTGTGGGTTTGTCATATATGGTCTTTATTATGTTGAGGTATTTTCCTTCTATACTCATTTTATTTAGAGGGTTTTTTTGGTCATAAATGGATGCTGTATCTTGTCAAATGCTTTCTCTTCATCCAGTGAGATGAGCATGCAATTTTTATTCCTCATTTTGTTAATGTGGTGTATCACATTGGTTGATTTGCGGATGTTGAACCATCCCTGCATCCCTGGAATAAAACCCATTTGATCATGATGTATAATCTTTTTAATGTATTGTTGTATTCAATTAGCTAGTATTTTGTTGAGGATTTTTGCATCGATGTTCATCAGTGAAATTGGCCTGTAATTTTCTTTTTTTGTGTTGTCCTTGTCTGGTTTTGGTATTGGGATAATTTTGGCTTCGTAGAATGAGTTGGGAAGCCTCCCTTCCTCTTCAACTTTTTGCAACAGTTTGAGAAGGATAGGTATTAAGTCTTCTTTAAATGTTTGGTAGAATTCACCAGAGAAACTGTCTGGTCCTGGACTTTTATTTTTTGGGAGGCTTTCGATTACTGTTTTGATCTCCTTACTGGTGATTGGTCTATTCACATTTTCTACTTCTTCTTGATCCAGTTTTGGAAGGTTGTATGATTCTAAGAATTTATCCATTTCTTCTAGATTATCCAATTTGTTCGTGTATAGCTTTTCATAGTATTCTCTTATAATCTTTTGTATTTCTGAGGTGTTTATTGTAATTTCTCCTCTTTCATTTCTGATTTTATTTATTTGAGCCTTCTCTCTTTTTTTCTTGGTGAGTCTAGCTAAAGGTTTGTCAATTTTGTTTATCTTTTCAAAAAACCAACTCTTGGTTTCATTACTTTTTTCTATTTGTTTTTAGTCTCCATTTCGTTTCTTTCTGCTCTGATTTTTATTTCCTTCCTTCTGTTGACTTTGGGCTTTGTTTGTTCTTCTTTTTCCAGTTCCTTTAGGTGCACTGTTAGATCATTTATTTGAGATTTTTCTTGTTTGTTGAGATAGGCCTGAATTGCTATAAACTCTCCTCTTAGAACTGCTTTTGCTGTATCCTATAGATTTTGGCATGTCGTATTTTCATTTTCATTTATCCCTAGGTATTTTTTGATTTCTCCACTCACCCAACCATTGTTCGGTAGCATTTTGTTTAATCTCCACATTTTTGTGGCTTTTCTGATATTCTTCCTGCAGTTGATTTCTAGTTTCATACCTTTGTGGTCAGAAAAGGTGCTCGGTATTATTTCAATCTTCTTCAATTTATTGAGACTTGTTTTGTGGCCTAATATGTGATCAACCCTGGAGAATGTTCCATGTGCATTTGAAAAGAATGTGTATTCTATGGATGGAATGTTCTGTATTTGTCTACTAAGTCCATCTGATCTAATGAGTTATTTAAGGCCAATGTTTCCTTATTGATCTTCTGTTTGGATGATCTATCCATTGTTGTAAGTGGAGTGTTAAAGTCCCCTACTATTATTGTGTCACTGTCTATTTCTCCTTTTATTTCTCCTTTATGTCTGTTAATAGTTGCTTTATATATTTAGGTGCTCCCATGTTGGGTGCATATATATTTATGTGTTATATTCTCTTGTTGGATGTTCCCTTTATCATTATGTAGTGCCCTTATTTGTCTCTTGTTAAAGTTTCTGTTGTAAAGTCTATCTTGTCTGATATAAATATTGCTATCCTCGCTTTCTTTTCTTTGCCATTTGCGTGGAGTATCTGTTTCCATCCTTTCACTTTCAGTTTGTGAGTGTCTTTAGTTCTGAAGTGTGTCTCTTGTTTGCAGTATATATATGAGCCTTATTTTTTAACCCAATCTGTCACCCTATGTCTTTCGATTGGAGCATTTAGTACATTGACATTTAAAGTAGCTATTGATAATAATGTATTTATTGCCATTTTGTTACTTTTTTTTCTGGGTATTTTAGTAGTTGTTCTCTTTTCCTTTCTTCTTCTCTTGCTACTCTTCCCATGTGGTTTGATGGCTTTCTTTAGTAATATGCTTGATTTCTTTCCTCCTACTTGTTTACTTATTATAGATTTCTGGTTTGTGTTTACCAAGAGTTTTCTATATAATATTCTATGTATATAGCAATCTATATTGAGTTGATATTCTCTTTAGCTTGACCTCTTTCTAAAAGCTCTACTCTTTTAATCCCCACTTCACACATTTTATGTTTTTGAAGTCATATCTAATCTCTTGTTTTGTGTGTGTCTATCCATTACCCTCTTATCATTGAAATAGGTAATTTTAGTACTTTTGTCTTTTAACCTATATATCATCTTCATAAGTGGTTGATCTGCTACCTTTACTGTATTTTTGCCTAGTATTTTCTTCTATTATTTCTTCAAATAAATTTTCTGCCCCTTTGTCTCTCTCTTCTCCTTTTTGGACACCTATAATATGAATATTAGCGCACTTGATATTGTCCCAGAGTTCCCTTAGACTGTTCTCATTCTGTCTAATTCTTTTTTCTTTTATCTGTTAAACTTGGGTGATTTCCTCTAGTCTTTCTTCCAGCTCACTGATCTTTTCTTCTGTATCATCTACTCTGCTATTGAGCCCCTCTAGTGAATTTTTCATTTCCAGTACTGTATTCTTCATTTCTGATTGGTTATTTTTTATATTTTCAAATTCTTTGTTGACATTCTCACTGTGTTCATCCAGTCTTCTCCCAATATCAGTGAACATCCTTATGAGTTTTTGTTTGAATGCTTTGTCAGGCAGATTGCTTATTTCTGTTTCACTTAGATCTTTTTCTGGGATTTTGCCCTGTTCCCTTGATTGGAATGTATTCCTTTGCCTCTTCACTATGCTTCTTTCTCTGTGCTTATATCTATGTATTAGGTGAGTCAGCTATGTCTCCTGAGCTTGGAGAAGTGGTCTTATATAGAGATGCCTTTTGAGGCTCAGCAATGCACTTCCCTCTTGCCGCCAGTCCAAATGATCCAGGAGTGACCCCTGTTTGGGCTATTTGTGTCCTTCTGCTGTGGCAGGGTTGCTCTTCCTGCAGGTACCCAGGGAGTCTAGTCTTTCTCTCCCTGGCTGGTTATTTGTTAATTGGGTTTGGGGAGGCACAGCACTGTTGGCTGCAAGGTCTAATAGCGCACTCTTGTTGCAGTTTTCCTGTTAATTGAGTAGGCACCCAGTGTAGCTGGTTGCTAGGTTCAGGGGCTTACAATTGCTTTAGGCCTCAGGCTTGCAAGGCCGTTGTCAGCTGTCTTAGGATGGCAGCTGTGTGGGGCTGGCCATAGGCACAGGAGCAGCCTGTTGTTTCAGGCTTTGGAAGGTGGAGTCATTCCTCTTTGTGGCTGATTGTGATGCACAGGTCTCCTGCCACTGATAAGCCCCAACCCCCACAGGTCCACACACACTGTCAACATAGTCCTGGTCTGTGCACACTTCCTGACCCACTGGAGTGTACCCAGTTGCCCCACTGCAGAGGCCCCCAGGTCTCCACCAATGCCCCCCCACAGTTCACCTGGTCCTCACACAGACCCTGCCCCACAGAGGTGGACACACTCGCCTATCTGTAGAGGATCAAGGCACCCAGTCAATGCAGGCCAACAAGTAGCCTGAGGGCTTGCTGTTGGGTGGGGCTGGTCTCTAGGGCAGGCTTCTTGCCCTGGCTGAACTAGATTAAATTTGTGCTGTAGTGGGTGTGGCAGACCCCTGGGTTATCAGGCCAGGGGAAGAACTTCAATGGAGTCTGCCAGCATCTGTGTCAGCATGTCTGTACTAGGTCACAACCATGGCTGCCACCTAGGTCTCAGTCTCTGGAATGGTCTCACCTCTCACCAAGATGCACCCAGAGACTACCAGGTGAGTCTCTTTTCACCAAAGGACTGTGCAGCTGTCTTTTTGGTGATTTTAGGTTGCTCTCTGAGACATGTGAATTTGTGCATGGCCCTTTAAGAGCCAGGTTTTTTCAGTTTTCCTCCAATAGCTTTTCTTGGGATATTCCTCATTGCAGTTAATAACCAACAAAGCCAGATAGCAGGACATTTGTCTCAGTTGTGCTGAGTCTAAAGGATGCTAATAGCAGTAATGTGCCCACGCTAAGGTCTCCACTTCTACAGGGTGGGCTGTGTACCTTAGGATGGCTCCTGCCCAGCCAGCTGTGAAGGTCCATGGCTCACAACAGTGGCTTTTTTCCTCTCCAGAAGGAATTTCTGCCTCTTCCACCTCAGTGAGGACTGTCCCTTGTTGTGAGGGTTCATTTTATCCAGTTTTCAGTTTTTTCCCCAGGGTAATTTTTCCAAGAATAGTTGTAATCTGGTTGTGTTTGTGGGAGGAGCTGAGTTCAGCATCTGCCTACACCACCATTTTCATGAGTTCTCCAAATATAGGTTAATTTTTTAAAAAACAAACTTTTCATTGTAAAACAGTTTAGATTTACAGAAAATTGCAAAGATAGTACAGAGAGTTACCACATATCCTTCACCAGTTTTCCCTAATACTAACATCTTACATCAGTATGGTACATTTGTCACAATTAATAGAACAATACTGATAAATTATTATTAAATAAAGTCCATACTTTATTCATATTTCTATGGTTTTTGCCTAATGTCCATTTTCTGTTCCATGATATCATCCAGGATACCATAATACATTTAGTCATCATGTCTCCTTAGGCTCCTCTTGGCTGTGACAGTTTCTCAGACTTTCCTTGTTTTTGATGACCTTGACAGTTTTGAGTATCGCTCAGGTATTTTGTAGCATACCTCTTAACTGGGATTTGTCTGATGTTTTTCTCATGATTAGATTGGAGTTACATGTTTTGGGGAAGAAGATCACAGAGGTAAAGTGTCATTTTCATCACATCATATTAAAGGTACATATTGTCAACATCACTTATCCCTGTTGATGCTAACCTTGATCACCTGGCTGAGGTATTGTGTTAGGCTTCTTCACTGTGAAGTTACACTTTATACCCCCTTTCCATACTGTACTGTTTGGAGGGAAGTCACTGTGCACATCCCACACTTAAGTAATGGAGAGATATGCTTCACTTCCTTGAGGATAGAGTATCTACATAAAATATATGGATTCTTCTGCTTGGGAGATTTGTCTCTTCTCCCCCATTTATTTATCTATCTATTTATTTACTTATCATTTATTTATAGCAGTATGGGCTCCTGAATATTTATTATATACTTTGAGTTACAATCCAATACTACTTTATTTTCTTGCTCAAATTGCTCTAGCTTTGGCCATAGAGAGCTCTTTCAGTTGGCTCCTCTTTCCCTTTTACATACTTCAGTTTTGTGGGATTTTTTGAGCACTTTCTTACTTTCTGGCACTACAAGATACTCCAGTATCATCTTGTATGTTTCCTGCTCCATTTTTTTTTCTTTTTTTAAGACTGGCACCTGAGCTAACAACTGTTGCCAATCTTTTTTTTTTTTCTTTCTGCTTTTACTCCCAAAATCCCCCCAGTACATAGTTGTATATTCTAGTTGTGGGTCCTTCTAGTTGTGATATGTGGGACACTACCTCAGTGTGGCCTGACCCACAGTGCCACGTCCATGCCCAGGATCCGAACTGGCAAAACCCTGGGCTGCTAAAGCAGAGCACATGAACTTAACCACTTGGCCATGGGGCTGTCCCCTCTTGCTCCAATTCTAAAATCAGTCCTTTGTCCAAGGAGTCTTGGCTCCTGTCACTGGAAAATGGTTTTAGAAACCAAGATCTTGGCACTAGGTGTGCTCACTGTTACGGAGATGATAGGTTAAGTTATACATAGTTTCCTAGAAGCAGAAGAGCTTTCTACTTCCTCTTCCTGTCAGGTGAGTTTCCTTATGTCATATCCTTTTTTTCCTACTCCATGATCTTTGATGCCACTCTTTGTTTCCCTAGGTAATAAACTTCATGGCATAGGCCTAGTGACTTCAGGGTAGCAGGGGAAGGATTGATCATAAGAATCTCTGCTAAGCTACATACATGCATTTGTCATGTGTGTCTCATCCTCATTGGTCATTTTTCCATTCAGACAGGAGGCATTTTTCTGGGTGCCAACAGCTGTGTCACTTAACTTCCCCTCCCAACAGACAGGCATGAAAAGCTGTTATATTTTATTCTTTGCAATTTTATAACCTATCCCATAATACAGACCTCTTACAAACCAATTTTGCAAAGACCACACTCATTTATTCAACTTGCCTATTTTTCTTTTAGAAACACATTTTAACTGACCATCAGAAATATAGTGGATTTTCTATAGACCAAAATAGCTCCTCTGTCTTTCATGACACTTGAAACATTTGTTCATGCAAATTTATCTAAGACTTAAATACGTTGTGCATCAAACAAATACAACATGTATAGCATTTACAGTCTACATTTTCTGGTTCGACACTGAAAACACCATGTTGGGAGACAATTCTCCATGGGTCTCTCTTGTTTTTGCATGTCTTGCAAGCAAAGACCTGACTGCCTTCTGCTATGGACTCTCTTTTCAAGGATGTTTGTATAGGGAAAAGCCTTAGGAAATAGAGATCCTGTCTCCTATAAAAACAAAGAGCAACTTGCTTATAGCCTTGGAAGATAGAGATAGTGCTTCCTTCTGGAACAAAAGGCAGGCCTGCTTACTGCTTACTATAAAATATTCGTGCCCCCTAAGCTCAGGTTTCCTCTCTTTTAATACAACTGTCTTCATGTGAAGGTGTCATTTTGCTCTCTTTCTGTCACCCTGTGGGAACTGGGGCTCAAGAAACCAATGCAAAATGCTGATACTCTGGCTACTGCTATCGTTATGAGTATTAAGCAATCCTTCATCTCTGCCCCAGGAGTCCCATGTTTTCTATCAGCATCCATGAAAATGTGGCAAACTAACTTTTATAGTTCTTGACAGTTTTGGCAATTAGGTGATGACAAGGTGTCAATGATTCTGACAAAGCTAAAATATTCTAGAAGAGGAAGGGTGAGGGCCTTACAGGCTAACTAATGGGATTTGGGGAAAGTCCATGTGAATCAGTACCAATCTGTTGACCAAAGTGTATGGTTAACCAGGCAATAAATGGTCCTCCACTTTTATTTCTGTTAATGAGAAATTGGGGAGGCGGTTTCAGGCTGAGCACTGGGAAGTGAGCTCAAACACACCTTCCTGAATGGTGTCCTGGTTCTTGCTAACTCTCCTATAGAAAGGAGATATCTTCCTCAATCTGTTGGTTACCCTAAGGTCTATCCCACTGTAACTAGTACTAAAATTCATTCTGGACAGGCCCCTTCTCATACTATAGTTACACAACTGCAATGGGTAGAAACCAGGCGAATTTTTAAAGCTTTGACTTAGTAAAGGAGATGGGATTTGTGGGGAATGTAATGTTCGTTAAGGAAGAATGGCAATAGCTGACCTGTCTTATAGATCAACTCCCTCCTTCAGTCTATCATTTCAACCTTATATCTTGGCTGCTTATAAGAGAGCTTATGTACTCTCAAGATTTCCTTGAGACAGATAAACTCCCATGGGAAACCATAGATGAGCCATTTACTAGTATTCTATCTCTTACTGCCTTGGATTGGGTTTACACTGTTGACGAATGTGACCCATTGGAGGAGAAATTGACTCAAAGAAATATAGACGAATTCTTGCAATCAGTTCTGTTATCCTAGAAAACTCCCCCAGTTTTAGCATTTAAACTGGCCTAAAATTTAGGAGATGTTATGATAATGGCACAGCAGAAGCCCCAGATTAAAGTAGACTCCTTAAAACAACTTGCCACTATGTAAGCGAGGCCTGAGTTAGCCAGAGGATGCAAACCTCACAGCCCCAGCCAGATAGCTATGTGGCTATGACTGCTGAGTCACTAGGTCCTCAAGGCTAAAATAAATGGTGTCATCATAAGGACCTTGCTACTTGATATAAAGCATTAGGTATGCTGAAAACATTGGAAATCCATTTGGTTGTCATGAGCTGCTGCCATGCCAGTCAAACCTGACAGTAAATGCAAAGCCTTATTTAATGGCACAGATGTTTTCTTCCCCTCCATGTCTCCAATATGTCCCCATGCACCCCAACCTCAGCTACTTTAAAGATAAAAACAGAAGTTGGGCTGATCTCAAGGGGAGAAAAGGCCATACACACTCATTTGAGTATGCTGGAGAATTTGGGGGAGGAGTAGAACTCCAACTTTAATGGTCATGTTGGATATGGGTGCTAAGTCACTATCTTACCTGGACCTGTGGAAGGAAAAGATACCTGGGTTCAGCTAATGGGGTTTGGACAGGATTCACAGTAAGGCACAGTAGCTAATGTAAGTTTGGGGATAGGACTCTTTGGGCCAATTCAAGGTACCGTGGTTGCTGCTTCTACATCTGAATGTGTAGTAGTAATTAATGTACTGTATGCTTGTACTTCCCCATCTCCTAAGTGGAGATTCTCTCAATTAGAAAGAGTCACACATAGAGAAGTAATAATGGGACACATTCATTGCTCTCCAACCCTCCTCTCTGCCCCCCTCCCCAAGAAGTCTAACAGAAATAGTATAGCATTCCAGGAGGAAAAAAGAGGAATTGCCTTGATTAAAGACTTAAATATTTCAACACAGTAGTCTTAGATGCCCAATGAAAAAGACTAATAGGAGCTGGAGGCTTATAGTGAATTACTAACTGGATTTAGTTTTTGCTTCCATAGCCTTGGCTGTTCTAGACATTGTGAATATAACTGAATCTATCACACAGAATGATGGCACTTGGAATGCTGTTTTGGACATTGCCAATGCCTTATTTGCCATACAAGTGGCACTGAGGATCAAGATAAGTTTGCACTCACGTAACAATGCTTCAAATATGTATTTATAGTGTTCCCCTCAGGATACCTAAACTTCCCTGCCATTTGCCACCAGTGGGTGGGTCAGGACTTAGCACAAGTGTCTCTACCCTTGATGTCCATACCTTTCATTATATAGACGTTGTCCTGTTGGTGAGGTCAGAAGCCTCAGTCTCAAGGCCAGCCTCGTGGCCGAGTGGTTAAGTTCGTGCACTCTGCTTCAGCAGCCTGGAGTTTTGCCGGTTTGGATCCTGGGCGTGGACACGGTACCACTCATCAAGCCATGCTGAGGCAGCATCCCACATAGCACAACCAGAAGGGCCTACAACTAGAATATACAGCTATGTACTGTGGGGCTTTGGGGAGAAGAAGAAGAAGAATAAAAAAAAAAAGAAGATTGGCAACAGACGTTAGCTCAGGTGGCAATCTTTCAAAAAAGAAAAAAAATAAAAGAAGCCTCAGTCTCAATAGCCCTGACTGTGGTGTTATCACACGTCTTCCAGCACGGAGGCTGATAAACCTCAACAAAACTCAGGAGCCCATTTGTCAAGTTGAGTTTCTTGGGACAATGTAGGCAGATTCTCAAGGCTTAATATATCTGACTGTCAAAAAAACCCTGCTGTCTCCTAGGCCCCACACATCAAAGAGAAAATGTTGTTAAACTTTTTGGGCATTATGGACAGTGTGTGCTCTGCTTGGGCATTCTAGTTGGTCCTTCATAGCAGTTAATTCACAAATCATAATCCTTTGAGAGTAGCCCAAACCAACAGGCTGATTTGGAATCTGTCCAGCAAGCTGTGGCACGCTCTTTTCCTTTGGGACCCTGCAACCCTAATGACTCCTTTGAGCTACAAGTCTCTGTGATTGATGATTTTTCCAATCAGACCCTCTGGCAAAGGGAGACAGCATCCACCTGGAGGCACCCCTTGGAGTTTTGGACTCATTGCTTCCCTGATACACCCCTTTTGAAAAGCAGCTTTTGAAAAGCTTGCAGTTGAGTTCTTGTAAAAATTGAATACTTGACCCAAGTAGGCTTTGTGACTCTCCAGCCTGATAGTTCCATTTTGGGATGGATCAACTTAGACTTAATGGCTAACAAGGTGGGAAAGACCCAATAAGCCTCTCTTTTCAAATAGAAAAGTTGTATTCAAGTATGCAGCCATGCTGGCCCTAGCAGCATCTTGGCTTTACATAAAAGAGAGGCAACTATCTTCATGGGGGAAAAATTATCCTTACTCTGCCACATAAAGCAAACCCACTGGTTCAATGGAACCCTCAATTCATAGAGTTTACCCTAAATGTCTGGGACTGGTTCACTGATGCTTAAGCTAATCTGGAACCAATGGTGTCCACTGGGATGTGGTTGTTCAACCTCAGCTCCAGCTATACAGAACTGAAAAAAGGACAATGGTCACTCCACTCAGAAGACAGAACTCAAAGTCATTCTCATACTTCTGGCCAATACTCTTCTTAATGAACCTTGTTAGATGTTTATTGTTGCTAATGGCCTAGATGTTCAGTTGCCACTTGGAAAACTAGAGACTGACAGATTAAAAGCTTCCCTTTTTAGGGCTGAAAACTGTAGAAACAAGTTGTGGCCACCAACCAAACTGTCAGAGTCATGCATGCTGATGCCTTGTGAGGGCCCATTCTCTGATGAGATTGACTGTAATAGAGCTAATGCTCAGGTCTGTACTGATAAAATTGCCACCAATGCTACCTGGATCTATCACCATACTGCACATAGCAACATCCACCATCATAGATTGGGCACAAAGAAAACGACTCTATGTTTCTGATGCAGAGGCCACCACTGCATGGCAGATTTGTGACCCCTGCAAAAAGTTGACCTGGTTGACTCATGGTGGAGGAGACACATAGCATAAAGCTCTGCTGATTTCTGGGAGATCAGCTACGTGGAAACTTTAGCCCCACCTCAAAGTTATCAGTGGTACCTATTGACACTTTTTCACATTATGGTGTTTCTGTCCAATCAGCTGACTCCAGCCACACTACCGTAGCCCTTGAAAAGAATCTCAGGTTCAAGATGGCAATGCAGGAAGAGCCTAAACTCCTCTCTTCTTATAGAAACATAAAATCTACAGCTATATATGGAAAAATTTCCTCTGAAAACTGGTGGAGTAACTCAACCCCTTTAAACCCCAGGCTGCCAAAGAGGAGTGCATGAACTTAGCTACTCGGCCACAGGGACACCCCAGTATTTGCATTCTTTAAAAGCTGCCGCCCAAGGATCTGGCTTCCAATCAGCCTGAATCAAGGTGCAGAGATCCTCCCCTTTGTGACACTGACTGATCTTGACACACCCTCAACTTCTGAGAGCTATTAAAAATAAAATAAGGGGCCAGCCCAGTGGCGTAGTGGTTAAGTTCACATGCTCTGCTTTGGCAGCTTGGGATTCTTGGGTTTGGGTCCTGGGCACAGACCTGCACACCACTCATCAAGCTATGCTGTGGAGGCATCCCACATACAAAATAGAGGAAGATTGGCACAGATGTTAGCTCAGGGGCAACCTTCCTCACAAAAAAAATGCAAAAACCAAACAACAAAACCCAAAAATAGGCTCTTGGATAATACAAAGCTCTTGAGAGACAACCAAAAGATATGGGAGAGTTGAATGATAAGGTTCATCTCCTACACAAGGTTAACTCTTTACGACTGGGAGAGTTGGCTGTTTCATCTAATGCATAGAAACCAACACAGTGACTTAAGAAAAACGAAGAAACAAAGGAATATGTTCCAAATGAAAGAACAAGATAAAACTTCAGAAAAAACCCTTGGTGAAACAGAGATAAGCAATTTCCCTGGTAAAAAGTTCAAAGTAAGAGTCATAAACATGCTCGTGAATCACAGAGAAGAATGGATGAACACAGTGAGAACTTCCACAAAGATATAGAAAATGTAAGAAAGTTCCAAACATAAGTCACAGACCTGAAGAATACAATAATTGAACCAAAAAATACATTAGAGGGGCTCTACAATAGACTAAATGAAGCAGAAGAAAAGATCAGTGAACTCAAAGACAGGGCAGAGGAACTCACTCAATCAGTGCAGCAGAGAGAAAAAAGAATGAAAAAAAGTAAAGAAAGCTTGAGGGACTTATGGGACAACACCAAGCAGACTAACATTTGTCTTATAGGGTTCTCAGAAAGAGAAGAGAGAGAGAAAAAGGTAGAAAACTTATCTGAAGAAGTAACGGCTGAAAACTTCTCTAACCTGGGGAAAAAGTCAGACATCCAGCTCCAGGGAACCCAGAAAGTTCCAAACAAAATTAACCAAAAGAGAACCACACCAAGACACATTCTAATTAAAGTGTGAGGGATTAAAGACAAGGAGAGAATCTTAAAATCAACAAGAGAAAGCTTGTTATGTACAAGAGAACCCCTGTAAGACTATCAGCAGATTTTTCAACAGAAACTTTTTTCAAGCCAGGAGTGGCATGATATATTCAAAGTGCTAAGAGAAGAAAACCTTTCAACCAAGAATACTCAGCAAAGCTACCATTCAGAATTGAAGGAGAGATAGTTTTCCAAACAAGCAGGAGACAGTGTCAAGATGGTGGCATAGGCAGACTCTGAACTCACCTCCTCCCATGGACACAACAAATTTACAACTACTCTTGGACCAATTACCCCTGAGAGAGAACTGAAAACTGGATAAAAGGAACCCTCACAACAAGGGATGACGCTGACTGAGGTAGAAGAGGAAGAAATTCCTTTCTGGAAAGAAAAAAGCCACCTTTAAGTTGCGGCACTTCACAGCAGGCTGGGAGCGGTCATAAGGTATGAAGCCTTACCTAGAGGAGCAGGAGATCTGAGTGGGGGAGTGTTACCACAATAAGTAGCTTTTGGATTCAGCACAACCGAGACAATGGTCATAATATTTGGCTTTGCTGGCTATTAACTACAAGGAGGAATACCCCCAGAAAAGCTATCAGGCACAAGGGGAAAAAAGCCTATTCTTAAAGAGCCCATGCACAAATTCACCTGTTTTGGAAAGCAACCTAAAATCACCAGAAAGGTGCACAGTCCTTTAGTGAAAAGAGACTCACTTGAAAGGCTCTGTGCACATCTCAGTGAGAGGTGAGACCTCCCCAAGGACTGAGACATTGGTGGCAGCCATTATTGTGACCTGGGACTGGTGTGCTCACACAGACGCTGGCAGATGCCATTGGAGTTCCTCCCCTGGCTGTTAGCCCAGGGGTCTGCTCCACTCATTAGAGCAGCAATTTAATCCAGCTCAGTCAGGGCAGGCAGTGCACACTAGGGACTGGCCCCACCCAAGAGCAATCCCTCATGAAATTGGGGTCCCGCATAGGTAGGATGCCTGGAAACTCTGCCTGGGCTAATGCGTCTGTCTCTATGGGGCAGGACATGTGCAAGGGGTGGACCTGCATTGGTAGAGTGTGTGGGGCCTTTGCAGTTAGGTGACTGGGTCCACTTCAGTGGGACAGGGCATGCACACAGGGCAGGACTGTGTTGACTGGGTGTGTGGCCCTGGAGGTGGTGGGGCTTGCCAGCTGCAGCAGACGTGCTTCAAAGAGCCACATAGGGGATTGGCCCCACTTTCCAAAGCCTGAAACAATTGGGTGCTCCCAAGCTTGGGGCCAGCCTCACTGAGCTGCAATTCTAAGGCAGCTGACAATAGCCTTGCTAGCTGCAGGCCTATGGCAATTTTAAGCTCTTGAGCCTACAAACCAGTCACACTGGGGGCCTACTCACTTAACAGAAAAACTGCAACAGGAATGTGCTACTAGGCCTTGCAGCCAACTTTTTTAGGGATTCCCCACAACCAACAAAGTGAATGAAAGGTCCATAGCTGCCACATGCAGCTGAGTATTACAACCAGCTGGCCAGGGGTACAGACTAGCCTTCCAAGGTACCTGCAGCAAGAGCAGCCCAGCCACATCAGAAGGACACTTGGAGCCCACACAGGGGATACTCCTGGAACATTTGGAACTGGTGACGAGAGGGAAGCACACTGCTTCTGATAAGGCATGTCTTACATAAGGTCACCTCTCCAAGATCAGGAGATGTAGCTGACCTACTTAATACATTGATATAAGCACAGAGAAAGAGGCAAAATGAGGAGACAAAGAAATACTTTCCAAGTAAAGGAACTGGACAAAAACCCAGGAAAGGAACTAAACAAAACAGATAAACAGTCTACCTGATGAAGAGTATAAACTAAGAGTCATAAGGATGCTTACTGATCTTGTGAAAAGAATGGATGAACTCACTGAGAACTTCAACAAAGAACTGGAAAGTATAAAAAAAGAAGCAATCAGGGGCTGGTCCCATGGCTGAGTGGTTAAGTTTGCGTGCTTTGTTTTGGTGGCCCTGGGTTTTGCTGGCTCAGATTCTGGCTGCAGACATGGAACCACTTATCAGGCCATGCTGAGGTGGCATCCCACATGACACAACCAGAGACACTCACAATTAGAATATACGACTATGTACTGGGGTGCTTTGGGGAGAAGAAGAAAAACAACAAAAAAAAAGATTGGCAACAGTTCTCAGCTCTGGTGCCAATCTTAAAAAAAGAACCAATGAAAAATGAAGAATACAGGGGCTGGCCCAGTGGCGCAGCAGTTAAGTTTGCACATTCCGCTTCGGCGACCCTGGGTTTGCCAGTTTGGATCCCCGGTGTGGACATGCCACTGCTTGGCAAGCCGTGCTGTGGCAGGCATCCCACATGCAAAGTAGAGGAAGATGGGCACGGATGTTAGCACAGGGCCAGTCTTCCTCAAAAAAAGAGGAGGATTGGTGGCAGACATTAACTCAGGGCAAACCTTCCTCAAAAAAAAAAAATGAAATAAAATGAAATTTAAAAAAATGAAAAATACAACACTGGAAATGAAAAATTTACTAGAGGCACTCAATAGCAGAATAGTGATAGAGAAGAATGGATCAGCAAGCTGGACGAAAGACTAGAGGAAATCATCCAAGCTGAGCAGATAAAAGAAAAAAGAATTTAAAAACAGACAAGCAAAAGCTAAAGGAGTTCATCACCACTAAACAAGCCTTACAAGAAAATTTTAAAGGGACGTCTTTAAGCTGAAAAGAAAGGGTACTAATCAATAAGAAGAAAACACATGAAAGTATGAATCTCACTGGTGAAGGTAAATAGATAGTAAGGGGAGTGGATTAATCTTTTTAAAGCTAGTATGAAGGCTAAAGACAAAAGTAGGAAAACTAATTGTAAGTACAATAACTAGTTAAGGGATACACAAGTTAAAAGGATGGAAAATGTGACAAAAAATAAAACATGGGAGGGGGAGAGTAAAAATGTAGTGTCTTAGAATGTGTTCCAATTTATGTTATCAATTTAAAATAGACTAAGTTGTTGTACGTAAGCCTCATGGTAACCACAAAGAAAAACCTATAGTAGACACACAAGAGATAATGAGAAAGGAATCACTGCATACTACTGAAGAAAGTCATCAAACCACAAAGGAAGAGAGCAAGAGAAGAAGAAAGGAGCAGAGGAAGTACAAAACAGCCAAGAAATGAGAGCTGGGCAAGATGGCGCCGTGAGTAGTCCTCTTTGTCTCTCCCCCTTCGAGTCTACAATTATTTGGACACTTATCGCTTAACAAAGGATATCCGGACAGCATCTCAGGACGTCTGAGATACCCACGCGACTATACATCGGAAGGCAGACGGACTTTCCTCTGGGAGGATGTGGAAATAGGTGAAAACTCTCCGACCCCGACCAAACAGCCTAGTACCCGCAAGCGGCTTTCTTCCAATGGACGCCCCCAGAAGATCAACACACATCTAGGGCAGGAGCGAGCACACAACAGAGGTGCGACGGTGGAAACAGGTGACCAGAACCCTAACTAAACCCCCCGCAATTACTCCTAAACGCAGAGGGAAACTTTGGAGTTGCACACCTGGGCCCGCGGGGAGAGTCTCTCCCCGCCATTGGCAGGGAGATCCCACCTGGTGTTCGCGGTGCCCAGAGGGTCCCAGAGAGAGTCACTGAGGGTACGGAGGTCTCCCAGCTGCCACTGCCGGCACGGTGGGGCTAGGGATTGCCGGAGATCTCCAAGCGGACTGGGGCTGGATGAAGCTCCAAAGGCCGACTCCACACCCTGGAGGGGAAGCTCCAGAGTTCCGCCCGGGCAGCAGACAAAACTCTCTGTCTGCCATTAGCAGAGGGGCCACTCCCAGCATTCACGGCTCCAGGAAAGTCCCGGAGAGAATCCCAGAGGGCGGGGCAACCCCCAGCTGCCATTGCCCGCCCCGTGGGACTAGGGATTGCCGGAGATCTCGGAGAGGACTGGGGCTGGGGGAAGTTCCAGAGGCAGGCTCTGCACCCCAGAGGGGAAGCTCCAGAGTTCTGCCCGGGCAGCAGACAGAACTCTCTGTCTGCCATTAGCGGAGGGGCAACGCCCAGCATTCAACTCCGGGAAAGTCCCGGAGAGAACCCCAGAGGGCGGGGCGACCTCCAGCTGCCATTGCCCGCCCCATGGGGCTAGGGATTGCCGGAGATCTCGGAGAGGACTGGGGCTGGGGGAAGCTCCAGAGGCCGGCTCTGCACCCTGGAGGGGAAGCTCCAGAGTTCTGCCCGGGCAGCAGATAAAACTCTCTGTCTGCCATTAGCGGAGGGGCCACCCCCAGCATTCAACTCCGGGAAAGTCCTGGAGAGAATCCCAGAGGGCGAAGTGACCTCCAGCTGCCGTTGCCCGCCCAGTGGGGCTAGGGATTGCCGGAGATCTTGGAGAGGACTGGGGCTGGGTGAAGCTCCAGAGGCCCGCTCCGCGCCCCAGAGGGGAAGATCCAGAGTTCTGCCCAGGCAGCAGACAAAACTCTCTGTCTGCTATTAGCGGAGGGGCCACGCCCAGCATCCACAATACTGGGAGGGTCCCAGAGAGGAGAATATTAGGCAGGGTAGCAGCTGACCAGCTACCACTGATCAGGATCTCCAACTATCCTCCCAAGACAGGGCAAAGGGCTCCCCGAGTTCCTGGGGAACAGGACTGGGGCTGGGGGGAGTTCCAGCGACCCAGCTCCGTAGCCTAGGGGGAAACCCTACAGGCTCACAGCAGCCTCAGGGAAAGCCTCTGCACAGCACCAGTAGAAAGCACCCAGCCGGCAGCCACAAGGCTGGAAGACCCCGGGACAAAAGCAGCATAGCTAGGTGAACTAACCACAGACTGTAGAAGATGCCAATAGCTCTCCTGTGACCCATAGTGGACAAGTGAGATTTTGTGGGTGCCGACAGCAATGGAGCGACAAATATAAGTGATCCCACCCCTGGCCGCTGGAAAAGCCCATAACACCATTGCAGACCCCAAGGAGGGAGCACGTCTAGGTGGGCTGCAACAGTAGGCACCAGCAGCCTGAAGCCCCCCTGTGATGGCCCCCATGGCAGAGGAGGGAATCCAAAGGACCACTGTGACTACGAGGAGGGGCCCAGGCCCAGTTAGCAACTGCGGACAGGGTTCCTGGTTGGTGCAGTATAAACAGCTACTCCCCCACCGCAGCAGCTGAAACAAGTGAAAGGAGCAACTAAACTCTATCTCCATGCGGAGGCACAAATCAACAACATCAAGCAATATGAAAAAATACATTAAATCTCCAGAACAGAAAGAAAATAACAAATACACAGAAAACAATCACAAAGAAAATGAGATATATAACCTAAATGATGATGACTTCAAAACAGCCATCATTAAAATACTCAATGAGTTAAGAGAGAATTCTGACCGACAACTCAACGAGTTCAGGAGCTATGTCACAAAAGAGTTTGATACGATAAAGAAGAACCAAACAGAAATATTGGAAATGAAGAACACAATAGAGGAGATTAAGAAAAATCTAGATGCTCTGAACAGTAGGGCCGATAATATGGAGGAAAGAATTAGCAATTTGGAAGATGGCAATATAGAATTGCTGCAGGCAGAGGAGGAGAGAGAAGCAAGACTAAAAAGAAATGAAGAAACTCTCCGAGAATTATCAGACACAATTAGGAGATGCAACGTAAGGATTATAGGTATACCAGAGGGAGAAGAGAAGGAGAAAGGGGCAGAAAGCCTATTCAAAGAAATAATGGCTGAGAACTTCCCAAATCTGGTGAGAGAGATGGATCTTCAGGTGACAGAAGCCAATAGATCACCAAACTTTATCAATGCAAGAAGCCCAACTCCACGGCATATAGTAGTGAAGCTAGCAAAAGTCAACGACAAGGAGAAAATACTAAGGACAGCCAGGCAAAAGAAACTAACCTACAAAGGAACCCCCATCAGGCTATCAGCAGATTTCTCAGCAGAAACTTTACAGGCTAGAAGAGAGTGGAATGATATATTCAAAAATCTGAAGGACAAAAATCTACAGCCGAGAATTCTCTACCCAGCGAAAATATCCTTCAAATACGATGGAGAAATAAAAACTTTCCCAGATAAACAAAAATTAAGGGAGTTCATTGCCACAAAACCTCCTCTTCAGGAAATCCTCAGGAAAACCCTCATTCCTGAAAAATCCAAAAAAGGAAAGGGGCTACAAAACCAAGAGCAGAGGAGATAAGTAGAAGGACAACAACAGAGAGTAGCAGCTCTTCATCAGAACAGATTAAACCATGGGACGAGAAACAAAGGAAATTGAAGAAAACCGGAAAACAAGACACAAAATGGTAGTGGTAGGCCCCCACATCTCAATAATCACTCTAAATGTAAATGGATTGAACTCCCAAATCAAAAGACACAGAGTGGTAGGATGGATCAAAGAACAAGATCCAACAATATGCTGCCTCCAGGAAACACACCTCAGCCCCAAAGACAAACACAGACTCAGAGTGAAGGGATGGAGAACAATACTCCAAGCTAATAATGAACGAAAGAAAGCAGGTGTCGCTATACTAATATCAGACAAGGTAGATTTCAAAGCAAAACAGATAAAGACAGACAAAGAGGGACAGTATATAATGATAAAAGGGACTCTCCACCAAGAAGACATAACACTTATAAATATATACGCACCCAACACAGGAGCACCAAAATTTGTAAAGCAACTCTTAATAGAACTAAAAGAAGACATCGACAACAATACAATAATAGTAGGGGACCTCAACACACCATTAACACCAATGGACAGAACATCCAGACAGAAAATCAACAAGGAAATAATAGAATTAAATGAAAAATTAGACCAGATGGACTTAATAGATATATATAGAACACTTCATCCAAAAACAGCAGGTTACACATTCTTCTCAAGTGCACATGGAACATTCTCAAGGATTGACCATATTTTGGGAAACAAAGCAAACATCAATAAATACAAGAGAGTTGAAATAATATCAAGCATCTTTTCTGATCATAATGCTATGAAACTAGAAATCAACTACAAGAAAAAAGCAGAGAAAGGTGCAAAAATGTGGAGACTAAACAACACACTTCTGAACAAACAATGGATCATTGAAGAAATTAAAGAAGAAATCAAATTTTATCTGGAGACAAATGAAAATGAGAACACGACATACCAAATCATTTGGGATGCAGCAAAAGCAGTCCTAAGAGGGAAATTCATCGCAATACAGGCTCACCTCACTAAACAAGAAAAAGCTCACATAAGCAACCTCAAACGACACCTAACAGAACTAGAAAAAGAAGAACAAACAAAGCCCAGAGTCAGTAGAAGGAGGGAAATAATAAAAATAAGAGCAGAAATAAACGATATTGAAACAAAAAAGACAATAGAAAGGATCAATGAAACAAAGAGTTGGTTCTTCGAAAGAATTAACAAAATTGACAAACCCTTAGCCAGACTCAGCAAGAAAAGAAGAGAGAAATCGCAAATTAATAAAATTAGGAATGAGAGAGGAGAAATCACAACAGATACCAATGAAATACAAGAGATCATAAGAGAATACTATGAAAAACTATATGCCAACAAATTGAACAACCTGGAAGAAATGGACAAATTCCTAGACTCCTACAATCTCCCCAAACTGAATCAGGAAGAAATGGAGAATCTGAATAGGCCAATCACAAGTAAGGAAATAGAAACGGTAATCAAAAACCTCCCCAAAAATAAGAGTCCAGGACCAGACGGCTTCTCTGGAGAATTCTACCAAACATTCAAAGAAGACTTAATACCTATTCTTCTCAAATTGTTCCAGAAAATTGAGAAAGATGGAGTACTCCCTAACACATTCTATGAAGCCAAGATCACTCTGATCCCCAGACCTGACAAGGACAATACAAAGAAGGAGAACTACAGGCTGATATCACTGATGAACATAGATGCAAAAATCCTCAACAAAATTTTGGCAAACCGAATACAGCAACACATCAAAAAGATTATACACCATGATCAAGTGGGATTTATACCAGGGACACAGGGATGGTTCAACATCTGCAAGTCAATCAACGTGATACACTACATCAACAAAATGAAAAACAAAAACCACATGATCATCTCAATAGATGCAGAGAAATCATTCGACAAGATCCAACACCCATTTATGATAAAAACCCTCAACAAAATGGGTATAGAAGGAAAGTACCTCAACATAATAAAGGCCATATATGACAGACCCACAGCCAACATCATACTCAATGGACAAAAACTGAAAGCCATCCCTCTGAGGACAGGAACAAGACAAGGGGGCCCACTTTCACCACTCCTATTCAACATAGTACTGGAGGTGCTGGCCAGAGCAATTCGGCAGGAAAAAGAAATAAAAGGAATCCAAATAGGTAATGAAGAAGTAAAACTCTCGCTGTTTGCAGACTACATGATCTTATATATAGAAAACCCCAAAGAATCCATAGAAAAACTATTAGAAATAATCAACAACTACAGCAAAGTAGCAGGGTACAAAATTAACGTGCATAAATCAGTAGCATTTCTATACACTAACAATGAACTAACAGAAAAAGAACTCAAGAACTCAATCCCATTCACAATCGCAACGAAAAGAATAAAATACCTTGGGATAAACTTAACCAAGGAAGTGAAGGATCTATACAATGAAAACTACAAGACGTTCTTGAAAGAAATTGATGATGACATAAAGAGATGGAAAGACATTCCATGCACATGGATTGGAAGAATAAACATAGTTAAAATGTCCATACTACCTAAAGCAATCTACAGATTCAATGCTATCCCAATCAGAATCCCAAGAACATTCTTCACAGAAATTGAACAAACAATCCTAAAATTCATATGGGGCAAAAAAAGACCACGAATTGCTAAAGCAATCCTGAGCAAGAAAAACAAAGCCGGTGGAATCACAATCCCCGATTTCAAAACATACTACAAAGCTACAGTGATCAAAACAGCATGGTACTGGTACAAAAACAGGTACACAGATCAATGGAACAGAATTGAAAGCCCAGAGATAAAACCACACATCTATGGACAGCTAATCTTCGACAAAGGAGCTGAGGGCCTACAATGGAGAAAAGAAAGTCTCTTCAACAAATGGTGCTGGGAAAACTGGACAGACACATGCAAAAGATTGAAAATTGACCATTCTTTTTCACCACACACCAAAATAAACTCAAAATGGATCAAAGACCTAAAGATTAGGCCTGAGACAATAAGTCTTTTGGAAGAGAATATAGGCAGTACACTCTTTGACATCAGTTTCAAAAGAATCTTTTGGGACACTATAACTCCGCAGTTAAGGGAAACAATAGAAAGAATAAACAAATGGGACTTCATCAGACTAAAGAGCTTCTTCAAGGCAAGGGAAAACAGGATTGAAACAAAAAAACAGCTCACTAATTGGGAAAAAATATTTACAAGCCACTTATCCGACAAAGGGTTAATCTCCATAATATACAAAGAACTCACACAGCTTAACAACAAAAAAACAAACAACCCGATCAAAAAATGGGCAGAGGACATGAACAGACATTTCTCAAAAGAAGATATGAATATGGCCAATAGACACATGAAAAGATGTTCATCATCGCTAATCATCAGGGAAATGCAAATCAAAACTACACTAAGATATCACCTTACACCCGTTAGATTGGCAAAAACATCCAAAACCAAGAGTGACAAATGTTGGAGAGGTTGTGGAGAAAAAGGAACCCTCATACACTGTTCGTGGGAATGCAAACTGGTACAGCCACTATGGAAAACAGTATGGAGATTCCTCAAAAAGTTAAAAATAGAAATACCCTATGACCCAGCCATCCCATTACTGGGTATCTATCCTAAGAACCTGAAATCAGAAATCTCAAGAGTCCATTGCACCCCTATGTTAATTGCAGCATTATTTACAATAGCCAAGACGTGGAACCAACCTACATGCCCAGAAACTGATGATTGGATAAAGAAGATGTGGTATATATACACAATGGAATACTACTCAGCCATAAAAAAAGACAAAATTGGCCCATTCACAACAACGTGGATGGACCTCGAGGGTATTATGTTAAGCGAAATAAGCCAGTCAGAGAAAGACGAACTCTATATGACTCCACTCATAGGTGGAAGTTAGTATATTGATAAGAAGATCTGATCGGTGGTTACCTGGCAAAAGGGGGGGTGGGGGGAGGGCACAAAGGGGGAAGTGGTGTACCCACAACATGATTAACAAAAATGTACAACTGAAATCTCACAAGGTTGTAATCTATCATAACATTAATAAAAAAAAAAAGCCAAGAAACAATTAACAAAATAGCAATAAGTACATACCTATCAATAATTACTTTAAATGTAAATTGACTAAATTCTCCAATTGAAAGACATAGAATGGCTGAATGAATTAAAAAAGGAGACCCGTCTATATGCTGCCAATAAGAGACTCACTTCACACATATGAACATACACAGACTGAAAGTGAAGGGATGGAAAAAGATATTCCACGCAAATGGAAACCAAAAGAAAGCTGGGGTAGCTACACTTATATCAGACAAAATAGACTCTAAACAAAGGCTGTAATAAGAGACAAGGGCATTACATAATGATAAAGGGGCCAGTCCATCAAGAGGGTATAACATTTGTAAATATTTACACACCCAACATAGAAGCACTTGCATATATAAAGCCAATATTAACAGTTCTAAAGGGAGAAATAGACAGCAACGTGATTATAATAGGGGACTTTAATACCCTACTGACATGAATGGATAGATCATCCAGATAGAAAATCAATAGGGAAACATTGGCCTTAAACGACAAGTTAGACGCGATGGACTTAACACATATACCCAAAACATTTCATTCAAAAACAGTGGCAGTGCAGCATTGGTGGGATAGCAGTGAGCACAGGTGCCTTACAAAAAAACCAGAATACACATTCTTATCAAGTGCGTACGGAACATTCTCCAGGATAGATCATATGTTAGGTCACAAAACAAGTTTTTAACAAATTTAAAAAGACTGGAATCATATCAAGCATCTTTTCCGACCACAATGGTATGAAACTAGAAAAGGATCTCAGCATACTCGACCGTTTGTAGTTTGACAATGGTTTACCATGTTTTGCAAAATAACCCCCCAACAATGGATCATAAACGGACTACATCTACACCAATGGATCACGTAGGCCTCAGAACACTGCAGAGACATCTCCAAAATAAGGCTACACTTGGTTAGTCAAGAGGGTTTACTAGAGAGACAAATTACTAGTTTATGTGGCTCCTGTGGACAGTTTTCCCTACAATGAGCACTTTCCAATTAGAAAGAGTGTTACGGAATTTGTCCCTGACTTTAGCAGAAATGATAAATGATATTACCTTGGTCCTGGAAGGCATTTAGGTAAACCTCGGGTCACTGGGCAAAGTTGTTATAGAAGATAGAATTGTCCCGGGATTTCTCCTTATGAGCAAGGTGCAGTCTGTGTAATTGTTAATACATCCTGTTGTGCTTGGCATTTCAGGTCAATTCAAAAGATCAATACAGAAACTTCAGGAGAAAGGCATCGTGCTTTCTAAGGTAGACCTTGGTGGTTATAAGATTTGTTTAGCTGGTTGGATCTGAAAGCCTGTGGAGCATGGTTGAGGTCCAAATTGCACGTTGCCTTTATCTTGCTGCTTGGAGTCCTCTTAGTAACAGCCTTAATCAAATACTGTAGGAGACAATTGCAGCAGATTGGTCCAAGCCTCCCCCAGATTAATCAGAGTGGCTGATCGAATGGTGTACTTAGGGGAAAATCTACCAGAAGGCAAGATGCTGTAGAAATGAAGAGTGAATATTGTTGGGCAACAATTCCCACTGAGTCTCGAGTTTCTGCATGTCTTGCACGCAAGACATTGACTGCCCTTTGTTCCACATTATCTTTTAAAGGATATTCGTATAGCAAACAGCCTTAGAACGAAGAGAGTTTCTCCCTCAGGAGGAAAGAGGAGGCACGCTTACTGTCCCGTATAACAAAGATTATGTCTCTTACTGAAGCAAAGGGCAAGCATACTTACTGTCCATTATAAAACATTCAGCTTCTCTAAACTCAAGTTTCTTCTCCTGAAATGTAACCCGTAACCCGATAATCCTGTAATCCTATGATCCATGGTGTCATCTGGCTCTCCTCATGCCGTCCTTTGGAAAACAGAGCTCTGGGAACCAGCACAAAAGTGATGATATTCTGGGTACTGCCATACCTATGAGTAATAAACTGTCTTTCTTCACTGACCCCGGAGTCTCGTGTCTTCTATCAGCATCCATCAAACTGTCACTGGCCGACTTGTAAGCTTGTAAGTAGGGCGAAATCTCAGATGCTTCACAGTTCTTGGTACACTCACGTGGTAAGAAACTCTGATGTTAATGTTCCCATTGTAAAAGATAGATAACTGAGGCTCAAAGAATCTCAGTAAGTTATTTTGAAGAACAACACCTAACTGTTTTCCAAGTGGATTGTACCAATTCAACTTCTGCCAGAGTTCAATGTATGGAGACATCCATCCCTCGAATCCACACCAATATTAGACATGATGATTTTTAAAAAAAATCATTTCCACGTAATGGATAAAGAGATTGGTAACTCAAAATTGTTAAATGTGAATTTTTTATATTACTACCAAAAGTGACTACCTTTTCACCATGTGATTCATGTGGCCAAGAGTTTTCTTCCACTGGTCTTTCTTCCTGGCTGAAACATCCAATCAAGAGATTGAGTCCCTTAGTGAGGGGGTGTGACAAGGTAAACTCTTCATTTAACACAATTAGGAAGGACTTTTTGTCATCTGGTAGTGAAAGAGATTCCTTAGGCACAAAAACAAAGAAATAAAACCAAAACGCTCTGGCTATTAGACGCTGGAAATGAGGCCAACGTTTGGGAATGATTAGAGTTAACTTTTAAACAATGGGCAACTATATTATATACCTTGGTGCTATGTCAGACAATTTGTTATTTAACAAATAAAAAAGACTTCAGGGGGCTGGCCCAGGGGCATAGCAGTAAAGTTCGCGTGATCTGCTTCGGCAGCCCAGGGTTCACAGGTTTGGATCCTGGATGCAGACTTACCCACCACTCATCAAGCCATGCTGTGGCAGCCGTCCCACATACAAAGTAGAGGAAGATGGGCACAGATGTTAGCTCAGGGCGAACCTTCCTCAGCAAAAAAGAGGAGTATTGGCAGTGGATGTTAGCTCAGGGATAATCTTCCTCAAAAAAAAAAAAAAAGACAAAGTACACAGAATTGAACAGATATATATATATTATCTGCTTGAAACCTCATAATAACGTTTTTGGGTGGTATTACCGTATTTTAATGAAGCTTACAAAAGTTCACTAAATTGCCTAAAACCAATTGGAATCTCAGCACAAATCAATCAATGTGATACACTGCATTGACAAAATGATGGGTAAAAATCATATAATCATCTCAATAGATGCGGAAAATGTATTTAAAAAAATTAATATCCATTTATGATAAAAACTCTCAATAAAGTGGGTAGAGAGGGAATGTACCTCAACATAATAAAGGCCATATATGACAAGCCAACAACTAACATCAAACTCAATGACGAAAAGCTAAAAGCTTTTCCTCTAAGATCAGGAACAAGACAAGGATTCCCATTCTCTTCACTTTCATTCAACATAGTATTGTAAGTACTAACCAGAGCAATTAGGCAAGAAAAGGAAATAAAAGCCATCCAAATTTTAAAGGAAGTAAAACTGTCTCTATTTGCGGATGACATGATATTATATATTGAAAACCCTAAACACTTCACAAAACCTGTTAGAACTAATAAATGAATTCAGTAGACTTGCAGGATACAAAATTAAGATATAAAAATATATTGCATTTCTATACAATAATAATGAACTGTCGGAAAGAGAAATTAAGAAAGCAATCCCATTTACAATTGCATCAAAAAGAATAAAATACATAGGAATCAATTTAACCAAAGAGGTGAAAGATCTCCACACTGAAAACTATAAGTTTTCGTTCTATATTTAGGAACGAAATTAAAGAAGACACAAATAAATGGGAAGATATTCCATGCTCACAGATTGAACGAATTGATATGGTTAAAATGTCTATACAACCCAAAGCAATCTACATGTTCAACGCAACTCCTATAAAAATTCCAATGGCATTTTCACAGAAATAGAACAAATGAGCCTAAAATTTGTATGGAACCACAAAGACGCCAAATAGCCAGAAATCTTCAGAAAGAACAAAGCAGGAAACACCATGCTCCCTGATTTCAAGCTATATTAATCAAAACACTATGGTATTTGCATAAAAACAGACACATAAATCAATGGAACAGAATATACAGCTCAGAAATAAACCCACACATATATAGGCAATTGATTTTTGACAAAATGGCCAAGAACATACAACGGGGGAAAGGATAGTCTCTTCAGTAGATGGTGCTGGGAAAACTGTAGAGCCACAGCAAAAGAAAGAAAGTGGACCACTGTCTTACACTATAAACAAAAATTAATTCCAAGTGAATTAAAGACTTGAATGTAAGGCCTGAAACCATTAAACTCTTAGAAGAAAATGTAGGCAGTAAGCTGCTTGACATTAGTCTCAGTGATGATTCTTTGGATTTAACACCAAAAGCAAGGACAGCAAAAGAAAAAATAAGCAAGTAGGACTAGATCAAGCTAAAAAACTTCCACACAGCAAAGGAAATCATCAAGGAAACGATTTGGGAGTAAATATTTGAAAATCATATATCTGAGAAGGGGTTAACCTCCAAAATATGTAAAGAACTCACACAGCTCAATAGTAAAAAAACAAACAATCTGATAAAAAATGGACAGAAGATCTCCACAGACAGTTTTCCAAAGAAAAGATACAGATGGGCAACATGTATATGAAAAGATGCTCAACATCACTAATCATCAGGGCAATGAAAATCAAAACCACAATGAGATATCACCTCACATCTGTTTAAATGCCTATTACCACAAAGACAAGCAATAACAAGCGTCAGCGAGGATGTGGAGAAAAGAGAACCCTTGTGTACTGCTGGTGGGAATGTAAATCGGTGCAGCGACTAACATGGAGGTCCCTCAAAAAATTAAAAATAGAACTATCATAGGATCCAGCAATTCCACTTCTGGGTATTTACGCAAAAAAATGAGAACAATAACTCAAAAAGATATATGCACCCCCATGGGCACTGCAGCATTATTTACAATAGCTAACACGTGGAAATGACCTAAGTGCCCACTGATGGTTGAATGAATAAAGAAGATGTGGCATGTATATATACACACAATGGAATATTATTCAGCCCTAAAAAGAATGAAATCTTGCCACTTGCAACAACATGGATGGATCTTGAGGACATTACGCTAAGTGAGGTAAGTCAGAGAGAATAACAAACACTGCATGATCTCCCTTATCTGCGGCATCCAGAAAAAAAGCCAAGCTCATAGATACAGAGAACAAAATTGTGGTTCCTGTAGGTGGGGTGTAAGGGGTGGGCGAAACGGGTGAAGGGAGTCAAAGGTACAAACTTCCAGTTATAAAATAAACAAGTAATGGGAATGTAATGTACAGCATGGCAACTACAGTTAATAATACCGTCTTGCTATATGAAAGTTGCTAAGAGAGTAATCTTAAAAGTTCTCCTCACAGACAAAAAAATTCTGTAACTACGTATGGTGATGGATGTTGACTGGACCTGTTGTGTTGATCTTTTCACAACATATACAAATATCGAATCATTATGTCATATACCTGAAACTAATATAATGTTGTATGTGAATTGTCCCTCAATAATATGTATATATTTTAATAAAATATATATAAAGAACTAGAGAAGACAAGCCCCATCCAAGGAGGGCAGTCTCTACTCAGCTCTAGCAGCCTGTGGAGAATACGAGCCCAATGTTGCCAGATCATCTGAGTTTTTTCCAGAGAAGCTAGAAATACACATTTCTAATTGTCAAACCCCCCAATTTTTAAATGTTTCATTGGAAACATTGCAGGCCAAACAAAACATTTCAGCTGGCAGGCCATGGCCTGGTTTTACACGCTTCGAAGTCAGACAGGCCTGGGTACAAATCCCAGCTTTACCATTTACCAGTTGTGTGCCATTAGGGAAGCCCTCCGAGCCTGTGTTTTCTCATCTGTAAAAAGGGAATGATAACAGTACTACCTCACAGGCTTGTTGTGAGCATTAAATGAGATAATGGAAGCACAATGCTTAACACAATAGACGTAATGAACTCTCAGTAAGTTTGATCTGTATCATTCCTCCCACAAACACAAGAAGTCAGCCCATTCTCCCAGCCCTGGCCTTCCTGTCCACAAGCTAATTTTCTTCAACCGTGTACCTGAAGTGGATATAAAAAGGGCCCCGTTGGCTGCTAAGCACCCCCAGTCATTCCCTTTTTTAGCGAGGGTTTAGCCTTGGCAGAACAACTGGACAGGGCTTGCTTTTCTGGCCCCTGCCACACGTTTTACTGCCAATTGTGGTGATTTGAAATTGGTCATTTTTTTGAAGCATCATCCAAGACTATCCTGACATCTCAGGCAGGTGTTCAACCCCTTGGCCCCTCATATTCTTCAGCACATTTTTTGCGTGTGTGTGAGGAAGATTTGCCCTGCGCTAACACTGTTGCCAATCTTCTTCATTTTGCTTGAGGAAGACTGTCGCTGAGCTAACATCTGTCCCGATCTTCCTCTGATTTATGTGAGATGCCACAACAGTGTGGCTTCAGCAGTTCTAGGTCTGCGCCCGGGATCCGAAACTGTGAAGCCTGGGCCACCGAAGTAGAGCGTGCGAACTTAACCACTATGTCACCAGGCCAGCCCCAGCACATTTTTACATATAGAGCCCACTCTGCTACCCTTCTTTCTAACACAGCAGCCTGTCGGAGTAAAAGTAAAACATTCTTAGAGAGTAGGTCAATGTTTTCCTCAGCTCTGCTGTGCAGGATGAATGATTCTCCCACACTGCCTCTCCACCTCCACCCACAAAGCATCACCAGCATCCACCGGAATGCAAGCCATGTTCTGACCACTGAGTCGGGACTCCTCTAGGAACATCACTAAATGCATTTTACCTCTCTGACTCAGGAAAGAAACCTACATCCCACGCGTTTTTTTAGGAAAAGGAGTTTGAACACAACTTTGGTGATGAAGGGTAGACTGTGGGTTAAGCGTGTTACATAATGTAACCTATCCCAAAGTGTGGTGTACATGCCTCAGCAGGCACATGAGATGATGTTAAGTGGCACACAGACTTTTTAAACAGTTATGCAGTTTAATGGGAGTTACAAACATATAAATACCTTGTTATCTGTGATTCAGTAGATGTGAAGGCTAGGAAAATACAAAAACATCTTGAAAACGAGTTCATTAAAATAGCTGTATTTAAACAATCGTATAGGTGATAGGCACTCATGGAAAAAGCATGAACTGTTAGAGGAATGATTGCAATAGTTACACGTCATCAAAACAGTTATCATCTTAGGAGTCAGACAAACCTTGCCAAAATCTGGTCTACCACTTACTAGCTGTGTGACTTCAGGATAGTAACCTAATTTCTCTGATCCTCAGGGTAAAATGGAGGATAGCAATAGTGCCTGCTTCACTGGATTCTTGTTAAGCTTAAGGGAGGGATTTTCCAGTGTAATGATGGGGTGCACAAAATCCAGAGGCAGGTGTCCCGTTTCAAATCCCAGCTCTACCACTTACTGGCTAAGTGACGTCGAGCAACATACTTAACATTTCCGTGCCTTAGTCTTCCCATCTGTAGCATGGGATTGTTACGAGGGTTAAATGAGCTAACACATTTGAAGTGCTTAGAACTATTCCTACAGTATATTAAGTGTTATCTGTTTGTTAGATTAAAACTAAATGTATATAACGCTCCCAACACCTGGTAAATCCTCTTGAAATGTTACCCATTGGTGTTGCTTTGTATTCTCAATGCCTGGAACCAACAAATCTGCAAGGAGCATTTGATTCAGAAAGAGCATTTAACTGGTCAGCGCTCATAGAGAACTGACGGAGCCCAGAGCCTCTCTGCAGTAGGAAGGAGAAAACAGGGCCCGATGGAAGCTGAGCCTTCTTGAAGGACTGCCAGGAATGGGGTTGGAGAGAGGGCCCAGCTACCGTTCTCTATCCTGTTAAGATAGGTGTGGGTCCCTTCAACTGACAGATGAAGAAATTAAGTTTCAGAGAAATTCAGCCAGCTGCCTATTGTCACCCAGCCTATAAATGACAGAGCCAGATGGAATGCTACTTTGCTGGAGGACTTACATCCACGGTGGAGGAATATAGAATCGATCCACTGGGGTGATGAAAGTGGTATTTTACGGAAATTAGTATGGCAGAGGTATGGTGGTGATGATAGAAATCTAACATCAATAGCATTAAGGGAGATTCCACCACGATTATCGAGTACCTCTAAACATTCTCAGATCTCTCTAATCCCCCAAAACTCTCCTGTGATACCGCATCTCTGTCTTCCTACTTACTGACCAGTAGTAACCCTTTTCTGTGAAAGAGTACTCTATTTCTATCTCCATTCCGCACCTCCCACTCACTCCTCAACCCACTGCACTTTGGCTTTTCTTCTCCAACCCATCACTGACTGCTGTGGGGTGCCAGCAAATCCACTCTCCTCAATCTTCACACAGTTGCTCAACAAATATTGAGTCTCTGCTAAAGTGCCAAACACAGTTCCCACCACTGATACACGACAGCACATGAGACAAGGTCTGTCTTCTCATGAAGTTCACAGATAAATAAGCAAACAAATATGAACAAAATAATCTTATGAAGAAAAAATATATGTGTGCAATGGGGGAGAGAGCAGTGCTTTAGATTAGGAAGTCAGGAAGGCCTCGATGCAGAAGTAGCGAACAAGGGAAAACAAAGTCCCCAAGTGACTGTATTAAGCAGTTCTAATAAGAATTGAACGTGACGATCTGTTACACAGGTTAGTAAGCAAGTTATCTGTGAATTTTAAAATGTGATGAAAATGTAAAATAAATTGAGAAAAAAATCTAAAAGCAAATAACTTTCTGAAATCAAGTTAAGACTAATTAAAGCACAGGACATTTGGTCAAAAAAAGAAAATTCTAGACCACGCATATAATGAAATGGAAAAGAGAGAAGGAACAACCTGGTAAGTCAACTTTGATCTCACACCAGTAGTCTTCCCATGAAAACAAGTACTTTAATTGACCATATTCTTATTTCCTAAGCTCACAGGATTCTGAAGAAAAATCTTCCGATCTGCTGACTGGGTGCTCCCAAACTAGTTTACTCAATGAGGGCGAATATCACTAACAGCGGGGCACATGAGGGTCATATCCTCCGAATAGATGCTGTCATCGGGCCGAACCTGTTTCAGCACCTCTAGAGGTAGGTAGAGCAGAAAGCTCCAGGCAGCACATTGACATTCTTCATCTTAGTCAGGGCATCTTGGAGCCCTTCTGGTGAGAAGATGCAAAATCAATTACTCAGGTATTGTGACAACAACTCCTTTCCAAGAAGGAGGAATGAACTGGAGAGTGAAGTAAGGTGATTAGTGTAGGGCTTGCATTTAAATGAGGTTCAGAAATAGTTGTGAATGTTGATAAAATTAGGAGCAATGGAAGATCTCGGATAAACTTATAGATTGCAGATCACCTCTGACTGGAAGGCAGGCCTAAAGGGCTTCAGCAAGAAGATCACACAGTACCTCTAGGCTACATAATTCCTCCAAGTGCCTCGATTAAGGGGTTCCCGTCCATAAATTAAAGGAGAATTTAACATTGGAAAATCTATCACTATAGTTTACTTAAATAAACCAAGAGAAAAAAATGTTCCCAAAGCTGCCAAAACCACTGAAAGGGCATTGTGATAGCTATTAAGTCATTTAAAAGACCTAGAAAACCGAAATTGTTATTCTGAGCACATAGACCTCAAACAAAATCCCAATATCACCTTTGCTGATGAAATGCCACTATCATTCCTATTAGAGTCAGAAATGTGACAAGGAAGCTTTTTATCAGCATTTTGATTAGAACTATTTGTGAAAACTTGGCAATTAAATTTTTAAAAAGTTTAAACACTGAAAAAGAGTCTAAATATTTTCAGTTGACCAGATGATACTGCAAATGACTAAAACTCTACAACAGTTTAGCCTCAGGGAACTTCACACTTTCAGAAATAAATAGAAACACCAGGAGTTACTATGTCAGTAATATCTGCCAGTATAACTGCCCGAAATATTAAAAGAGTAATTTTAAAGAATTTATTTTAAAATTCATTTAAAAATAATGAAGAACCATTATATTACATTAACGGAAATTACAAATTCAAATACAAAATAATTTTTTAAATGATTAGGGACGGGCATTGTCTCAGATATTTGAAAATCAACTTAACAAACTGGCCTAACAAAGTCAGAGGGATTCTCATATCTGCTTCTACACTTATCTGTTGTATACCACACATAACAAACTTCGGGAAAATTGCACCGTACGTTTGTGAGAGAATGAGAGTGAAAAAGGAAAATATCACTATAACAAATATTCCCCTTAAGGCTGACCTAGAGAAACATCTAAGAGAAACGACGGTTTAGGAAAGCCGGGAAACGTAACAAGGTCAAGGAAAATCCAGGATTTCCCGTGGAATAAACTGTACTCAAATATATATAAAGTATAGCCAATAATATTTCCTTTATGGTAAAAATACTTTACCTTTTAGCCGAATGCCACACGATCACCAAACTAGAGTAGATCCCTCCTTTTTCGGGCGACAGCTCTTTTCCCGCCGCCAAGTGAGGTGGCTCTGAAAAGAGCCTTTGGGTTGCGATGCTCAGGTGCTCCTGAGGCAGCTCAGCGGCGGCTGATGTATCTGATGAGGGCCTTGGTGCCCTCGGCCACGGCGTGCTTGCCAAGGTCTCCCGGCAGCAGCAGGCGCACAGCGGTCTGGATCTCTCCGTACGAGATGGTGGAGCGCTTGGTGGAGCGGACCAGGCACGTGGCCTCGTCGGCGATGCGCTCGAAGATGTCCTTCGCGAACGAATCCACCGCGCGTTCACGGCCTCCTGAGACAGGCTCAGGCCCTCGTGAACCTGCCTCAGAACCCTGGGGAAATAGGTGGCGAAACTGTCGAGGCAGCGGCAGCGGCGGCGGCGGCGGCGGCGGCGGCGCCTTGGCTGCTTCTGCTTCAGACTCTTCGGGTCGGCTTCCGTGGGTTCCGTGGTGCCGAGGCTTTCCTCAGAGGAAGGCTCAGAGCCGGGCTCAGCCATGTCAGAGTTGGTGCTGCAGCAGTTTTGAAGGAAGAACAATGGCAGCCGCTGAGAGGTGGTGGCGCATTCATGGCGCTACCTCTCTGACGTCATCGGCAAACTCTCTATGTGATTGGATGAAATGCAACGCGCTAACTGGCACCCTGTCACATGTGACCGGTCATCCTCCTGCTTGGCATCACACCCACCAGCCAGTGTGGGAATCTGTCAACTTCTAAACTACCTGTGACCTTCAGCAGAACGTTTTTGAAAGATGCCGTATAGGGCAAAAGATCATCTGATGACGTCAGCCGATTCATGCCCCAAAAGAGGAACTTTGGAAAGATCGTACCAAAAGCACCCAAATTGTAGAAATTTGTTTTAGCTCCTTGAGAGACTGCGACCTCCATCTCCCAAGTCCCTGTTGCCATCAGAATGACTCTGGCCACTTTGGGTCCCTTCCCTCCAACCCTGTGGGAATCTCCTGTTGTCCTGGGCTATGCCACTCTGGATAGAGCAGGAAATATCTGACATGGGCAGCAGGGTTTTCATGGAAATTAAGGGATGCAATTAGCCAACTTCTGCCTCTGGATTTGATCAGAACCCTCAGGGAGACAGAAAAAGGTGAAATAAGACAACTGCAGTCTCCAAACACAGAACACAGACACAAATGGAATACTTAGAAAAATACTTAAACAGTCACCAATTTTAAAATTCTTTTCTTGCCATTGCTTAGGTCCCAAAATGTATCCCACATACTTGGATTGGTGGATTAATAGCAGAACTGTTGGTTAAAAAAAATGATTAATTCTCTAAGAAACTATCATGGGGAGAAAAACAAAACATAAAGGGGAAAGACTTGACAATTAATAGCATATCCCTTTTCAAGATGCTCAGTGGTGAAAGGTTGAAAGCTTTTCCTCTAAGATCAGGAATGAGAAAAGGATGCCCACTCTCACCACTCCTATTCAGCATAGTACTAGAAATCCTAGCCAGAGCAATCAGGCAGGAAAAAGAAATAAAAGGCATCCAAAGAGGAAAGAAAGAAGTTCACTTGTCTCTGGAGATCATATGATCTTCTATAGAGAAAATCCTAAAGATTCCACCAAAAAACTGTTTGAGCTACTCAATCAATTCAGTAAAGTGGCAGGGTACAATACCGACAAACAGAAGACAGCTGTGCTTCTATCTGCCTACAACATAACATCTGAAAAGAAATAAAGGAAACAATCCCACTTACAAAAGCATACAGTGAGGAATACACCTGACCAAGGAGGGGAAAGATCTGTACACTGAAAACTATGAGACTTTGAAGAAAGAAATTAAAGAAGACACAAACAAATGGAAAGATATCCTGTGTTCATGGAGCGGAAGAATTTATATTGTTAAAATGTCCATATCACCCAACGCCATCTGTAGATTCAATGCAATCCCTATCAAAATCCAATGGAATTTTTCACAGAAAGAGAAAAAGCAATCCTAAAATAGGTATGGAGCCACAAAAGACCCCAAATAGCAAGAGCAATCCTGAGAATGTAGAGCAAAGCTGGAGGCATCACACTTCCTCGTTTCAAACTACATGACAAAGTTATAGCAGTCAAAACAGCAAGGTACTGGCCTAACAAGACACATCTAGAACAAAGGAACAGAATAGAGCGTCCGGAAATAAACCCACTTATCAATGGGCACCTAGTATTGGACAAGGAGCCAAGGATACTCAAAGGGAAATATGGTCTGTTCAGTAAATGGTGCTGGGAAAACTGCACAACCATCTATACAAGAATGAAATTAGAACCTTACCTTATACCACTCACAATAATGAACTCAAAAGAGACTAAAAACTTAAATTTAAAACGGAACCAGAAAGAGTCTTCCTGGGCTGTTCACCTTAGTGGCACAGAGAGTAACGGGTTGGTTTCTGGCCTGCTGTTTTTTCCTTTGATTGGTTTTATGCTGTTAATCATAATTACTTAAGAATATTAGGGGGCTGGTCCAGAGACCTAGTGGCTAAATTGGCCATGCTACACTTTGGTAACACGGGTTTCATTCCCAGGTGTGGACTTACACCACTCATTGATGGCCATGCTGTGGCAGCAACCCACATGCAAAATAAAGCTAGATCGGGAAAAATACTAGCTCAGGATGAATCTTAATCAAGCCAAAAGAGGAAGATTGGCAACACATGTTAGCTCAGGGCCACTTTCCCCAGCAAAAAAAAAAAAAAAGAAAAGAAAAGAAAAAAGAAAAAAGAAAAAGAAGAGGAGTATATAATTTATCTAGGGCTGCTGGTTCTGTTAAGTGTCTTTGAGATTTTTGTTTTCTATCTGTAAACTGCAGTGGATCCTGAATTCTTCTAGTTTCCTTAAACATCTGGTACAGAACTCCAGATTAACGTTTTCAATTTTTTTCTGTCCTTTTCATTTGGGATCATTGAAAACTAAAACCACCCTTTTTCCTGAAGGCCTGCAAACTGAAGCTGGACAACTTGGTATAAACGTAAGAGGGAGCACCACGATACTCCATGTTTGGACAATCTTCACACCACTTGCTCCCTAACCCACTCAATAGCTTTGCCTGAATGCCTGGTGACATCATCGGAGAAGTTTTAAACTGCAGGGGGTGCTTCAACCCTGACCTCTAGAGATCCTCTTGGCTGACCATCCCTTGTTCACAGAAATTGATTTACAGTTTGCTCCAATCAATAACCTTGTTTTTCTTCTCGTGTCTCTAGAAATGCTTCTTATTAAATATCTAGTTACCTGCTTCCACGATATAGGCCTAACTTTGGAAGAGCCTTCCTGTGTTCTAAAGATGAGCCAAAAGACCTGGAGGGAACTCAAATCAAGGAGCGAAATGTCGTCAGATGTTTCTCTGCACCATCTTTGTCCTAGAGGCTGGGTCCTGTTGAAATCCTGGACTTCATCCCTGCTGGATGGGACCATACAAGAAATGCCACAGGAAACAGGAGCCAGGCCATATTAAAACATCACAACTGGGATCACCCCAACTTTGGATGACTTCATAATCTGGATGCTGACTTTTCTCAATGGACAAATGAACCCCTGACAGACCACAAGTTGCTATACAGAAGATGGTCTCCTAAAGAAATGGAAGGAATGACTCCCAGGTTCTTACCTTACCTGTTGGACTACTGGACAGCAGGCTACTTGGCTACATCACATGTCACCTGAGTTTCTGGGCACGAACCTTGATTGGTTTACAGGCCTCTTTGCCTAGATTCCCCAAGGATTGAGGTCCATTATGCAGAGGGGATACTAAAATTTGGGCTTTCTATTTTGCTAATCTCTGTGGCCATTTATGTAATTATAAAATGTGAACTTCAGTGTTGTTCCAAAGTCATTGATCAGAGTACTAAAATATTAGTCATGCAAAGCACATCTCACTCTCCCGACCTGCTACCCCAAAATATTTTAAGATAAAGGTTAGAGAGTCTCATTCCACTGATCCTGATCTTCACACTTTCACAGGAGGAAGCAGCCAGAGAGGTCTTCCCCTCCATTCCTCAAGACTGGGGAATAATTATGAGACAGTGGGGATCGAAACTGAGGATGAAGATGCTAAAAAATCTTCTCTGGGCTAGAAGAAGAGAAGAAAAACTATGAGATAAGCTTTCCTAACTGCAGCTGTGTGTATTCAGCATAAGCAACTGTTGTTTAAAACTAACCAGGTCTTTCTGTCCCTCCTTAGTATAGGAGTGAGCTGTCTTTCCCTGAATGTCAAGGTGCAGACATCAAGATTTAGTCTTCGCGGCCAAAGGCAGGCTGAAGATGAAAACTAACCAGAAAAGTCCAGAGAGTTAAGTGAAAAGAAATTCAGGCTTCAAGGCCAAAGGCAGGCTGAAGATGAAACCTAACCAGAAAAGTCCAGTAAGTCAAGGGAAAAGCAATTCAGTCTTCAAGGGCAGATGCAGGCTGGTGGGAAGGCACCAATTAGCAAGGTTACAAGCTCCCCTTCCCCTACCTAAAACCCCACGTAAAACCCTCTACCTCTTTCCATTCGAGGAGATGGATCTGAGTTCTAACTCGCTTCTCCTCATATGGCTGCCTTTCGATAGTAAACCTCTTTCCTTGCCAGAAGCCTGGCGTTTCAGATTTTTTCCTTGTTGGCCCTACTGTGTGGTGGGTAAACGATCCCGTGTTTGTGTGCAGCAACAACCATGCTTCTCTGGATTAAATAGCTGAAAAGGAAATACTTTAGGAATCGCTTAGGCAAGTGTTTCTCTTAAGCATACAGCAGGGTGGTATTGCAGATATCAGGGACTGTTTCTGCTTTTCCTCCTCCTTCGATTCCCTCTGTGACCCCAAACCTGCCTCACTTATGACTCTGAGGCTATGTACCTTTGTAGGCAAGGTGGAGAGGGATGGATTACAATGAAAGTGTCAGGTCTTAGGGGACCCCTGAAAGGAAAGGACTGTGAGGAAATTGGGAAAACTCAGTGGTCCCAAATAGGGAACTCTGGAATTGGGACCAGTTTCTGGTACAGTTCTTTTCAGCATGTACGGGCTTGATACATTCTCCTTTCTGCCAACCCTATGTCTGTATCTATAGTCCTCTATGTCCATGGATACAGGGATGGGAGAGGATGTCCACTAAAGTTAGGAACGTCGCGCCACTTAAGGTGAACTTTCTGGCCTGGATTATAGGGGAACATTACATGTGCGAGATCACCCAGGCAGGGGGAAGTCAAGTGAAGAAGTATTCCAGAGTTTTCTACTGTGGCTCAGGGAAACAAGGACTTGGTTGTATGGACCTATCATGTACGTGACACCCAGCAGCATCTCAAAGCGGATGTGTTGTGTGGCACTGTTTGTTAGACTCTTGAAGGCTGCTCACTCCTGGACACTTCTTGCATTGAAAAGGCATCTCAGATTTCCCCTGTTCTTGACTCTCTGCGGGCCTGTAATTGCTTTGACCAAAGGAGGATGGAGGAAGTGATGTTATACCCATTACAGAGATAATCTTTAAGAGGACACATAGCTTCTGCCTTGTTGTTTCAAGGATCTGAGCTGCCAAGTAAAGGATCTGCCTATCCAGCTGGACACCCACGTGGATAGGCCCCTCCATGGCAGCGGTATGTGACTGTGAGGTGTCCCTCAAATTGAAGAGTCCTTTAGACATCAGCTGAACACCCTTTGGTGACTCCAGCCTGGTTTATATTTTTAGGGCTCCCTTATACTTCTGATTTGGACAACAAATGGGGTAGAAAATGTAAAAATCTTCCATTCAGACCATGAAAAATAACTTGACAAAATCATTATCTACGTGATTTTAAATGCTCAGCTTCGTGTGAAAAGTGATGGAAGTTACAGTTCACTGAGACCTTTCATAACTGTAGATGCTTGAATGACTGGACCCTTAATGAAAAACTGGAGTTTTCCTAGAGAGAAAGGAAGATGGCAAAGAAAATTCTATTCCACGTCCTTGATTTCGGATGGTGGAAAGTGTCCTTGAGAGTTTGTAATCACAAGAGTGTCCTCATGTAGCTTTGGGGTTCATATACACTGTCATCATGGTCCAAATCATTCCCTGTGGTAAAACTTCTTCAGCGGTTTTCTCATCATCATATATTTTCTAGTAATAAAAAGTAGCTTTTTTCACTTGAGGATTGGAATCACTTTAATACGAGTAGAATTAGCTGTTTGTTGAAAGTCTCACAGGACATACTCTTGTAAGCCTGACCTATGGGATCCTAGCTCATTGAAGACCTCCATTTCTTCAATTCTTCTTAAGCCCTTTTGGTTCGAGTCCTGTAATTTATTTTTATAGAGATTCGTTAAAGAAATGCCTCTGCCTATATTATAATAGAGCTTTTTTATTAAGATTGCATTTTTCCTTTTTCTCCCAAAGCCCCCCGGTACATAGCTGCATATTTTTAAAGATTTTATTTTTTTTTTCCTTTTTCTCCCCAAAGCCCCCCGGTACATAGTTGTGTATTCTTCGTTGTGGGTCCTTCTAGTTGTGGCATGTAGGATGCCGCCTCAGCATGGCTTGATGAGCAGTGCCGTGTCCGTGCCCAGGATTCGAACTGGCGAGACCCTGGGCCGCCAAAGTGGAGCATGTGAACTTAACCACCTGGAAACGGGGCGGGCCCCCAACATAATAGACTTTTGAAAGGAATATAGTTTTCATTTTGAAATACTTCCCTCTTATTGATTCTTTTTCTCTCACTCTGGTAGTTTCTCAGAGAATTAGAGTAATCTTTTCTTCAGCTAATAGCTCTTATATTTACTCATGAATTCAAGTATGTGAGGTATCTGGGCGACTCAAGTAATGGGAAGAAAAGAATTTTAAATTTGGTAAATAGTAACTATTTCTAGTATTTCTATAAGGCTCCCCATTTTACTTCATGTTCTATCTTTGCAGAAAGTGGTTTGGCCATCCTCCGTCTTTCCTTGATGCACTGAGGGTTTTGATTAGAACTGGAGGCAGTCGTTGGTCAAGCGTGTCCCATGATTTCCAGGAGCACTCTGCTGGTCATGTCTGACAGTTCCTGGTCAAGCCACAGCGGCTCAGCCCTGGAAAGAGTAGATTCTGGGTTGAAGGAAACTGGCCCCAAAGTGGCCGGACTCGCTCTGATGTGGCATGGACTTGGGTTGGGGAGGTCAGGCTCTTAAGGCACGGAAACTGAACTCGCTAGCATTTGAGTGTTTCTGGTGAAGTCTTTTCAAAGATCTCATACCGTAGGCATCAATCAGCAGTTGTTGTCAGTTGACCTTTTGCTCGATGCGGCATGTTGCAGAAATTCTCTGCTGGAGGTCACAGGAAGTTCAGAGGTCTGATTGGTGGACGTGATGCCAAGCAGGAGGGCATGCAATCACCTGACAAGGCGTGGCTTGGAGATAGGCCTCCCTGGGTTGCATTTTATCCAATCAGGTAGGGAGCTTGCCGGTGACTGCAGATAGGCCGCGCTATAAATGGGCCGCCAGCCCTCAGCAGTCGCCATCGTCCTTCCTTCAAAAGACCGCCTCTGGCATGGCTGAGCCCGGCTCTGAGGCTTCCTCTGAGGAAAGCCTGGGCACCACGGAGCCCACGGAAGGCGCCCCGAAGAGCCCGAAGCAGAAGCAGCCAAGGTGCCGCCGCCGCCGCCGCCGCCACTGCCTCGACAGTTTCGCCACCTATTTCCCCAGGGTTCTGAGGCAGGTTCACGAGGGCCTGAGCCTGTCTCAGGAGGCCGTGAGCGTCCTGGATTCGTTCGCGAAGGACATCTTCGAGCGCATCGCCGACGAGGCCACGTGCCTGGTCCGCTCCACCAAGCGCTCCACCATCTCGTACGGAGAGATCCAGACCGCCGTGCGCCTGCTGCTGCCGGGGGACCTTGGCAAGCACGCCGTGGCCGAGGGCACCAAGGCCCTCATCAGATACATCAGCCGCCGCTGAGCTGCCTCAGGAGCGCCGGAGCATCGCAACCCAAAGGCTCTTTTCAGAGCCACCTCACTTGGCGGGAAAAGAGCTGTCGCCCGAAAAGGAGGGGTCTACTCTAGTTTGTTGCTCTTGTGGCATTTGGCCGATACGTAGAGTATTTTTACCGCAAAGAAAACATTATCAACTCTACTGTCTACGTTTCTGAGTACAGTTTATTCCATGGAGAATCGTGGATTTTCCTTAACCCTGTTGCGTTTCATGACTTTCCTAATGGGTCATTTCTCTAGGTCAGCTTTAATGGGGGGGATTTCTGTTATACTAATATTTTCTTTTTTCACTGCCATTGCTTCACGAGTATATGGTGGAATTCCCCAGAAGTTCATTATGTGTGGTATGGCAACAGATAAAGTGCAGAAGCAGATATGAGAATCCCTCTGACATCTGTTAGGCCAGATTATGAAGCAGATGTTCAATTATCTGAAACAATGTCAATCTCCTCTCTACTTTTGGATAAAATATTTATCATGTAAATTTGTAATTTATGTTAACATGAGGCAGTGTGTTTATTATGACGATTTTAAGTTATTCTAAAATCAATGTATTGAGGCTTCTGTTCTAAGATTTTGCACGGTAAGTATGGGCAGAATGTAGCATGCATAAAAGTTCTTTGGGGTCCTTGTAATTTTTAGAAGTGTATAGTTGCCCTGAGACCAAAAACGGTTCTAGATATTTACTCACTTGTGCTGCAATCAGATCAACTGAAAATAGCCTCTTTTTCAGTGGTTAAGTCTTTTAAAAAATTCAAAGCCTAATGTTCATTCATTAAACTTTCAAATCCTAAGGCTGAGAGAAAGCTTTCTCGACACCTTCCTGACTCTAATCGGAATGACAGTGGCATTTCATCAGCAAACACGATATTGGGCTTTCATTTGAGGGCTATGTGTTCCCAATAGCATCTTTGGTTTTCCAAGCATTTTCGGTGACATAGTAGGTATCAAGCATTCACAGGTGCCATGTTAGCAACTTTTGAGATTAACATGCTTTTTAATTTTTGGCTTATTCATATAAATCATATTGATAGATTTTCCAATATTAAATCGTGCTAGCGTTCTTGGAAGGAAATCCGTTCCTCCTAGGTGGCTTTTCCTGGACATCATTTAGGTCCTTTCCTCTGCTTACTCGTGTGCACGGTCGCCAACAGGTTAGAGCTCCGATTTCTCACGACTTCCTGGCCACTTGCTTCCTTCAACAGTCCCCAAAGCCCGACTGTGTCCTAGTGCCTTCAATTTTCCAGAAGCAGCCCGGACCCAAGGCTCAGCTGGGTTCACTCTGCAGCAGGAACCTGGACTGTGGTAGAAGGCAAACCAGGGGCTTGGGGAGTGACCGTGACACTTGAGTTACTCTTTCCTTCACCTCTTTCTGTGTGAGTCTCCAACTTTCCAGGCTCCTCATGTTTGAGGCACAGCTGTGCCCGCCCCCAACTAGGGCAAGTTCTGCCTTCCAGGCATTCCTCTACCCTTCTTCTTTGAGCAGTGCCATCCCAAAGTGCTGGATTCTACTCGGAAGTTTCTTTCTTTCTTCCTTCCTTCCTTTATTCCGTTCGTTCTTTCTTTCTATCTATCTTTCTTTCTATCTTTCTTTTCTTTCTTTCTTTCTTCTTTCTTTCTTTCCGTCTTTCTGTCTCTCTTTCTCTCTCTCTTTCTTTCTTTTTTTCTTTCCTAGGAATATTAGCCCTGAACTAACATCCACCACCAATCCTCCTCTTTTCGCTGAGGAAGGCTAGCCCTGAGCTAACATCCGTGCCCATCTTCCTCTACTTTATAGGTGGGACCCCTACCACAGCAGAGCTTGTCGAGCGGTGCCATGGCCGCACCTGGGATCCGAGCTGGCGAACCCCGGCCGCCGATGCTGAACATGCGCACTTCACCGCTGCGCCACTGGGCCAGCCCCAAATTCTTAGTTTCTTTATTCTTATTCCCTTCTCCAGGAGAGGCTGGCTACTCCTCCCCGAAGGTCAGGCCCCCTCCTCACTCAGGGGAGCTGCAGATCATGGCCCAGCAGGTATGTCAGGGTTGCAAAAGACCTGATGTGTGAGGCTTCCTTGTCTCTGCTCTTTGTTGATAGAGTGACCATATAATTTCTTGTCCAATTAATGTGGACACTTTTGACCTAAAAGGGGCACTACGAATAACTGTGCTAGGACAACAGGGAAAATCAGGATGCGTGGACACCCTTGTAGGGAAAAGATCTGGGGGATAGAATAAGGACATCCCTTGGGGTTTGGGGATTTGCAGAGCACAAAGGTTAGTGGGAAAATGAGAGGGCATCACCTTTTTTGTGGTTTATTCTCCTTGAAGTTCTGGTGCCTTTGTTTTGTGGAGACAAGTAGCATTGCCAGGCTGCATTAACAGGGAAAAGAGCCGCGACATGGTGAGAGTGTCAGTTAGGGTCCCATAGGTGCTGTGCGCTAGTGGGACTAAGCTCTACAGCAAGAGTGATTAAGGGCACTGGTTTTGGGGTTGGATGAGACTCCCGGGTTCAAACCCCAGCGGTGCCTCTTAGTAGCTGGGGTGCCTTGGATAAGTGACTTGACCTCTCTGAACCTCCTCTGTAGAATAGGGTCTACAAGACTGTTGTGAGGACTCAGTGAGATGACGCAGACAGAGTGCCCAACGAATGGTGGCTATACTTATTCTTGGTCCTGAGATTCAGGCCCTCAGGCAATTGGAGGCGTGGGGGTGAGATTTGGTGCCAGGCAGCTGTATGGACACCCTCTCCTGGCTACCTTGGCCCCATCTGTTTGCTTAGGGCTGACAGCGAGATAAGGGAGGATGACTTTTCCCTCCTGAGCCTCACGTTGGGGAAGTTGCTCAGATAACACTCGTCTGGGTTGTGATGGGACGTTGCTAGGGAGCAATTGGAAGGTGCCTTGTTAGCTCGCTGGTGTTGGGCATTGCCGACTCAGGGCTTTGTTGGCAAGCTGTTCCTCCCCCTACCCATGAAAGCTTGGAGCCCCTCACGCTCTTCCTCTCTGAACCTATTCACCTTTAAAGCCTTGGCTCAAATCCTACCTCCTCTGTGAAGATGACCTGACCCTTGCAGCCTAAATGACTTCTCTCTCCTGGAGCCTCGGGAACTTCAATTGTAAAATGGGCATATGATGTATGAACGCCCCTAAAGAAGGGCCGTGATTAGGACTGAATGAGAGAATGGATGTAGCATGCCAGATGCAGGGTCTGGTACTGGCCTACAGTGGGACCGGCCTCTTTCTCTTCCAACTCTCTGAACTCCCACGACACACGCATCGCGGTCCTGATCAGATGCAGCCTTCCATTGGTAGTCATTCTAGAGTATGGCTGTGCTAGCTCTCCATTCAAGTGTCCTGTCACAGAGGTTGGGGGCCATGTCTTATCCTTCCTCCCCTTCCAGTATCCAGCACTATACAAATCACCGTAATAACCATGCTTTTTTTGGAGCACTTTATGATTCTATGTGGCCGGCACTCTGCGGTGTATGTTATACCCATACGTGTAGACTTTACCCTTTGCCCCTGTATTTTCCTTCCAGCACAGGCAGGCATAATTCTCCCCGTTGAGGAGAGTGAGGTTCCGAGAGGTCAGGTTAACTACTAGCCAAGCTCACATAACTAGTAATGGCATAGGCAGGAATCAAATCCCGGTTTGACTCCTATGCTAGATTAAGTTTCCAGTGAACGCCTGGGACCGCACGAATGGGAGGATGGACAGAAGAAGAGATCAGAATAGGAGTGCCGGCACCCTTACCCCTTATTAGTAGAGGGAGGCTTGCTGGAGAAAAACCTATGCGTAATAAAGATACAGGATTCAGTGGGTCCCCAAGACTAGGTAAGGGCACACGGTACCTCTTGGACAGGAAAATAGAGGGAGGCCAAGCTAAACCCCAGGGCAATTGCCCCAGGGAATTCCACAGTGGCTCCAAGTTCTCAAAAGTTAGGAGTGGGGGACCCGCTCACTGACCGTTCTCAAGGTGAACTCTAGAGGAAGCCCGGGTCAAAGGAGCCTCCTTCGAAAGGGGTTCCTAACCTAGGAACTTTTGAATTCCCCTGGAGTCAAGGCTGGGCTTTTCCCTCCGGAAGCTCCTTGGAAAAAACCAGGAGAGAATAGCAAGCATGGGTTCTATGATTAGGCGTGGAGATGAACTCTGCTGCGCTCTTGCATCAGGGGCGGTGATGGAGAGAGAGCAGAGGGATTTGCTGTTTAATTCGGCAGACCGCAAAGCTCAAGTGGCTTCAGACTGACCTGGAAACCCATCGTTACGACCTTACAGGCAAGAAGGCTGGTAGTCCTAGGCGGGACACAGTGCCCAAACCTCACGCCCTGGGCTAGAGCACTTCAGGGTCTTGGGAGTGTGCTCAGCTAGGCTTTGCCTGGTCCCGGTAGAGCTAGGCCTCTTATGGGTGAGTGCTTCAGGGGTCTATGAGCTGTCTCTTTGGTTCCGCCAGACTTTCCAGGGGTCTCACTCCAGAGGGAAAAGCCCTTCTCTGGCAGAACTCCAGGGTTTTCAGCTCTACCCCTGCCCTGGCTCCCTGAGATTCAGATTTGGGAAGCCTTAGCGAGGGAGCAGGGCACATCCGAGCTCTCCCCCTGCCCCGACTGGCCTGCCAAGGCAGCATCCAATGGCACTCCCGGCTTCTACTCACAGGACCGCTCCCCGCTGACCTGTTCGGGCAGGCGGCGTGGTGCAAGGAACAAGAAGCTGGGCTCACGTGTCAGGTGGAGCTGAGGTCTAATCCCGGCTCACCTGCTTTCTGAACTGTGTGAGGCACGGGTATTGACTCAACTGTTTAGTCTATAGGCTTCTTTCTGCATTGGTGATATAATAGTGCTTGCCTCGTAGAGTATCAGAGATCCATGAAGAGGGCTTTCACGTGCCCCCACCCAACCTTGCAGAAGGGGGAAGAATCAGCCATCAGAAAAACAAGAGGACTGTCAAATCTGTGTGAAATCATCTTTGTGAACTGTACAGCATAACTCCGAGCATTACTTTTTGTTATTCTGTGTGACAGGATACAAATTGGTAACTGTGAAGGTAGAAACGATAGCAAAAGAAAAGCCTGGAATTGCCACATTTGAGTAATGTTCAGTTCTGCGACCGCCATATTTTAGTCACGCTATCGTCCAGAAAGGTCAGGACTTCTCGTGTTAGGGTTTACAGCACAGCTTGCATTCATCTGTTCAGTTATTCAACAAACATTTACCGAGTGCCTACCATGTCAGGCACTGCTAGGTGCTAGGAATCAGAGACGAATAAGCTGAGAGCCCGTAAACTGCTTAGAGTCTACAGAGGGAGGCAGATACTTTAGTCCGATGTTTGTAATATATTAAATGCTGTGAAAGAGATGTGCTTAGGCTGTTTCGGGAGCCCGGATGCAGGGCATCCCACGAAGCTGGGGGCGGGGGAAGGGGGGGTCAGGAAGGTCTTTCTGGGAGAGGTAAAGTCCAAGTCATGTGGGTCTTGTAGCTTCTCTCAGGTTTTATTTCATATTTTGCTGCTTGTTCATTTGGGGTTCTGTTTTCAAAATGAGAAGGAGGCATGAGGTAAGGGAGACATCCTAACGGGCGGAAAGAGCAGGAGCAGGCTGGAGGCTGGGGATGTAGAGCGACCACCTGTCCTACTTTCCCGGGTACTAAAGGGCTTCCCGGGATGACTTGCAGGTACATTAGCAAAACAGTGTCGGTTTTCCTGTGATCGAGGGCGCCCACGATGTGGGACTGTCACGTGCTGGGATCGGAAAAGTGCTAGGCGAACTGAGAGGCGTTGGTCACCCTGTGGGGGAGCTGCAAGGGGCTCCGTGTCTGTGCAACCTTAAATGCTAGGCAGGAAGTGGTGGCAGATGAGACTGCGGAGGGAAGCAGGGACCAGATCACGAAGGTCCTGGAGTGCCTATTAAGGAACTTGTACCTTGTCCTCCAGGCAGTGGGGATCCTGGAAGGGTTTTAAGCAGGGAAGTGACAGATGGTCAGATTTGGGTTTTAGTTAGATCACTCTGGCAGTAGTGCAGAGGCTGGATTTCAAGAGGCCGAGACTGGAGGCAGGAGGTGGTTGCCTTAATCCAGGTAACGATGGTGAAGGCTCGATGAGAAGCAGTGGGATGGAGTGGAGGGGAGAGATTCAGGGACCACTTGAGAGCTAAATTTGGTAGCGTGACTAATGGAATGTGGAGACTGAGGGACAGCAGAGTTGACGATGATCACCCCAATTTAGAAGAACTTTACCCAACATTTTGCATAAATGAAAAAATAGAAAATAAATTATAACCGAACACCCATCTACCCACCATCCACCTCAAGGAAAAAAATAGGACAGACCTTGTCAAAGCCCCACGGACCCCCTCCCATATACCAGTCCCCCCCCCCCCGCCCCGAGAAGTAACCCCTGCATCGAGTTGATGTTTCTCATTTCCGTGAATTTATTTATGCTTCTGCTACGCAGATATGAGGTGGTAAACAACATACACCGATAGCCTTGATCTGCATGCTTCTAAACTTTATATAGATCACATCATGATGTAAGTGCTCTTCTGTAACACGCTGTTTTCTCTCACTATTGTGTGTGAGATACTGCCATAAGGACATCCACAGCTCCTGTTCACTTATTTTCATTGATGAATGGCATTCATTTGTGCGAATATATCACAGTTTGTTCATCCATTTTACTGTTGACGACCATTTAGCTTGTTTCTAAATCTTTGGTTAAGAAATACAACGCTGCTAACAACCTTCTCCTCCGCGTCTCCTTGTGCCCAGGCCTCTGGATTGGGTACCTAGAGCGGTAATTGCTGCGGTCAGCAGTGTGTGCATCTCCTGCACGTTAATCGATATGCCGGATTGCTCTCCGAAGGGGTCAGTCCACCTTGCACTCCTACTAGCAATGTATGCGAAGTCCCCATTGCTCTGTCTCCTCACCAGCATTCGGGGTGGTCAGTCTTTTGTTTATCCTTGCAGCTCTGATGGTGTGAAATAGTATCTCACCGTGGTCTTAGCAGGCTTTTCTCAGACTACTAGCCAGGTGACGCCTCTTCCCGTGTATTGTTTTCCGTTTGTGCTTCCTCTTCTGTAAAATGCCTGGACTAAGCTTCCTAATTTTTCAGAAGCACCTGAGGCCATAGAATCCCCTCTAAGAGGCACCTAGCCATCGCCATTATTGGAACTGTCTTGTACAGTCACTCTTTATGTCCCTATGTGTTTATTGCCCTGCAGCTTTACTATGATGTGTCCACATGTGTGTCCTGAGTCCAGGGAATCACGACTTTCCTTCATTCCGGGAAATTACAAGCTAGTCCCGCTTTGAAGGTTATCCCTCCCCCCTTTGCCCAGTATCCCGTACACAAACTCCGATGAGGTGAACGTTTTACGTTTTTGGCCCACTCCTTATGTCTCTTCACCTTTTCTCCCTCTTAATCTCTCCAGGAGGCATTCTCCAGAATTCCTTTCGTCTGTCCTCCGATGCCCTCGTTCTCTATCCAGGGGTGTCTAATCAGTTATTTAAAATTACACTAAGCTTGTCTTCCAGTGGTTCCATCTTTCACTTTCAGAAATTTTGTTGGATCCTTTGTGATCTTTGGTTCTTTCCTCCTTCTCATTGTTTATATCCTCTCATCTACCTAAACACATTAAACACTTTTTTTAATAGTTTGCACCTGATGATAAGTCTTTGGAGGAGGATATGCCTGGTTTTTTGAATTATGAGCGTGTTTGGGAGGGCTTTCTCAGTGGGGACCTTCTTAAAGCCTCAGTTAAAGGTGGGCTCCTCCAGAGCAGATTTGACTTGCATTTGCCCCATGCTGAGTTCCTGCCAGAATGCTTTGAGCCATACTGATAGTGTTGATTGGAACTCCAAAGCCGCATGAAGGCAGAATTGGGATCTTCAATTCTCAAAGGGGCCTTTTTCCCCCATCGAGACCCAAGACGTGGAGATATAAGTGTCCTCATCGTGTGCCCATCCTAGTAGCTTAAAGGCCAGCTTTTCACTGAGGGTGTTGTCTTTCAAGGGCCTGGGATTGACACAAAGGTCTCAGTTGTCTATTAACCTCCGGCTCTTTTCCAGATCTTCCAAGCATTTAAAATAAGGTTTACGATAATCTTTTCAAGTACTTCTACCTGTTTGCAATGGGAGGTTTTTCGATAAGCTGCTGCAAATGGTGCCCCAATAAGAATTGTAAGTGACCCTTAAAAGTATGTACCAGACTAGGGTCACCCAGTGGTATTCAGCTGACTTCAAGGCCACTCTTCAAGACAACTTGCACTCCCTCCCGTGCCTATTGCCTTGAGGGACTGATTGGAGGGCTGGGCTCAGCTGGGCCCCTGTCCTGCTGCATAGATTCTCAGAGCCGCTCTATGTGGTGTCTTCCGCAGGATAAGCAGACTTCCCACATGGCAGTTCAGAGCTCTCAAGAAACCAGGCAGAAGCCACCTGTCCTCGTAAAGGTTAGATCCATAATCATCATAACATCCCCTCCAGCATTTCCCGTTGGTCAAAGCAGTCACCAGCAAGCCCAGGGTCAAGAGCGGTGGATAACAGACAGGACCCCTCAATGGGAAGAATGTCACGGAATGGGGAGCTTTCCTGAGCCTGACACGTAGTGCCACGCAGCTCTCATTTCTGGAGATGCTGCTGGGTGCCACACACTGAGTATAACCGTACAACAAAGTCCTTGGTGCCCTGGCCCAGATGGTAAACTCTGGAGTGGTTTTCCACTTGACTTGCCCCAAGCAAGGTGACCCGGCCCACGTAGTGGATCCCTCTAATCCGCGGCAGAGCCTTCACCCTTAAGGAGCATGAAGTTTCTAACCGTTACGGACATGCTCGCCCACTCATGGGTCCCTGGACATAGACTCACAGGCACACAGAGAGGCAGAAAGGAGGATGTTTCAAGTGAGTACTTGGTGAAAGGAACTTCACCAGGACCTGCTACCGATATCTGATTTTCCCGACTTGGGGCCAACGAGCTTCCGCATATTCGTCATGGCCCTCTTCTTTCAGGGGTCCTGGAAGTCTTGATAATTCAACTGCAATCCATCCCTCTCCTCGGTGCATACAAAAGCACGTGTGGACGGAGTCATTAATGAGGCAAGGCTGAGGCCACAGAAAGAATTTAGAGAGGAGGACAAGCAAAAGCTGCCCCCAGTGTCTGTCATCCCACCCTGTTAGAGCTTGGACAAGGGAAGCACTTGTTCATACATTTCAATTTGGATTAATTACCAAAAGGACATAGGGGCCGGAGAAGCAAATCAACACTGCTTGATTTTAGAAGTAATGAGAAGGAAATTTCCTTTTACTTTAAAGTACTTCCTGTCAAGTAGATTAATTCAGAGAAGCATGGTTTCTAGAGTCCTCTGATAGGCTCAAACACAGCAAGGCTGATACCAGACACTGAAGTGAGCTTCAGGAGATCAATCACGGTCCTGGTGTCACATCTAAGCCAGCAGTCACGTGACCTTGGCTAAAGTCCTTCATCTCTCAGGTAAGATCTCCTCTGGGAAAGGACACTGAGTTCCTAGGAGAAATAGAATTCACTATGCCAGTCCAATTATTTTAACAAGCGCAGTAGTGATGCGCAATTCCTCCTTTAAACAAAATTCCCAGTGGTGCATGACAAACTACCTGTGTGAGCATCATGTCCACCCCAAGTCACGTGGTACTTGCCTAACTTGAACACCCAAGGGCTGCCGTTGTTCACCATTGCCCTGGTGTAGGAACATGTTGGAAGCAGAGTAGCTACATTAAGGGCAGCTTTCAGGATTTCAGAAGAATCCTGGGGCAACAGGAGAGGCCATAAGGGGCAGGACTAACCATGTCACAACCCCCAGATGGGTCCTAGGCAGCATGGCAAGGACTGGATAGACGACCTGCTAGAGGGGTGTTGGGGTGCTCTCATGCTCCTCTGATGTCCACCAGTGACTCTAATCTTTGTTTGTAAAGTCCCTCGTAATAAGGAGAAAGAGCAAATGGTCACTTTTATAAGCTTACTCTTCCCCCACCCCACGCTCATTCTCCTCTCCTCCGGGAGTGAGAGGCCACGATCAAAGAGGAGGAGGGTGATGATGGATCAGGAACCAGGAACAACTCGTCTTACCGGTCCCTGTCTTGGGAGCTGGGTGTTCATCCTGCCAAGATGATGCGGTGGATTTTATCTTGTCAGGCCCATGGGCTTGGGGGTGAAGAAAAAATAACTGAACATTCCTATGGCTACAAAAGGAAAACAGGGTGGAGTCAGAGGGAATTCGTTTAACACTGTTAATTGGCAAAGAACCACAGCCCCTTCCCCCTTAACCTCCAAGGCTGAACAACCCGAGAAGACTCTTATTGCTTCAGCCCAGGAGAACTGCTCACACTTTGGGCCAATGGGCGTGCCTCAGGGGCTGCAGGTCCCTCACCGACTGAGCCGGTCGAGAGCGGTGTTTGGGCTGCTCTAATTGGATGCTCCTATCATTTCGTGATGCCGAGTTGCAAGTCACGAGGTTTCCATTTTCAAAACTAAGAGCCTATACCCTGGAAGAGAACAAAATAAGATTAATCCGAACGAGTCAGAACGGTAACTTCAGTTTCTTGCGGATTGGATTGGTATTGTTTCTTTACCTTTTCGATTTAGTTATTTCTGTACTGTGTTTGGGTCCTTGCTTATGTTCTTAAATGATTTCCGTAAGACTAGTAATGTTGAAACAACTCTGAAGGGGGTATGCTTGTCCTTTTAGCAATATTTTCCCTGAGTTGATTCTTATAATTTATTTAGGCAGTAAAGCCCTTTCCCTGAGTTTGTCCTTTCAGTAACCCACACCGTTAGATCATGACTGCTCACTAGATGCCCTTTTTCCTTAATCACCTTCTGAAGTGAATAACTGCCCGTGCTCTTTTCACCTTCCCGTCTAAGATCATCTGGAGGTACCACTCAGAGAGATTAACTTGCAGTTGATTGGGTGGTAGTTTTTCCTGGTCTCCTTGGAAACCAAATTCTTTTCTCCAAATCTTCTCACAAGATTTTTCTGAGATTCCGGAATAGTACATGTTAACGCTTCTGATCAGGGGGCTCCCATAGCCCAGGTCCTCACTCTAAACATCCCAAGGAGTGTCTGGGGGTATAATTGCCCATCGGAATTCTTCTACATGGGACTGAGAAAACATGAGACCTTTAGACCCCTCCTCGATCAGGCATTGCCCCCCTTCATGCTCGCACTCCTGAGAGGAGAAAGATCCCTCTAGTGTCCTGTCTTTGCCTCATTCTTTACCTTGAGCCTGCGAGGCACCCTCAAACTTAAATAGACTTTCTGCTTTGTCTCTCCTGCAGAGTGCTTTAAGTCCCATTTCTCAGGGCCTTAAAGACAGTTTGGTTTCGGTAAGTTATCCAGATTTTGTCTCATTGTTTGGCTGAGAGTGACATCCTTTACAGGTTTCTACATCCTAATCAATAGGGGAATTTGCAACTTATTTTAAAAGTACAAATGGAATACTTAACAAAACTGAATAAACATTGGTACTTAAAGCAAATCACAATGCATTTATTAGGACTGAACTGACAGCGTATCGTTTCTCTTCACAGAGATAGAGGGCCAGAAATAAGAAATAAATGAAATTATTCAATGTTCTAATAGTTGAGGAAACCTACATGGAAGGGGTCACCTGGTTTCCCCTAAGTGGTCACCAATGTGCTCATGCTCTCTCCTTTTAAACTAAATGAGTATCTACAAACCACTGCGTATGATCAAACATCAATATTAACACACAGGAAAGAGAGTCCTATGAACCACGAATTTTGAAGCAATCTAATATGGGCTGTACCAGGAACCACGAAAACAGAGAGGGCGGCTACATGAGAATCCTGACTAAATACAGCGCAGATCAGCGGACGCGTGCATCTGGCCCACAGACACGAGAAAACTACACGTTTGTTGCTTTAATGCACCATGTTTTGAGGTGGTTTACCGTGCAGCACAGCTACATGACACACTATTACGAAAAATTCAATTGTTTCCAGGTTGCTTAGGGATTTGGATGCTTTAAGCAATCAAAACATCTGTTCAGCTGGGACTTTTCATCAATATCCTATGCTTATATAAGCATTGCGAGAATTTTAAAACTGTAACTACACCTCCTAGTATACATCAAACTAGCATTTATGTGCTAAGAGAAACAATGTTCTCTCAATATAATGGAAGAGTCAGGAGATATGCCCACCAATAGCTCCAAATTCATGCCACCTGTGGGTTGAACTCTGTCCCCCGAAAATTCATACGTTGATGTCCTAAACCCCAGGACCTCATGGGTGATTGTATTCGGAGATAGGGTCTTTGCTGAGGGAAGCAAGTTAAAATCAGTTCCTTATGGTGGATCCTAATGCAAAATGTCATGTCTCCATGTGAAAAAGGAAAATATGGAAGCGGAGAAAGCACATAGGGAGGAAACTGTGAACACGCTTAGGGAGGTCTCTGCCATTTACAAAGCAAGGAGAGAGGCCTGGAACAGATGCTTCCCTCACACTACTCTGAAGGAACCCACCCAGCTGACACCTTGATTTGGACTTCGAGCCTCCAGACGTGTGAGACATTAAACATGTGTTCGTTAAGTAAACCGATCTCTGTCACTTTTTTGCATCAGCCCTAGAAAACTAATATAATAATCTTAAATCACCATGATTAGAGAATACCAAACAGACAAAGAAACATGCGGCAGGCAAATCGTCACACCTGATATCCTCTCTGTCACCAAGGCCGAACATCTCATGAAGACACTTATCGGTTCGCACCAGAAGACCGGCTGGCATATCAGGCCAATGGCTGCGGCTCACTTGTGCGGGTCCATTACTGGCTGACTCAGAACCAAACGGGGTAGGAGCCTCTCAGATTGGACGCTCCCATCATCCCCACGATGCCGAGGTACAAGTCAGGGAGGTTTGCGTTTTTACAAACAAAGAGTAAAGCTTGGAAGAGGATAAAATTAGATCGTCTGAACAACTTAGAGTGGTAACTTCAAGTTGCAGGCAGCCTGGAATAGACGCTTTTTCACGAACTCCTTGATTTAGCCCTTCCTTTAGTGTGTTTGGGTCCACATTGTAAGTGCATTCCGTAACCCAGGCACTAGTGGAAACAGTTTGAATGGGGTATGTGTGTCCCGTTAATACGATTTTCCCTGGGTTAGTGCTTATAATGCATTATTTAAGCAGTGAACCCTTTCCCTCGGTTAGTCTTTACAATATACCGCTGCATTAGATCGCGATTGATCGCTAGGGGCCCTTCTTTCCTCAGTCATCCACTGAAGAGAATAATAATCACAGTCACCCACTTCCGCTTCCACTCTTCAACATCAAACACCATTTCCCCCCTTCTCTTCCTAGATTTCCTATGTGTCGCTCACCCTTGCACTCCCAGTTTTCTCTCCGCAGACGCGTTAGGGTACATTTTTAACGTGTTTTACTAATGCTCCTATATGATTTCTGAATCTACAGATGCAAAACACTCAAAGCACCATAAAAATGTCCTAATACATTAGATTTCTTTAAATGACGTTTTACATAACACCATAGCTAAGAGACCAGCACACAAGAATAACTTTGGGAATTCACTCCCGTGTCATATTGACAAACTCTGGCATTTTGCAGCAGCAGCATCCATTAGCATGAGAGAAATTCAGTGATTCGTGCGGTTGGCTTTTTTCAGACTGGTGCACACTTGTTTCTCTGAAAAGGCACGTGGCTCTGCAAAGAGTGTTGGCTCCTGAAATTTTGTTTCCGGTGTGTACAACAATTTCTAGTTGTTACAGAAAGAGAAGTACTGCACTTGATTTCATGGTAGCTTCTAATGGCAACTTGTGCAGCAAGCTCTTTTTGTCTAATCCTCTTATATGATTTTACCAACATTCTAGAATAACAATAAGTAACGAACTTCATGTGGGGCATGTTCGCCTAAATTCTTTCTCTATTGATCTCAAGGGGAGCTCCAGAGGTAATATTGCAATAGTCGGTGAACTCTCTCTACTATCCTGCCCTGCCCTCATTTGACTCCTGAGCAAGTGGTACTCTGTCAAAGGTGGAATACTCTGTTTTCCGTCTTTCCTGGGTGGGCCCAAGAAACGCTGTGACTTTCGTAGTCTATCTAGCTTTTGTATCACTGTTTGGCTGAGAGAGCCATCATTTACAAGTTCCCACATTCTAGTCAAAAGGGTTATTTACAACTTATTTTAAGTGTTCAAAGGAAACACTTAATCATGATGAAATATTGGGCTTTAAAGCAAATCAGAATAAATTGCAAAGGATTGAAGAACCACGGTATACTCTCTCTCCACAGGTGTCGGAAACTAGAAATCAGTTTAAAAGGAAAAGTAATCAGAAAATCGGCAACGTCTTTGAGATTCAGCAATACACTTACGGAAAAATGGAAGAAATAAAAGTCAAACCAACCTCTTCTTGGGCCAAAAAAAGAGGAAATTAGAATATACCAACCGTAACATGAATATTAACCTTCAAGTTGCTGGAGGAAAAGGGATTCACTCATCTTAGTTTTTTAAATTGCTGGTAATCCTCCTTTAAGTTGATGCAAGAGGCTGTTGACAAAGAAATAACAGGCCAAAATGGACTCATTTGCCCTCAGGACAACAAACCAAAACTTAATTGCAGTTTTAACGTCTTCCACGAACGTGGCCTTTCAATAGCCAATCTGAAATTTCCTGTTTAGCACTGGTGAGGCAATCTATACCATAAGACTCCTGCCGTATGCCCTTCCCCTAAAAAGAAGATGACCTGGCCTGAAACAATCCTTTTGTTCCTTCTGGTAATAACTTCCCCGCCCCACATTTCTGCCTATAAAATCCTTCCATGTCGTACAGCTTTTCAGAGTACCTCTCTACTTACTAGATGGGATGCTGCCCAGACAATGAATCACTCAAAAAAAGCCAATTAGATCTTCGAGTCATCAAGCACCATTTAGAACCATAGTTTCATGGTGGCGCAGAAAAGAAATGATGACTCTCCAGAAACCAAACTTGAAGTTCATGGAAGATGGCGATCTAAGTGACAGACAATTCAAAATAGCTGTCACGAAGAAACTCAACGAGTTACAGGAAAACTCAGAAAGACAATTCAGTGAGCTCAGGCATAAAATTAATAAACAGAAGGAGTACTTCACCAAAGAAACTGAAAGTATAAAAACAACCTGCCGAACAGAAGCTCTGGGCTGAAGAATGCAACAAATGAGACGAAGAATAAAGTAGAAAGCCTTGGAAATAGAGCAGACCACATGCAAGAGAGAATTAGCGAGCTCAAAGATAGAAATCTAGAAACCCTTCAGGTGGAGAAGGGGAGAGATTTAAGATTTTTTCAAAATTGAGAAATTCTATGAGAAATATATGACTGAATCAGGAAACGCAACATAAGGATAATGGGTATGCGAAAAGGAGAAGAGAGAGAGAAGGGAGCCGAGAGCTGATTTAAAGAAACAATAGCTGAGAACTTCTCAAACCTGGGGAAAGAACTGGACATACATGTACATGAAGCTAATAGAACACCTAATTACCTCAATGCAAAAAAGATCTTCTCCAAGGCGCATTATATTAAAACTGTAAAAGTCAATGACAAAAAAGAATAAGAAGGGTGGCTAGAGACAAGAATATAATAACTTACAAGGGACTCCCATTAGGCTATCAACAGATTTCTCACCAGGGACTTTACAGGCCAGGAGAGAGTAGAATGACATATTGAAAATAATGAAGAGTAAAACTGTCTGCCAAGAATACTCTACCCAGCAAATTTACCTTTCAAATATGAAGGAGAAATAAAATCTTTCCAAGACAAACAGAAGCTGAGGGAATTCATCGCCACTAGACCTGCTTTATAAGAAACCTTGAAGAAAGGTCTCCCACTCAAAACGACGGCAAAGAGATACAAACTTTTAAGCACGGTGATAGACAAATAGAATCAGAAAATTGCAACTCTATAACTGAATGGGTTATCAAGAAGTTAATGATAACACAAAGGCTAAAGGGAAAGAAAGCATTAAAAACAACAATAACCACTTTAATTTGGTAACAAACTTACAACACAAAAAGGGATAATTTGTGACAACAAAAGCATAGAAGAGGAAGAGGGAAAGGATGGGACCTGCATAGGCAGATGGAGATAAGATGTCATCAGTAGAAAAAGGACTGTCCCATCTCTCAGATATTTTATACAAACATCATGGTAAACACAAAACAAAAATTCAGAGCAGAGTCACAAAACAGAAAGACGGAGGAAACTGAGAAACACGTCACAGAAAACCAAGTGAAATATAGAACGACAAGAAAACAAAAGACAAAATGGCAGGATTAAGCCATCATAGATTAAAGGTCAACAAGCAATAATCAACCTAAATGTAAATCGATTGAACTCACCAATCAAAGGACACGGATTAAAAATAAGACTCAAGAATGTGCTGCCACCAGGAGACCCCATCTCAGCTCCAAGCACTTGACAAGATCCAACACCCACTATAATAAAAAAATTCTCAATAAAATGGGTGTAGAAGGAAAGCACCTCAACCTAATAAAGGCCATATATGACAAACCCATAGTCAACATGATATAAAATGGTGAAAAACTGAAAGCCATTCTTTTAAGAACAGGAACAAGTCGAGGATGACCACTCACACCACTCTTATTCAACATAATATGGGAAGTCCTAGGCGGAGAAATTAGGCAAGAAAAAGAAATAAATTGTATCCAGGTTGGAAAGGAAATAGTAAAACTATCACTGTTTGGGAATGACATGATTCTATACAGAAAACCCTAAAGAATTCACCAAAAAACCTTTAGACGTCATTAAACAAATACAGTAAAGTTTCAGGGTACAAAATCAAAGTACAAAAATCAGGAGCATTTCTGCAAACTAACAACAAAATAGCAGAAAGACGTCAAGAGTACAATCCCATTTACACTTGCAACAAAAAGGATAAAATACCTGGAACAAACTGAGGAGTTGAAAGACCTACACACCGGAAAACAGAAGACATTGCTGAAAGAAATCGAAGAAGACCTAAAGAAATGGAAAGATATTCCGTGCTCATAGGTTGGAAGAATTAACACAGTTAAAATGCCCATATTACCTAAAGCCATCTACAGATTCAATGCAATCCCAGCAGAATCCCAAGGACATTCTTCACAGAAATAGGAGAAAGAATCCTAGAATTTCTATGGAACAACAAAAGACCCTGAGTAGCCAAAGCAGCCCTGAGAAAAAAGAACAAAGCTGGAGGTACCACACTCCCTGCTTTCAAAATATGCTACAAAGCTCTAGTACTCAAAACAGCATGGTATTGGTAACAACACCAACACGGATCAACGGAACAGAACTGAGAACCCAGAAATAAAACCATACGTCTGTGGACACGAATCTTTGACAAAGGAGTCAAGAACATGCAACGGAGAGAGGAAAGTCTCTTCAATAAATGGTGTTGGGAAAACTGGACAGCTGTATGCAAACGAGTGAAAGTAGACCATTATCTACACCATACGCAAAAATGAACTCTCAATGGATTAAAGATTTGAACGTAAGACCTGAAACCATAAAACTCCCAGAAGAAAACATAGGCAGTACGCTCTTTGACAACAGTCTTAGCAGCATCTTTTTGAATATCATGTCTCCTCAGGCAAGGGAAACAAAAGAAAAAGTAAACAAATGGGACTACATCAAATAAAAAGCTTCTGCATGGCAAAGGAAGCCATCAACAAAATCAAAAGACAACCTACCAATAGGGAGAAGATATCTGCAAATCGTGTATCTGATAAGGGTTAATATACAAAACACATAAAAAACTCATACAACTCCGTAATGAAAAAGCAAGCAACGTGGTCAAAAGACGGGCAGCAGATATGAACAGACATTGTCCCAAAGAAGATATAAAGCTGGTCAACAGGCACATGGAAAGTTGTTCAACATCACTACATATTAGGGAAATGCAAATCAAAACTACAATGAGATACCATGTCACACCCCTCAGAATGGCTATTATTGAAAAGACAAGAAATAACAAGTGTTGGAGAGGACGTGGAGAAAAGGGAACCCTGATACACTGCTGGTGGGAATGTAAAGTGGTGCAGCCGCTACGGAAAACAGTATGGAGATTCCTCAGAACGTTAAAAATAAAACTACCAGATGATCCAGCTATTCTACTTCTGGGTATTTTTCCAAAGAACATGAAAACACTAATTTGAAAACGTGTGTGCATGAAAACACTAATTTGAAAAGACATATGCACCCGTATGTTCATTGTAGCATTATTCATGACAGCCAAGACTTGGAAGCAGCCTAAGTACCAATCAACCGATGAACAGATAAAGAAGATGTGGTCTGTAGACACAATGGGATACTACTCAGCCATACAAAAGACCAAGTCCTGCCATTTGTGACAACATAGATGGACCTTGAGGCAATTATGCTAAGCGAAATAAGTTAGACAGAGAAAGACAATTACGGTATGACTCCACTCATATGTGGAAGATAAACAAACAAACATAGATACAGAGAACAGGTTGGTGTTTACCAGAGGGGAAGGGCGTGGGAGGAGGGCAGAAGGGGTAAAGGGACACGCGGGTACAGTGATGGACGGCAACTAGACTTTTGGTGAACACAGGCAGTCTACACAGAAGCTGAAATATAATCATGTACACCTGAAATTTACGTAATGTTATAAACCAATGTCACCTCAAGAAAAACGCAAAGACTAAACCCTGGAAAAGAACAAAATCGTATCGATTAGAATCAGTTTGGCTATTAACTTTGCTTCCTAGGAGCTTAGATAGGTCTTTTTTCTTGACCTTTTTGACTTAGTTGTTTTGATACTGTGTTTGGGTCCTCGCTTATCTTTTTGTTTTCTTTCAGTTTTATTGAGATATAATGGACAAATGACATTTTGCAAGTTTAAGGTTATGTTCTTAAACGAATTTCGTAATATGAGTAATGTCGAAAAAGGTTTGAATGGGGTATGTTTGTTTTCCCCTGATTTGATGCTTATAATTTGTCCTTTAAGCAGTGGAGTCCTTTCCCTTAGTTTGTCCTTTCAGTCACCCCACACCCTTAGATCCTGATTGCTCACTAGGTGGCTTTTTCCCTCAATAATCAACTGAAGTGAATCATCACACGTACTCGTTTCCCCTTCTGGTCTTCAACATCAAACCCCAGTTTTCCTCTCCTTCCTGAATTTCCTGTGTGTCAGTCATCCTTGAGCTCCAGTCTTGACTCCACAACCCAATTATAGTGCATTTTAAATTTGGTTTTACTAAGTCTCCTATTTGATTTTTGAATTTATAAATGCAAAGCATCCAATAAGCAATAAAAATATCCTCATGGATTTGGTTTCTTAAAAGTACTTCTCACATAATATGATTTGGATGAGACCAGGATGCAAGAAGAAGTTTGGAAAGACGTTTGTACATCATGTGAGCAAAGCCTGGAATACTCATGTGGCAACAATGAGCATGATAGAAATTCAGTGTCTTAGTAAAAAACCGTTTTTCAAACTGGTCTGCAGTTGTGCCTGTGAAAACGCACAGGGCACTACAGCGAGCTTTCGCTTCCAAAATTATGTTCCAGATGTGCAGGTTCGTCTCGAGGCACGGCCCAGAGATTTGCTTGTAGTTCATTTCGTGGCAGGTTTTCCTGGTCTCCTTGGGCATCAAACTCTTTTTTCGAATGTTATTGTAAGATTTGCCTAACATTCCAGAAGAATAACAATTACTATTCGTGGTGAGGGAGCTCGTTTATCTTAAATTCTTATTCTCATGATTCCAAGGAGAGCTCTTGATGTATAAGGGCCCATCAGAGTTCCGCATTGGTCGGGAAAAAACTAGGCTTTTCTACCAACTCCTTGATCAGGCACTGGCCCCGTCATAGTCACAGCCGAGTTGCTCAGGAAAGCTCTCTCTAGTACCCTGGCTCGCCTGTTCTTTGTCTTGAGCTCCGGGGGCTCTGCCAAAGTTAAACAGTCTTCGTGTTTTGTCTCCCCTGGAGAGTCCCGTCCGTCTTCTCTGGGGCCCAAATAAAGTTTTGTTCCTGTCGATTATCCAGACATTTTCTCATTGTTTGACTGAGAGTGACATTCTTTACAGGTTTCTACATCCTAACCAACATGGGAAATTGAAACTTATTTTAATAGTATAAATGGAATACTTAACAAAACTGAATAAATGTTGGGGTTGAAAGCAAATCACAAGACATCTCTAAGGCTTGAAATTACGGAGTATCTTCTCTCTTCACAGACATAGGAGGCTGGAAATAAAAATAAAAATTAAATTGCTCAACACTCAAATAGTTGTGGAAAATGACAAGGGTGGGGTCACATCACTTCCCTTAATTGGTCACCAATGTTCTCTTAATGTAATGGAAGAGGCAGGAGATATGCCCCCATTTACTACAAAATTCATATCTCCTATGGGTTGACTTGCATCCCCCTGGAAGTCTTATGTTGACGTCCTGATCCCCAGGACCTCATATGTCATCGTATTTGAAAATAGGGCCTTTACTGAGGTAATCAAGTTAAATTATGTTCATTTGGGTGAGCTCTATTCCAAAATAACTTGGGTACCTATAAAATAGGGAAATTTGGAAACTGAAACACGCATATAGAGAGGAAAATGTGAAGACTCAGAGAGAGATGTCCGCCATCGACAAGCCAAGGGGAGAAGCCTGGACCAGACGCTTCATTCACATCACTGTGATGGAACCAACTCAGGTGACACCTTGATTTGGACATGGAACCTCCAGAAGAGGGAGACAGTAAATATCTGTTGTTTAAGTCACCTAATCTCTGGCATTTTCTGCAGCAGACATAGAACACTAATAAAATATTCCTAAATGACCATGATTAAAAAGGTACAGCCCATCAAACAAAGAAACAAATAGCAGGCAGTGAATCACACCCCTTTCCCTCTCAGTCACCAACCTGAACATCCCAGGAAGACACTTAGTGGTTTGGCTCAGGACACCTCGCACATCCGGACGATGCTGTGGCTCAGCGGCTGCAGGTCTCTCATTGGCCGACCCCAAACAGAGTAGGGCTTGAGTCTCTCTGATGGGACACTCCCATCGTCCCCATGATGCTGAGTTGCAAGTCACGGAAGTTGGGGTTTTCGAAAGAAGAGATTATAAGCTTGGGAAGAATAGAATCAAATAAAGTTAGAAAGTTAAGAGTAGTAACTATAGTTTCTAAGGAACCTGGAGTAGCTGTTGTTTCTTGAAGTTTTCCTTTAGTAATTTCTGTACTGTGTTTGGGTCCACGCTTTAAATGAATTCCGTAACACGGGTAAGGGTGAAAAAAGCTTTCATGGGCTATGCTTGTCCTACTAATAGTATTTTCCCTAGGTCGGGGCTTATAACTTGCTATTTAAGCAGCGAAGCCTTCTCCTTCAGTTCGTCTTCAGGGAACCACACCGTTAGATTGTGATTGCTCATGAGGTGCCCGTTTTCCCGCCATCACCCACTCTTGTGAATAATCACATGAACTCACGTCCCCTTCCAATCTTCAGCATTAAACCCTATTTTTCCTGTTCACCTCACAGATTTCACGTGTGTCACCCAACTTTAACCCTCCAGTCTTCACTCCTCAGAACTATTAGGGTGCATCTTAAATGTTGTTTTACTAGTGGTCCTGTTTGCTTTCTGAATTGACAAATGCAAAACCCCCAAAGCATCATAGAAATGTCCTAATGCATTAGATTGCTTAACATGATTTTTTACATAACACCATAGGTAGGAGACCAGCTCGCAAGAATGACTTTCGGAATGCACCTCTGTGCCATATTGACAAACACTGGCATTTTGAAGCGGCACCCACTAGCATGACAGAAATTACGTGACTTAGTGAAGTGCCCTTTTTTCGAACTGGTCCAAAGTTGTTTCTCCGACAAGGCACATGGCTCTGCACAAGAGCCTTTAGCATCCAAAATTCCGTTTCACGTGTGTGCAACAATTACTAGGCACCTCAGAGAGGTTTATGCTGCACTTGATTTTGTGGTAGTCATTCTTGGCAACTTGTGCCGCAAGCTCTTTCTTCAAATCCTTTTATAGGAATTTTCCAACACTCCCGAAGGATAATGAGTAACGAACTTGGTAAGGGGCTTCTTTGTCCTCAATCCTATCTCTACTGATCGCAAGGGGGAGCTCTGGAGGTAATACTGCCCCCCTTCACGCTTGCAATGCTTAGCGAAGCTCTCTCTAGTGTTTTGACCTACCCTCAGTTTCCTTTTGAGCAACTCGACCTCTGTCCAAGGTGGAATACTCTGAGTGTGGATCTTTCCAGGGAAAGTCTTCCCTCTCTTCTGATGGGCTCAAGGAAGGTTTTGATTTCGGTAGCTTATCCAGCTTTCGTCTCCTTATGTGGCCGAGAGTGGCAACCTTTAGCGGTTTCTACATCCAAATCACAAGGGTCATCTACAACTTATTTTAAAATGTAAATGAAGCAATGAACAAATGCAGTGAGATATTGGGCTCTAAAGCAAACCATACTTAAATACAAAGAATTGAAGTCCCGAAGTGTGTTCTCTGTCCACACGTGCAGGGTGTTTATTAGATACGGATTAAAGAGAAGAGCAACTAGAAAATCACCAGCTACTCAACTTTTTTCAATATGCTTATAGGAAAAGGAAACCAATAAAAAGCCATTGGCCAAGAAGAAGATGCACAGGAAATTAAATTAATTTTGCACTATCATAAACATCAGCATTCAAACCCCTTGAGGAAGAGGAAGGCGTCATTTTAGTTCTCTTATTTCCTGACCGTACAGTTCTTAGGTTGGTAGAAGAGGCTAGAGACACATCCCACTACCAGCTCCGGATGGTATGCTTAAATCGTCATGATCAAAAACAAAAAGGAGAGCCAGCCTGACGGCCTAGTAGTTAAAGTTTGGCGCTCTTACTGCTTCGGCGGCCCGGGTTTGCTTCCAGGTGGCGGAACCACACAACCCCTCTGCCAGTTGCCATGCTGTGGCAGCAGCTCACATAGAAGAACTAGAGGACTTACAACTAGGATGTACAAGCGTGCACATCTTTGGGGCTTTGGGGAGGGGGAAAAAGAAAAGAGGAAGATTGGCAACAGATGGCAGCTCAGGGCAGAGCTTTCCCTGCAAAAAACAAAGAAACAAAAAAACCAAAAAGGAAACAATAAAAAAGAGTCAAAGAATCACATCTACTTCCTCCTCAGACTCCGTGCTTATTGCCACAGGAAGGCTGTTGGTTCAGCCCTAGTCACTCCATCACCTTCCGGGCCAATGGCTGTAGCTCACGGGCTGCCAGTCCTTCATTGGCTATGCCACTGGACAGTGGGGTTTGAGCAGCTCTCATGGTACAGTCCCATCATCCAAGAATGATTGCAAGCCATGATGGATTGTGTATTAAAATTGTTAGATTATCAAGTGGAAAAGAACAGAAAGGGATAAATCTGAATGATCTGAAACAGTAATTTCAGAAATCACGTAATCGGAAAAGTGAATTGTTTTTTGAAGTTCTTATTTAGCTATTTCTGTGCTGTTTGGGTCCTAATTTATGTAATTACGTGAATTTCTAACATGGGGCATGTAGAAAAGTGTATTAGGGATGTACTGATTCTTTTCTCATCTTTTTCACATTACGTGTTGCCCTATCAACATGAAGAACCCCGGGATAATCCCACTGTCCAATCATGGAAGAATTAGAGTGAAAACGTTTTTTCCTTTTCCTCCCCAAAGCCCCACTACATAGTTGAATGTTCTGCCTGCAAGTCCTTCTAGTTCTTCCATGTGTGCCAGAGACACAGCACGGCAACTGACAGAGGGCGTGGGGTGGTTCCCCACCCGGGAACCGAACCCGGGCCTCGAAGCGGTAAGAGCGCCGAAATTTAGCTCTTACGCTAGCCCATCAGGGCTGGCCCCAGAGAGTGGAAATGTTTTAAAAAATTATGATGGGGACAATTTTCACCTCACAAATCCCTATAAAGTTAAACCTAAAAAAAGTAACAAAAATGACGTTTAGAAAAGCTATTTAATACAATATGGTTATGGACAACGGCCCGTTCTCCCTCGAACAAATGCTACCACAGATATACTAGAGTTGATGATATTTAGTTACGGGTTTAAAAAAATGCTTTAACTATCGGCAGAACGCCACAAGACCCAACTACTAGCCCTTTTCGAGCTACAGCTCTTTTCCTGCCAAGCCAAGTGGCTCTGAAAAGAGCCTTTGGGTTACGATGCTCAGGTGCTCCTGAGGCAGCTCAGCGGCGGTTGGTGTACCTAAGGACGGCCTTGCTGGCCTCAGACACGGCGTGCTTGCCAATCTCCCCCGGCAGCAGCAGGCGCACGGCGGTCTGGATCTCTCTGGACGAGATGGTGGAGCGCTTGGTGGAGCGGGCCAGGAGCGCGGCCTCGCCGGCGATGCGCTCGAAGATGTCCTTCACGAAGGAATCCAGGACGCTCACGGCCTCCTGAGACAGGCTCAGGCCCTCGTGAACCCGCCTCAGAACCCTGGGGAAATAGGTGGCGAAACTGTCGAGGCAGCGGCGGCGGTGGCGGCGGGGCCTTGGCTGCTTCTGCTTCGGGCTCTTCGGGTCGGCTTCCGCGGGCTCCGTGGTGCCCAGGCTTTCCTCAGAGGAAGGCTCAGCGACAGGCTCAGCCATGTCACAGGCGGTGCCAGGGCAGTCTCCAAGGAAGGAGAACGGCGGCTCCTCAGGGACGGTGGCCCTTTTATAGAGCCGCCTCTCTGACGTCACGGGCAAGCTCCCTATCTGATTGGATAGCATGCAATCCAGGGAGCCTGCCTTAAGGTGTTAACATTTTCGTTGTGTTTTTCTTCTTGGACCAATGGCATTTTACGTGTATAATTTTTCTAAAAATATATTGCTTTTTTTAATGAAGTTGATAATTTTCTAATTGTTTCCTTTGTAAATTGATTTCTAACTTCATACTCTGTGAAGAGGGAACATATTGTGGGATCTCAATCCTTTGAAATATATTATAATTCTCTTTGAAGCCCCATATTTTATCACAATGGTTAAGAGTTTCATTTGAATCTTTATAAGAAGTTAAAACACCCCCTTTCGATTTGGATTTAAAAACCTTTAAAGGTTGCCACTCTCAGCCAGACAATGAGACAAAAGCTGGAGAAACTACAAAATCAAAACATTTGTGAGCTCAGCAAAAGACAGATAAGCGTCTCCCAGAAAAGACTCCCACGCCGAGTATTCCACATTACAGGGCACCACTTGCTCTAGAGAAAAACGGGGGCAGGTCAGGAGAGTAGAAAGAGCTTCATTGAGAATTGCAAACATGAAGGGAGCAATTTTACCCTCAGAGCTCTCTTTGATATCGATAGAGATTGGACTTAGGACAAATAAGCCTCCTCATCAGGGTTGTTACTTACTATTATTCTCGAATGTTAGAAAAACTTTACAAAGCACTTTTTTAAAAATGAGCTAGCTGCACAACACACCTAGAAAATCTACCACGAAATCAAGTGCAAGTCGATTCCTGTTTGTGGCTCCTAGAACTTGTCGTATACACCCGAACAAAATTTTGAAAGCCGAAGGTTCTCTGCAGAGCCATGTGCCTTTTCAGGAAAACAATGATGCACCGCTTACAACAAGTGCACTTCACTGAATCGCTTAATTTCCATCAGGCTAATTTTGCTGCTTCATAATCTCAGCGTTTGAAAATATCAAAAACATCTCTTTTTCCACAGTTATTCCTGCACACTGGTCTCATACATATCACGCTATGTGAGAGGTCATTGTAAGGAAAAGAATCCATTAGATACTTTGAATGCACTTTGCTTATTTCACGTTTGTAATTTCAGAAGTTAAATGGAAGCATTGGTAAAAACAACAGTAATTATTCACTTCAGCGGATGGTTGAGGAAAATCGGGAACCCAGGGAGCCAGCACCTTGCAATGGTGTGGTTTAATGTAAAGGTAAATTGAGGCAAAGGCTTCACTGCTTAAATAACAAATTATAAGCCTCAACCCAGGGAAAGTAGTGTTAATAGGATAAGCATACCCCATTCAAGCTCTTTCCACCATTACTCGCGTTAAGAAATTCATTTAAGGCGGGGGGAGGGGCAAACACAACACAGAGCTAAGTAAAGCAAAAAGTTCGAGAAACAAACCTATTCCAGGCTGCCTATAATCTGAAGGTTCTATTATAACTCACTCAGATGACCTGATTCTATCCAGTGTTAAATCCTTTGTTTTTGAAAACGCAAACCTTCATGACTTGCGCCTGGGAGGGGATGCTGGGAATGTCCAATCAGAGAGGCTCAAGTCTCACGCGGCTCTGAGTCAGCCAATGAGGGACCCGCAGCACTGAGCCACCCTCATTGGCCTGATGTGCAGTCAAACATTCCCCACCGAACCAATCGGAGTCCTCCTGGAATCTTCAGCCTTGGTGACAGACAGGGTAAAGAGTGTGATTATTTGCCTGCTGTTTGTTTCTCTGCTTGATTGGTTTTCTGCTTTTCATCAAGGTTACTTAAGATACGTCAATGTTTTAGAGCAGTTATACAAAAATGCTAGAAGTTGCGTTCTTAAACTACGTATATTTGTTTCTCACACTCCTGGAGGCTCGAAGTCCAAATCGAGACGTCAGCAGGGTTGGTTCTTCTGAGTGGTTCGAACGAAGGATCTGTTCCAGGCCTCTCTCCTTCCTTGTAGATGGGGGAAAAAAATCTCTCTCTATTTCTCCACATTTTCCTCCCTGTGTGCACGTCTCCTGCCTCTTGCCTTATATTAAAAGAACAAGGGTGACTGCTTACATGAAATAAGGTAACCCCTTCCCGGTCGTTTTCCACAGCTATTTGAATGTCGAGAAATTTATTTTAGTATTTTATGTCTAATTGCTGTTTCTCTGAAGGGAGCATATACTCTGTGATTTCCAATCCCTGGAAAATATTATGATTGCTTTCAACCTAAATATTTTAAAAGATGTTTAAAGTATTCCATTGGTACTTTTAAAATAAGTTGTCATTTTCCCTATTGTGTAAGACATAGGAACGTGTAAAGTATGTCACTCTCGGCCCAACAATAATTTAAATCTAGATAATCTACAAAAATCAAACTTTTCTTGAGCTCTTTGGGAGAGAGACGGGACTCTCCAGGAGACCCAAAAGACAAAGATTATTAAACATGGGCAAAGTCTCAGGAGCTAAAGAGAAGAATGGGCGAGGGGCAGGCCAGGAAGCTAGGGAGGCCTTCCCTGAGGAGTGCGGGCAGAAAAGGGGCGATGCCTTTTCAAGGAGGAAATACAAATGTCTGTGCTTTTTGATCCGAGGTAGAAGAGTTCTGATGGGCCATCAGACCTCCAGAGCTCTCGTTGGAATCACTGGAGGCAAGATCTAACAGCTGAGAAAGGGATGATCAACATATATGTAGCCTCTCCTTGATCAGGCAGTGGATGTGGGCATCGTGGGAATTCCCTGACCTTTGGTAAGGCAGCTCTCGGCAGCTGAGGTCACTCCTGAAGTGCCTAATGGCTGAGGACTGACAGCTGACTGCACTCACAGCAGCCAGAGTGGCAAGTCTGTCCTTGAGGGCTGTTCTGGCTGGTCCATCTTCATGTCTATTTCAGCCTCATTATTAAGTGATACTTTAGCTAGATATGCAACTCTAGGTTGACAGTTATTTTCTCTCACCACTTGCTTTTAGCTTCCATTGGTTGGTAAAAGAGGTTTGCTGTCACACTATTTGTTCTTCCTTTCTAGGCAGTGTGTCTTCCTTTTGTCTGCTATTGTGCCCTCTATGCTTTTGTCATTTTTAGCTTTAAGGATAATATATCTAGGTGTGCCTCCTGAGCCTAGCAATTCACTGCTCCCCTAAGTTCTGGGAAATTGCCAGCCGTTTCTCTTTGTATACTATTTTTCCAGATGTGATCCAGCTTTCCACTTCTGCAGTGCCTAGGAGATGTACTTAATACATTTCGACTCCATTCCTTATGTCTCTTTGCCTCACTTTAACCCTTTTTTCTTTATCTCCCTAGGAGGTATTCTGTATTACCTCTTCCATTTATCTTCTAGTTCACCAATTCTCTGTCCAGCTATGTCTTATCTGCTGTTTAACATTTCTGTAATAATTTCTTCTAGTGGTTACAATTTTCAAGTTTAGAAAAATCACTTTCATTTTTTTTTTTTTGATAACTAGCTGTTTCTTCTTAATGATTTTTCTATGTTGCCATATATATGAACATGGCAAACACACTTTCTATAGTTGGTATGTGGTGATAATTCTTTGGACGTTTCCGTTTTGGTTTATTGTTTGATTTTGCTGAGGGTGGTTAGTTTTGGATTGTGATGTGTCTGTTTAGGAGGACTTCATGTGTAGGAATCTTAAAAAAGCCTCAATTAAGGTAATGGCTGTATTTGATTACTGATTTTACAAATGCAAAACACACCTGGCACCATCAGAATATCCTAGTGGATTAGGATTCTTAAAGTGAACTTTCACATAAAATGACATATATGAGACAAGTGTACAAGAAATCTTTGGAAAAACGTTTGTACTTTGTACCAGCAAACACTGGGGTTTTGAAGCAGCAACAATTACCGTAATAGAAATTAAGTGACTTAGGAAAGTAGTTTTTTTCCATAGGAGTCCACAGTTCTGTTTTTGAAATTGCTTTGCAATGAGCTTTTCACGCCGAAAATTATGTTCTGGTTGTGTAAGATCATCTGTGGGCTCCACTCAGAAGTATTCGCTTGCACTTGATTTGGGGCATGTTTTTTCCGGTCTCCTTGGGAAGCATACACTCTCATAAATTTTTTCTAAACTTCCACGACAATAAAAAGTAGTATTCCTGATGAGGGGACTCGTTTATCTTAAATCTTGCCTCCAGTGATTCCAACGAGAGCTCTGGAGGTCTGATGGCCCATCAGAACTCTTCTACCTCGGATCAAAAAGCACAGACATTTGTATTTCCTCCTTGAAAAGGCATCGCCCCTTTTCTGCCCGCACTCCTCAGGGAAGGCCTCCCTAGCTTCCTGGCCTGCCCCTCGCCCATTCTTCTCTTTAGCTCCTGAGACTTTGCCCATGTTTAATAATCTTTGTCTTTTGGGTCTCCTGGAGAGTCCCGTCTCTCTCCCAAAGAGCTCAAGAAAAGTTTGATTTTTGTAGATTATCTAGATTTAAATTATTGTTGGGCCGAGAGTGACATACTTTACACGTTCCTATGTCTTACACAATAGGGAAAATGACAACTTATTTTAAAAGTACCAATGGAATACTTTAAACATCTTTTAAAGTATTTAGGTTGAAAGCAATCATAATATTTTCCAGGGATTGGAAATCACAGAGTATATGCTCCCTTCAGAGAAACAGCAATTAGACATAAAATACTAAAATAAATTTCTCGACATTCAAATAGCTGTGGAAAACGACCGGGAAGGGGTTACCTTATTTCATGTAAGCAGTCACCCTTGTTCTTTTAATATAAGGCAAGAGGCAGGAGACGTGCACACAGGGAGGAAAATGTGGAGAAATAGAGAGAGATTTTTTTCCCCCATCTACAAGGAAGGAGAGAGGCCTGGAACAGATCCTTCGTTCGAACCACTCAGAAGAACCAACCCTGCTGACGTCTCGATTTGGACTTCGAGCCTCCAGGAGTGTGAGAAACAAATATACGTAGTTTAAGAACGCAACTTCTAGCATTTTTGTATAACTGCTCTAAAACATTGACGTATCTTAAGTAACCTTGATGAAAAGCAGAAAACCAATCAAGCAGAGAAACAAACAGCAGGCAAATAATCACACTCTTTACCCTGTCTGTCACCAAGGCTGAAGATTCCAGGAGGACTCCGATTGGTTCGGTGGGGAATGTTTGACTGCACATCAGGCCAATGAGGGTGGCTCAGTGCTGCGGGTCCCTCATTGGCTGACTCAGAGCCGCGTGAGACTTGAGCCTCTCTGATTGGACATTCCCAGCATCCCCTCCCAGGCGCAAGTCATGAAGGTTTGCGTTTTCAAAAACAAAGGATTTAACACTGGATAGAATCAGGTCATCTGAGTGAGTTATAATAGAACCTTCAGATTATAGGCAGCCTGGAATAGGTTTGTTTCTCGAACTTTTTGCTTTACTTAGCTCTGTGTTGTGTTTGCCCCTCCCCCCGCCTTAAATGAATTTCTTAACGCGAGTAATGGTGGAAAGAGCTTGAATGGGGTATGCTTATCCTATTAACACTACTTTCCCTGGGTTGAGGCTTATAATTTGTTATTTAAGCAGTGAAGCCTTTGCCTCAATTTACCTTTACATTAAACCACACCATTGCAAGGTGCTGGCTCCCTGGGTTCCCGATTTTCCTCAACCATCCGCTGAAGTGAATAATTACTGTTGTTTTTACCAATGCTTCCATTTAACTTCTGAAATTACAAACGTGAAATAAGCAAAGTGCATTCAAAGTATCTAATGGATTCTTTTCCTTACAATGACCTCTCACATAGCGTGATATGTATGAGACCAGTGTGCAGGAATAACTGTGGAAAAAGAGATGTTTTTGATATTTTCAAACGCTGAGATTATGAAGCAGCAAAATTAGCCTGATGGAAATTAAGCGATTCAGTGAAGTGCACTTGTTGTAAGCGGTGCATCATTGTTTTCCTGAAAAGGCACATGGCTCTGCAGAGAACCTTCGGCTTTCAAAATTTTGTTCGGGTGTATACGACAAGTTCTAGGAGCCACAAACAGGAATCGACTTGCACTTGATTTCGTGGTAGATTTTCTAGGTGTGTTGTGCAGCTAGCTCATTTTTAAAAAAGTGCTTTGTAAAGTTTTTCTAACATTCGAGAATAATAGTAAGTAACAACCCTGATGAGGAGGCTTATTTGTCCTAAGTCCAATCTCTATCGATATCAAAGAGAGCTCTGAGGGTAAAATTGCTCCCTTCATGTTTGCAATTCTCAATGAAGCTCTTTCTACTCTCCTGACCTGCCCCCGTTTTTCTCTAGAGCAAGTGGTGCCCTGTAATGTGGAATACTCGGCGTGGGAGTCTTTTCTGGGAGACGCTTATCTGTCTTTTGCTGAGCTCACAAATGTTTTGATTTTGTAGTTTCTCCAGCTTTTGTCTCATTGTCTGGCTGAGAGTGGCAACCTTTAAAGGTTTTTAAATCCAAATCGAAAGGGGGTGTTTTAACTTCTTATAAAGATTCAAATGAAACTCTTAACCATTGTGATAAAATATGGGGCTTCAAAGAGAATTATAATATATTTCAAAGGATTGAGATCCCACAATATGTTCCCTCTTCACAGAGTATGAAGTTAGAAATCAATTTACAAAGGAAACAATTAGAAAATTATCAACTTCATTAAAAAAAGCAATATATTTTTAGAAAAATTATACACGTAAAATGCCATTGGTCCAAGAAGAAAAACACAACGAAAATGTTAACACCTTAAGGCAGGCTCCCTGGATTGCATGCTATCCAATCAGATAGGGAGCTTGCCCGTGACGTCAGAGAGGCGGCTCTATAAAAGGGCCACCGTCCCTGAGGAGCCGCCGTTCTCCTTCCTTGGAGACTGCCCTGGCACCGCCTGTGACATGGCTGAGCCTGTCGCTGAGCCTTCCTCTGAGGAAAGCCTGGGCACCACGGAGCCCGCGGAAGCCGACCCGAAGAGCCCGAAGCAGAAGCAGCCAAGGCCCCGCCGCCACCGCCGCCGCTGCCTCGACAGTTTCGCCACCTATTTCCCCAGGGTTCTGAGGCGGGTTCACGAGGGCCTGAGCCTGTCTCAGGAGGCCGTGAGCGTCCTGGATTCCTTCGTGAAGGACATCTTCGAGCGCATCGCCGGCGAGGCCGCGCTCCTGGCCCGCTCCACCAAGCGCTCCACCATCTCGTCCAGAGAGATCCAGACCGCCGTGCGCCTGCTGCTGCCGGGGGAGATTGGCAAGCACGCCGTGTCTGAGGCCAGCAAGGCCGTCCTTAGGTACACCAACCGCCGCTGAGCTGCCTCAGGAGCACCTGAGCATCGTAACCCAAAGGCTCTTTTCAGAGCCACTTGGCTTGGCAGGAAAAGAGCTGTAGCTCGAAAAGGGCTAGTAGTTGGGTCTTGTGGCGTTCTGCCGATAGTTAAAGCATTTTTTTAAACCCGTAACTAAATATCATCAACTCTAGTATATCTGTGGTAGCATTTGTTCGAGGGAGAACGGGCCGTTGTCCATAACCATATTGTATTAAATAGCTTTTCTAAACGTCATTTTTGTTACTTTTTTTAGGTTTAACTTTATAGGGATTTGTGAGGTGAAAATTGTCCCCATCATAATTTTTTAAAACATTTCCACTCTCTGGGGCCAGCCCTGATGGGCTAGCGTAAGAGCTAAATTTCGGCGCTCTTACCGCTTCGAGGCCCGGGTTCGGTTCCCGGGTGGGGAACCACCCCACGCCCTCTGTCAGTTGCCGTGCTGTGTCTCTGGCACACATGGAAGAACTAGAAGGACTTGCAGGCAGAACATTCAACTATGTAGTGGGGCTTTGGGGAGGAAAAGGAAAAAACGTTTTCACTCTAATTCTTCCATGATTGGACAGTGGGATTATCCCGGGGTTCTTCATGTTGATAGGGCAACACGTAATGTGAAAAAGATGAGAAAAGAATCAGTACATCCCTAATACACTTTTCTACATGCGCCATGTTAGAAATTCACGTAATTACATAAATTAGGACCCAAACAGCACAGAAATAGCTAAATAAGAACTTCAAAAAACAATTCACTTTTCCGATTACGTGATTTCTGAAATTACTGTTTCAGATCATTCAGATTTATCCCTTTCTGTTCTTTTCCACTTGATAATCTAACAATTTTAATACACAATCCATCATGGCTTGCAATCATTCTTGGATGATGGGACTGTACCATGAGAGCTGCTCAAACCCCACTGTCCAGTGGCATAGCCAATGAAGGACTGGCAGCCCGTGAGCTACAGCCATTGGCCCGGAAGGTGATGGAGTGACTAGGGCTGAACCAACAGCCTTCCTGTGGCAATAAGCACGGAGTCTGAGGAGGAAGTAGATGTGATTCTTTGACTCTTTTTTATTGTTTCCTTTTTGGTTTTTTTGTTTCTTTGTTTTTTGCAGGGAAAGCTCTGCCCTGAGCTGCCATCTGTTGCCAATCTTCCTCTTTTCTTTTTCCCCCTCCCCAAAGCCCCAAAGATGTGCACGCTTGTACATCCTAGTTGTAAGTCCTCTAGTTCTTCTATGTGAGCTGCTGCCACAGCATGGCAACTGGCAGAGGGGTTGTGTGGTTCCGCCACCTGGAAGCAAACCCGGGCCGCCGAAGCAGTAAGAGCGCCAAACTTTAACTACTAGGCCGTCAGGCTGGCTCTCCTTTTTGTTTTTGATCATGACGATTTAAGCATACCATCCGGAGCTGGTAGTGGGATGTGTCTCTAGCCTCTTCTACCAACCTAAGAACTGTACGGTCAGGAAATAAGAGAACTAAAATGACGCCTTCCTCTTCCTCAAGGGGTTTGAATGCTGATGTTTATGATAGTGCAAAATTAATTTAATTTCCTGTGCATCTTCTTCTTGGCCAATGGCTTTTTATTGGTTTCCTTTTCCTATAAGCATATTGAAAAAAGTTGAGTAGCTGGTGATTTTCTAGTTGCTCTTCTCTTTAATCCGTATCTAATAAACACCCTGCACGTGTGGACAGAGAACACACTTCGGGACTTCAATTCTTTGTATTTAAGTATGGTTTGCTTTAGAGCCCAATATCTCACTGCATTTGTTCATTGCTTCATTTACATTTTAAAATAAGTTGTAGATGACCCTTGTGATTTGGATGTAGAAACCGCTAAAGGTTGCCACTCTCGGCCACATAAGGAGACGAAAGCTGGATAAGCTACCGAAATCAAAACCTTCCTTGAGCCCATCAGAAGAGAGGGAAGACTTTCCCTGGAAAGATCCACACTCAGAGTATTCCACCTTGGACAGAGGTCGAGTTGCTCAAAAGGAAACTGAGGGTAGGTCAAAACACTAGAGAGAGCTTCGCTAAGCATTGCAAGCGTGAAGGGGGGCAGTATTACCTCCAGAGCTCCCCCTTGCGATCAGTAGAGATAGGATTGAGGACAAAGAAGCCCCTTACCAAGTTCGTTACTCATTATCCTTCGGGAGTGTTGGAAAATTCCTATAAAAGGATTTGAAGAAAGAGCTTGCGGCACAAGTTGCCAAGAATGACTACCACAAAATCAAGTGCAGCATAAACCTCTCTGAGGTGCCTAGTAATTGTTGCACACACGTGAAACGGAATTTTGGATGCTAAAGGCTCTTGTGCAGAGCCATGTGCCTTGTCGGAGAAACAACTTTGGACCAGTTCGAAAAAAGGGCACTTCACTAAGTCACGTAATTTCTGTCATGCTAGTGGGTGCCGCTTCAAAATGCCAGTGTTTGTCAATATGGCACAGAGGTGCATTCCGAAAGTCATTCTTGCGAGCTGGTCTCCTACCTATGGTGTTATGTAAAAAATCATGTTAAGCAATCTAATGCATTAGGACATTTCTATGATGCTTTGGGGGTTTTGCATTTGTCAATTCAGAAAGCAAACAGGACCACTAGTAAAACAACATTTAAGATGCACCCTAATAGTTCTGAGGAGTGAAGACTGGAGGGTTAAAGCTGGGTGACACACGTGAAATCTGTGAGGTGAACAGGAAAAATAGGGTTTAATGCTGAAGATTGGAAGGGGACGTGAGTTCATGTGATTATTCACAAGAGTGGGTGATGGCGGGAAAACGGGCACCTCATGAGCAATCACAATCTAACGGTGTGGTTCCCTGAAGACGAACTGAAGGAGAAGGCTTCGCTGCTTAAATAGCAAGTTATAAGCCCCGACCTAGGGAAAATACTATTAGTAGGACAAGCATAGCCCATGAAAGCTTTTTTCACCCTTACCCGTGTTACGGAATTCATTTAAAGCGTGGACCCAAACACAGTACAGAAATTACTAAAGGAAAACTTCAAGAAACAACAGCTACTCCAGGTTCCTTAGAAACTATAGTTACTACTCTTAACTTTCTAACTTTATTTGATTCTATTCTTCCCAAGCTTATAATCTCTTCTTTCGAAAACCCCAACTTCCGTGACTTGCAACTCAGCATCATGGGGACGATGGGAGTGTCCCATCAGAGAGACTCAAGCCCTACTCTGTTTGGGGTCGGCCAATGAGAGACCTGCAGCCGCTGAGCCACAGCATCGTCCGGATGTGCGAGGTGTCCTGAGCCAAACCACTAAGTGTCTTCCTGGGATGTTCAGGTTGGTGACTGAGAGGGAAAGGGGTGTGATTCACTGCCTGCTATTTGTTTCTTTGTTTGATGGGCTGTACCTTTTTAATCATGGTCATTTAGGAATATTTTATTAGTGTTCTATGTCTGCTGCAGAAAATGCCAGAGATTAGGTGACTTAAACAACAGATATTTACTGTCTCCCTCTTCTGGAGGTTCCATGTCCAAATCAAGGTGTCACCTGAGTTGGTTCCATCACAGTGATGTGAATGAAGCGTCTGGTCCAGGCTTCTCCCCTTGGCTTGTCGATGGCGGACATCTCTCTCTGAGTCTTCACATTTTCCTCTCTATATGCGTGTTTCAGTTTCCAAATTTCCCTATTTTATAGGTACCCAAGTTATTTTGGAATAGAGCTCACCCAAATGAACATAATTTAACTTGATTACCTCAGTAAAGGCCCTATTTTCAAATACGATGACATATGAGGTCCTGGGGATCAGGACGTCAACATAAGACTTCCAGGGGGATGCAAGTCAACCCATAGGAGATATGAATTTTGTAGTAAATGGGGGCATATCTCCTGCCTCTTCCATTACATTAAGAGAACATTGGTGACCAATTAAGGGAAGTGATGTGACCCCACCCTTGTCATTTTCCACAACTATTTGAGTGTTGAGCAATTTAATTTTTATTTTTATTTCCAGCCTCCTATGTCTGTGAAGAGAGAAGATACTCCGTAATTTCAAGCCTTAGAGATGTCTTGTGATTTGCTTTCAACCCCAACATTTATTCAGTTTTGTTAAGTATTCCATTTATACTATTAAAATAAGTTTCAATTTCCCATGTTGGTTAGGATGTAGAAACCTGTAAAGAATGTCACTCTCAGTCAAACAATGAGAAAATGTCTGGATAATCGACAGGAACAAAACTTTATTTGGGCCCCAGAGAAGACGGACGGGACTCTCCAGGGGAGACAAAACACGAAGACTGTTTAACTTTGGCAGAGCCCCCGGAGCTCAAGACAAAGAACAGGCGAGCCAGGGTACTAGAGAGAGCTTTCCTGAGCAACTCGGCTGTGACTATGACGGGGCCAGTGCCTGATCAAGGAGTTGGTAGAAAAGCCTAGTTTTTTCCCGACCAATGCGGAACTCTGATGGGCCCTTATACATCAAGAGCTCTCCTTGGAATCATGAGAATAAGAATTTAAGATAAACGAGCTCCCTCACCACGAATAGTAATTGTTATTCTTCTGGAATGTTAGGCAAATCTTACAATAACATTCGAAAAAAGAGTTTGATGCCCAAGGAGACCAGGAAAACCTGCCACGAAATGAACTACAAGCAAATCTCTGGGCCGTGCCTCGAGACGAACCTGCACATCTGGAACATAATTTTGGAAGCGAAAGCTCGCTGTAGTGCCCTGTGCGTTTTCACAGGCACAACTGCAGACCAGTTTGAAAAACGGTTTTTTACTAAGACACTGAATTTCTATCATGCTCATTGTTGCCACATGAGTATTCCAGGCTTTGCTCACATGATGTACAAACGTCTTTCCAAACTTCTTCTTGCATCCTGGTCTCATCCAAATCATATTATGTGAGAAGTACTTTTAAGAAACCAAATCCATGAGGATATTTTTATTGCTTATTGGATGCTTTGCATTTATAAATTCAAAAATCAAATAGGAGACTTAGTAAAACCAAATTTAAAATGCACTATAATTGGGTTGTGGAGTCAAGACTGGAGCTCAAGGATGACTGACACACAGGAAATTCAGGAAGGAGAGGAAAACTGGGGTTTGATGTTGAAGACCAGAAGGGGAAACGAGTACGTGTGATGATTCACTTCAGTTGATTATTGAGGGAAAAAGCCACCTAGTGAGCAATCAGGATCTAAGGGTGTGGGGTGACTGAAAGGACAAACTAAGGGAAAGGACTCCACTGCTTAAAGGACAAATTATAAGCATCAAATCAGGGGAAAACAAACATACCCCATTCAAACCTTTTTCGACATTACTCATATTACGAAATTCGTTTAAGAACATAACCTTAAACTTGCAAAATGTCATTTGTCCATTATATCTCAATAAAACTGAAAGAAAACAAAAAGATAAGCGAGGACCCAAACACAGTATCAAAACAACTAAGTCAAAAAGGTCAAGAAAAAAGACCTATCTAAGCTCCTAGGAAGCAAAGTTAATAGCCAAACTGATTCTAATCGATACGATTTTGTTCTTTTCCAGGGTTTAGTCTTTGCGTTTTTCTTGAGGTGACATTGGTTTATAACATTACGTAAATTTCAGGTGTACATGATTATATTTCAGCTTCTGTGTAGACTGCCTGTGTTCACCAAAAGTCTAGTTGCCGTCCATCACTGTACCCGCGTGTCCCTTTACCCCTTCTGCCCTCCTCCCACGCCCTTCCCCTCTGGTAAACACCAACCTGTTCTCTGTATCTATGTTTGTTTGTTTATCTTCCACATATGAGTGGAGTCATACCGTAATTGTCTTTCTCTGTCTAACTTATTTCGCTTAGCATAATTGCCTCAAGGTCCATCTATGTTGTCACAAATGGCAGGACTTGGTCTTTTGTATGGCTGAGTAGTATCCCATTGTGTCTACAGACCACATCTTCTTTATCTGTTCATCGGTTGATTGGTACTTAGGCTGCTTCCAAGTCTTGGCTGTCATGAATAATGCTACAATGAACATACGGGTGCATATGTCTTTTCAAATTAGTGTTTTCATGCACACACGTTTTCAAATTAGTGTTTTCATGTTCTTTGGAAAAATACCCAGAAGTAGAATAGCTGGATCATCTGGTAGTTTTATTTTTAACGTTCTGAGGAATCTCCATACTGTTTTCCGTAGCGGCTGCACCACTTTACATTCCCACCAGCAGTGTATCAGGGTTCCCTTTTCTCCACGTCCTCTCCAACACTTGTTATTTCTTGTCTTTTCAATAATAGCCATTCTGAGGGGTGTGACATGGTATCTCATTGTAGTTTTGATTTGCATTTCCCTAATATGTAGTGATGTTGAACAACTTTCCATGTGCCTGTTGACCAGCTTTATATCTTCTTTGGGACAATGTCTGTTCATATCTGCTGCCCGTCTTTTGACCACGTTGCTTGCTTTTTCATTACGGAGTTGTATGAGTTTTTTATGTGTTTTGTATATTAACCCTTATCAGATACACGATTTGCAGATATCTTCTCCCTATTGGTAGGTTGTCTTTTGATTTTGTTGATGGCTTCCTTTGCCATGCAGAAGCTTTTTATTTGATGTAGTCCCATTTGTTTACTTTTTCTTTTGTTTCCCTTGCCTGAGGAGACATGATATTCAAAAAGATGCTGCTAAGACTGTTGTCAAAGAGCGTACTGCCTATGTTTTCTTCTGGGAGTTTTATGGTTTCAGGTCTTACGTTCAAATCTTTAATCCATTGAGAGTTCATTTTTGCGTATGGTGTAGATAATGGTCTACTTTCACTCGTTTGCATACAGCTGTCCAGTTTTCCCAACACCATTTATTGAAGAGACTTTCCTCTCTCCGTTGCATGTTCTTGACTCCTTTGTCAAAGATTCGTGTCCACAGACGTATGGTTTTATTTCTGGGTTCTCAGTTCTGTTCCGTTGATCCGTGTTGGTGTTGTTACCAATACCATGCTGTTTTGAGTACTAGAGCTTTGTAGCATATTTTGAAAGCAGGGAGTGTGGTACCTCCAGCTTTGTTCTTTTTTCTCAGGGCTGCTTTGGCTACTCAGGGTCTTTTGTTGTTCCATAGAAATTCTAGGATTCTTTCTCCTATTTCTGTGAAGAATGTCCTTGGGATTCTGCTGGGATTGCATTGAATCTGTAGATGGCTTTAGGTAATATGGGCATTTTAACTGTGTTAATTCTTCCAACCTATGAGCACGGAATATCTTTCCATTTCTTTAGGTCTTCTTCGATTTCTTTCAGCAATGTCTTCTGTTTTCCGGTGTGTAGGTCTTTCAACTCCTCAGTTTGTTCCAGGTATTTTATCCTTTTTGTTGCAAGTGTAAATGGGATTGTACTCTTGACGTCTTTCTGCTATTTTGTTGTTAGTTTGCAGAAATGCTCCTGATTTTTGTACTTTGATTTTGTACCCTGAAACTTTACTGTATTTGTTTAATGACGTCTAAAGGTTTTTTGGTGAATTCTTTAGGGTTTTCTGTATAGAATCATGTCATTCCCAAACAGTGATAGTTTTACTATTTCCTTTCCAACCTGGATACAATTTATTTCTTTTTCTTGCCTAATTTCTCCGCCTAGGACTTCCCATATTATGTTGAATAAGAGTGGTGTGAGTGGTCATCCTCGACTTGTTCCTGTTCTTAAAAGAATGGCTTTCAGTTTTTCACCATTTTATATCATGTTGACTATGGGTTTGTCATATATGGCCTTTATTAGGTTGAGGTGCTTTCCTTCTACACCCATTTTATTGAGAATTTTTTTATTATAGTGGGTGTTGGATCTTGTCAAGTGCTTGGAGCTGAGATGGGGTCTCCTGGTGGCAGCACATTCTTGAGTCTTATTTTTAATCCGTGTCCTTTGATTGGTGAGTTCAATCGATTTACATTTAGGTTGATTATTGCTTGTTGACCTTTAATCTATGATGGCTTAATCCTGCCATTTTGTCTTTTGTTTTCTTGTCGTTCTATATTTCACTTGGTTTTCTGTGACGTGTTTCTCAGTTTCCTCCGTCTTTCTGTTTTGTGACTCTGCTCTGAATTTTTGTTTTGTGTTTACCATGATGTTTGTATAAAATATCTGAGAGATGGGACAGTCCTTTTTCTACTGATGACATCTTATCTCCATCTGCCTATGCAGGTCCCATCCTTTCCTCTTCCTCTTTCTATGCTTTTGTTGTCACAAATTATCCCTTTTTGTGTTGTAAGTTTGTTACCAAATTAAAGTGGTTATTGTTGTTTTTAATGCTTTCTTTCCCTTTAGCCTTTGTGTTATCATTAACTTCTTGATAACCCATTCAGTTATAGAGTTGCAATTTTCTGATTCTATTTGTCTATCACCGTGCTTAAAAGTTTGTATCTCTTTGCCGTCGTTTTGAGTGGGAGACCTTTCTCAAGGTTTCTTATAAAGCAGGTCTAGTGGCGATGAATTCCCTCAGCTTCTGTTTGTCTTGGAAAGATTTTATTTCTCCTTCATATTTGAAAGGTAAATTTGCTGGGTAGAGTATTCTTGGCAGACAGTTTTACTCTTCATTATTTTCAATATGTCATTCTCTCTCTCCTGGCCTGTAAAGTCCCTGGTGAGAAATCTGTTGATAGCCTAATGGGAGTCCCTTGTAAGTTATTATATTCTTGTCTCTAGCCACCCTTCTTATTCTTTTTTGTCATTGACTTTTACAGTTTTAATATAATGCGCCTTGGAGAAGATCTTTTTTGCATTGAGGTAATTAGGTGTTCTATTAGCTTCATGTACATGTATGTCCAGTTCTTTCCCCAGGTTTGAGAAGTCCTCAGCTATTGTTTCTTTAAATCAGCTCTCGGCTCCCTTCTCTCTCTCTTTCCTTTTCGCATACCCATTATCCTTATGTTGCGTTTCCTGATTCAGTCATATATTTCTCATAGAATTTCTCAATTTTGAAAAAATCTTAAATCTCTCCCCTTCTCCACCTGAAGGGTTTCAGATTTCTATCTTTGAGCTTCCGCTAATTCTCTCTTGCATGTGGTCTGCTCTATTTCCAAGGCTTTCTACTTTATTCTTCGTCTCATTTGTTGCATTCTTCAGCCCAGAGCTTCTGTTCGGCAGGTTGTTTTTATACTTTCAGTTTCTTTGGTGAAGTACTCCTTCTGTTTATTAATTTTATGCCTGAGCTCACTGAATTGTCTTTCTGAGTTTTCCTGTAACTCGTTGAGTTTCTTCGTGACAGCTATTTTGAATTGTCTGTCACTTAGATCGCCATCTTCCATGAACTTCAAGTTTGGTTTCTGGAGAGTCATCATTTCTTTTCTGCGCCACCATGAAACTATGGTTCTAAATGGTGCTTGATGACTCGAAGATCTAATTGGCTTTTTTTGAGTGATTCATTGTCTGGGCAGCATCCCATCTAGTAAGTAGAGAGGTACTCTGAAAAGCTGTACGACATGGAAGGATTTTATAGGCAGAAATGTGGGGCGGGGAAGTTATTACCAGAAGGAACAAAAGGATTGTTTCAGGCCAGGTCATCTTTCTTTTTAGGGGAAGGGCATACGGCAGGAGTCTTATGGTATAGATTGCCTCACCAGTGCTAAACAGGAAATTTCAGATTGGCTATTGAAAGGCCACGTTCGTGGAAGACGTTAAAACTGCAATTAAGTTTTGGTTTGTTGTCCTGAGGGCAAATGAGTCCATTTTGGCCTGTTATTTCTTTGTCAACAGCCTCTTGCATCAACTTAAAGGAGGATTACCAGCAATTTAAAAAACTAAGATGAGTGAATCCCTTTTCCTCCAGCAACTTGAAGGTTAATATTCATGTTACGGTTGGTATATTCTAATTTCCTCTTTTGGCCCAAGAAGAGGTTGGTTTGACTTTTATTTCTTCCATTTTTCCGTAAGTGTATTGCTGAATCTCAAAGACGTTGCCGATTTTCTGATTACTTTTCCTTTTAAACTGATTTCTAGATTTCCGACACCTGTGGAGAGTGCATGGTTCTTCAATCCTTTGCAATTTATTCTGATTTGCTTTAAAGCCCAATATTTCATCATGATTAAGTGTTTCCTTTGAACACTTAAAATAAGTTGTAAATAACCCTTTTGACTAGAATGTGGGAACTTGTAAATGATGGCTCTCTCAGCCAAACAGTGATACAAAAGCTAGATAGACTACGAAAGTCACAGCGTTTCTTGGGCCCACCCAGGAAAGACGGAAAACAGAGTATTCCACCTTTGACAGAGTACCACTTGCTCAGGAGTCAAATGAGGGCAGGGCAGGATAGTAGAGAGAGTTCACCGACTATTGCAATATTACCTCTGGCTCCCCTTGAGATCAATGAGAAAAAATTTAGGCGAACATTGCCCCACATGAAGCTACTTATTGTTATTCTAGAATGTTGGTAAAATCATATAAGAGGATTAGACAAAAAGAGCTTGCTGCACAAGTTGCCATTAGAAGCTACCATGAAATCAAGTGCAGTACTTCTCTTTCTGTAACAACTAGAAATTGTTGTACACACCGGAAACAAAATTTCAGGAGCCAACACTCTTTGCAGAGCCACGTGCCTTTTCAGAGAAACAAGTGTGCACCAGTCTGAAAAAAGCCAACCGCACGAATCACTGAATTTCTCTCATGCTAATGGATGCTGCTGCTGCAAAATGCCAGAGTTTGTCAATATGACACGGGAGTGAATTCCCAAAGTTATTCTTGTGTGCTGGTCTCTTAGCTATGGTGTTATGTAAAACGTCATTTAAGAAATCTAATGTATTAGGACATTTTTATGGTGCTTTGAGTGTTTTGCATCTGTAGATTCAGAAATCATATAGGAGCATTAGTAAAACACGTTAAAAATGTACCCTAACGCGTCTGCGGAGAGAAAACTGGGAGTGCAGGGTGAGCGACACATAGGAAATCTAGGAAGAGAAGGGGGGAAATGGTGTTTGATGTTGAAGAGTGGAAGCGGAAGTGGGTGACTGTGATTATATTCTCTTCAGTGGATGACTGAGGAAAGAAGGGCCCCTAGCGATCAATCGCGATCTAATGCAGCGGTATATTGTAAAGACTAACCGAGGGAAAGGGTTCACTGCTTAAATAATGCATTATAAGCACTAACCCAGGGAATCTAACGGGACACACATACCCCATTCAAACTGTTTCCACTAGTGCCTGGGTTACGGAATGCACTTACAATGTGGACCCAAACACACTAAAGGAAGGGCTAAATCAGAGGAGTTCGTGAAAAAGCGTCTATTCCAGGCTGCCTGCAACTTGAAGTTACCACTCTAAGTTGTTCAGACGATCTAATTTTATCCTCTTCCAAGCTTTACTCTTTGTTTGTAAAAACGCAAACCTCCCTGACTTGTACCTCGGCATCGTGGGGATGATGGGAGCGTCCAATGTGGAGGCTCCTACCCCGTTTGGTTCTGAGTCAGCCAGTAATGGACCCGCACAAGTGAGCCGCAGCCATTGGCCTGATATGCCAGCCGGTCTTCTGGTGCGAACCGATAAGTGTCTTCATGAGATGTTCGGCCTTGGTGACAGAGAGGATATCAGGTGTGACGTTTTGCCTGCCGCATGTTTCTTTGTCTGTTTGGTATTTCTAATCATGGTGATTTAAGATTATTATATTAGTTTCTAAGGCTGATGCAAAAAAGTGACAGAGATCGGTTTACTTAACGAACACATGTTTAATGTCTCACACGTCTGGAGGCTCGAAGTCCAAATCAAGGTGTCAGCTGGGTGGGTTCCTTCAGAGTAGTGTGAGGGAAGCATCTGTTCCAGGCCTCTCTCCTTGCTTTGTAAATGGCAGAGACCTCCCTAAGCGTGTTCACAGTTTCCTCCCTATGTGCTTTCTCCGCTTCCATATTTTCCTTTTTCACATGGAGACATGACATTTTGCATTAGGATCCACCATAAGGAACTGATTTTAACTTGCTTCCCTCAGCAAAGACCCTATCTCCGAATACAATCACCCATGAGGTCCTGGGGTTTAGGACATCAACGTATGAATTTTCGGGGACAGAGTTCAACCCACAGGTGGCATGAATTTGGAGCTATTGGTGGGCATATCTCCTGACTCTTCCATTATATTGAGAGAACATTGTTTCTCTTAGCACATAAATGCTAGTTTGATGTATACTAGGAGGTGTAGTTACAGTTTTAAAATTCTCGCAATGCTTATATAAGCATAGGATATTGATGAAAAGTCCCAGCTGAACAGATGTTTTGATTGCTTAAAGCATCCAAATCCCTAAGCAACCTGGAAACAATTGAATTTTTGCGTAATAGTGTGTCATGTAGCTGTGCTGCACGGTAAACCACCTCAAAACATGGTGCATTAAAGCAACAAACGTGTAGTTTTCTCGTGTCTGTGGGCCAGATGCACGCGTCCGCTGATCTGCGCTGTATTTAGTCAGGATTCTCATGTAGCCGCCCTCTCTGTTTTCATGGTTCCTGGTACAGCCCATATTAGATTGCTTCAAAATTCGTGGTTCATAGGACTCTCTTTCCTGTGTGTTAATATTGATGTTTGATCATACGCAGTGGTTTGTAGATACTCATTTAGTTTAAAAGGAGAGAGCATGAGCACATTGGTGACCACTTAGGGGAAACCAGGTGACCCCTTCCATGTAGGTTTCCTCAACTATTAGAACATTGAATAATTTCATTTATTTCTTATTTCTGGCCCTCTATCTCTGTGAACGATACGCTGTCAGTTCAGTCCTAATAAATGCATTGTGATTTGCTTTAAGTACCAATGTTTATTCAGTTTTGTTAAGTATTCCATTTGTACTTTTAAAATAAGTTGCAAATTCCCCTATTGATTAGGATGTAGAAACCTGTAAAGGATGTCACTCTCAGCCAAACAATGAGACAAAATCTGGATAACTTACCGAAACCAAACTGTCTTTAAGGCCCTGAGAAATGGGACTTAAAGCACTCTGCAGGAGAGACAAAGCAGAAAGTCTATTTAAGTTTGAGGGTGCCTCGCAGGCTCAAGGTAAAGAATGAGGCAAAGACAGGACACTAGAGGGATCTTTCTCCTCTCAGGAGTGCGAGCATGAAGGGGGGCAATGCCTGATCGAGGAGGGGTCTAGGTCTCATCTTCTCAGTCCCATGTAGAAGAATTCCGATGGGCAATTATACCCCCAGACACTCCTTGGGATGTTTAGAGTGAGGACCTGGGCTATGGGAGCCCCCTGATCAGAAGCGTTAACATGTACTATTCGATCTCAGAAAAATCTTGTGAGAAGATTTGGAGAAAAGAATTTGGTTTCCAAGGAGACCAGGAAAAACTACCACCCAATCAACTGCAAGTTAATCTCTCTGAGTGGTACCTCCAGATGATCTTAGACGGGAAGGTGAAAAGAGCACGGGCAGTTATTCACTTCAGAAGGTGATTAAGGAAAAAGGGCATCTAGTGAGCAGTCATGATCTAACGGTGTGGGTTACTGAAAGGACAAACTCAGGGAAAGGGCTTTACTGCCTAAATAAATTATAAGAATCAACTCAGGGAAAATATTGCTAAAAGGACAAGCATACCCCCTTCAGAGTTGTTTCAACATTACTAGTCTTACGGAAATCATTTAAGAACATAAGCAAGGACCCAAACACAGTACAGAAATAACTAAATCGAAAAGGTAAAGAAACAATACCAATCCAATCCGCAAGAAACTGAAGTTACCGTTCTGACTCGTTCGGATTAATCTTATTTTGTTCTCTTCCAGGGTATAGGCTCTTAGTTTTGAAAATGGAAACCTCGTGACTTGCAACTCGGCATCACGAAATGATGGAGCATCCAATTAGAGCAGCCCAAACACCGCTCTCGACCGGCTCAGTCGGTGAGGGACCTGCAGCCCCTGAGGCACGCCCATTGGCCCAAAGTGTGAGCAGTTCTCCTGGGCTGAAGCAATAAGAGTCTTCTCGGGTTGTTCAGCCTTGGAGGTTAAGGGGGAAGGGGCTGTGGTTCTTTGCCAATTAACAGTGTTAAACAATTCCCTCTGACTCCACCCTGTTTTCCTTTTGTAGCCATAGGAATGTTCAGTTATTTTTTCTTCACCCCCAAGCCCATGGGCCTGACAAGATAAAATCCACCACGCATCATCTTGGCAGGATGAACACCCAGCTCCCAAGACAGGGACCGGTAAGACGAGTTGTTCCTGGTTCCTGATCCATCATCACCCTCCTCCTCTTTGATCGTGGCCTCTCACTCCCGGAGGAGAGGGAGAATGAGCGTGGGGTGGGGGAGGGTAAGCTTATAAAAGTGACCATTTCTCTCTCCTTATTACGAGGGACTTTACAAACAAAGATTAGAGTCACTGGTGGACATCAGAGGAGCATGAACCCCAACACCCCTCTAGCAGGTCTATCCAGTCCTTGCCATGCTGCTGAACCATCTGGGGGTTGTGACATGGTTAGTCCTGCCCCTTATGGCCTCTCCTGTTGCCCCAGCATTCTTCTCAATCCTGAAAGCTGCCCTTAATGTAGCTACTCTGCTTCCAACATGTTCCTACACCAGGGCAATGGTGAACAACGTCTGGGTGTTCAAGTTAGGCAAGTACCACGTGACTTGGGGTGGACATGATGCTCACACAGGTAGTTTGTCATGCACCACTGGGAATTTTGTTTAAAGGAGGAATTGTGCATCACTACTGCGCTTGTTAAAATAATTGGACTGGCATAGTGAATTCTATTTCTCCTAGGAACTCAGTGTCCTTTCCCAGAGGAGATCTTACCTGAAGATAAGGCCTTAGGCAGGAGAATCACGTGACTGCTGGCTTAGATGTGACACCAGGACCGTGATTGATCTCCTGAAGCTCACTTCAGTGTCTGGTATCAGCCTTGCTGTGTTTGAGCCTATCAGAGGACTCTAGAAACCATGCTTCTCTGAATTAATCTACTTGACAGGAAGTACTTTAAAGTAAAAGGAAATTTCCTTCTCATTACTTCTAAAATCAAGCAGTGTTGATTTGCTTCTCCGGCCCTTATGTCCTTTTGGTAATTAATCCAAATTGAAATGTATGAACAAGTGCTTCCCTTGTCCAAGCTCTAACAGGGTGGGATGACAGACACTGGGGGCAGCTTTTGCTTGTCCTCCTCTCTAAATTCTTTCTGTGGCCTCAGCCTTGCCTCATTAATGACTCGTCCACACGTGCTTTTGTATGCACCGAGGAGAGGGATGGATTGCAGTTGAATTTCCAAGACTTCCAGGACCCCTGAAAGAAGAGGGCCATGACGAATATGCGGAAGCTCGTTGGCCCCAAGTCGGGAAAATCAGATATCGGTAGCAGGTCCTGGTGAAGTTCCTTTCACCAAGTACTCACTTGAAACATCCTCCTTTCTGCCTCTCTGTGTGCCTGTGAGTCTATGTCCAGGGACCCATGAGTGGGCGAGCATGTCCGTAACGGTTAGAAACTTCATGCTCCTTAAGGGTGAAGGCTCTGCCGCGGATTAGAGGGATCCACTACGTGGGCCGGGTCACCTTGCTTGGGGCAAGTCAGTGGAAAACCACTCCAGAGTTTACCATCTGGGCCAGGGCACCAAGGACTTTGTTGTACGGTTATACTCAGTGTGTGGCACCCAGCAGCATCTCCAGAAATGAGAGCTGCGTGGCACTAGGTGTCAGGCTCAGGAAAGCTCCCCCATTCCGTGACATTCTTCCCATTGAGGGGTCCTGTCTGTTATCCACCGCTCTTGACCCTGGGCTTGCTGGTGACTGCTTTGACCAACGGGAAATGCTGGGGGATGTTATGATGATTATGGATCTAACCTTTACGAGGACAGGTGGCTTCTGCCTGGTTTCTTGAGAGCTCTGAACTGCCATGTGGGAAGTCTGCTTATCCTGCGGAAGACACCACATAGAGCGGCTCTGAGAATCTGTATGCAGCAGGACAGGGGCCCAGCTGAGCCCAGCCCTCCAATCAGTCCCTCAAGGCAATAGGCACGGGAGGGAGTGCAAGTTGTCTTGAAGAGTGGCCTTGAAGTCAGCTGAATACCACTGGGTGACCCTAGTCTGGTACATACTTTTAAGGGTCACTTACAATTCTTATTGGGGCACCATTTGCAGCAGCTTATTGAAAAACCTCCCATTGCAAACAGGTAGAAGTACTTGAAAAGATTATCGTAAACCTTATTTTAAATGCTTGGAAGATCGAAAAGAGCCGGAGGTTAATAGACAACTGAGACCTTTGTGTCAATCCCAGGCCCTTGAAAGACAACACCCTCAGTGAAAAGCTGGCCTTTAAGCTACTAGGATGGGCACACGATGAGGACACTTATATCTCCACGTCTTGGGTCTCGATGGGGGAAAAAGGACCCGTTTGAGAATTGAAGATCCCAATTCTGCCTTCATGCGGCTTTGGAGTTCCAATCAACACTATCAGTATGGCTCAAAGCATTCTGGCAGGAACTCAGCATGGGGCAAATGCAAGTCAAATCTGCTCTGGAGGAGCCCACCTTTAACTGAGGCTTTAAGAAGGTCCCCACTGAGAAAGCCCTCCAAACACGCTGATAATTCAAAAACCAGGCATATCCTCCTCCAAAGACTTTATCATCAGGTGCAAACTATTAAAAAAAGTGTTTAATGTGTTTAGGTAGATGAGAGGATATAAACAATGGGGAGGAAAAACCAAAGATCACAAAGGATCAACAAAATTTCTGAAAGTGAAAGATGGAACCACTGGAAGACAAGCTTAGTGTAATTTTAAATAACTGATTAGACACCCCTGGATAGAGAACGAGGGCATTGGAGGACAGAGAAAGGAATTCTGGAGAATGCCTCCTGGAGAGATTAAGAGGGAGAAAAGGTGAAGAGACATAAGGAGTGGGCCAAAAACGTAAAACGTTCACCTCATCGAGGATTGTATGAGGATACTGGGCAAAGGGGGAGGGATAACCCTCAAGGGGACTAGCTCTCATATCCCGGAATGAAGGAAAGTCGTGATTCCCTGGACTCAGGACACACATGTGGACACATCATAGTAAAGCTGCAGGGCAATAAACACATAGGGACATAAAGAGTGACTGTACAAGACAGTTCCAATAATGGCGATGGCTAGGTGCCTCTTAGAGGGGATTCTATGGCCTCAGGTGCTTCTGAAAAATTAGGAAGCTTAGTCCAGGCATTTTACAGAAGAGGAAGCACAAACGGAAAACAATACACGGGAAGAGGCGTCACCTGGCTAGTAGTCTGAGAAAAGCCTGCTAAGACCACGGTGAGATACTATTTCACACCATCAGAGCTGCAAGGATAAACAAAAGACTGACCACCCCGAATGCTGGTGAGGAGACAGAGCAATGGGGACTTCGCATACATTGCTAGTAGGAGTGCAAGGTGGACTGACCCCTTCGGAGAGCAATCCGGCATATCGATTAACGTGCAGGAGATGCACACACTGCTGACCGCAGCAATTACCGCTCTAGGTACCCAATCCAGAGGCCTGGGCACAAGGAGACGCGGAGGAGAAGGTTGTTAGCAGCGTTGTATTTCTTAACCAAAGATTTAGAAACAAGCTAAATGGTCGTCAACAGTAAAATGGATGAACAAACTGTGATATATTCGCACAAATGAATGCCATTCATCAATGAAAATAAGTGAACAGGAGCTGTGGATGTCCTTATGGCAGTATCTCACACACAATAGTGAGAGAAACAGCGTGTTACAGAAGAGCACTTACATCATGATGTGATCTATATAAAGTTTAGAAGCATGCAGATCAAGGCTATCGGTGTATGTTGTTTACCACCTCATATCTGCGTAGCAGAAGCATAAATAAATTCACGGAAATGAGAAACATCAACTCGATGCAGGGGTTACTTCTCGGGGCGGGGGGGGGGGGACTGGTATATGGGAGGGGGTCCGTGGGGCTTTGACAAGGTCTGTCCTATTTTTTTCCTTGAGGTGGATGGTGGGTAGATGGGTGTTCGGTTATAATTTATTTTCTATTTTTTCATTTATGCAAAATGTTGGGTAAAGTTCTTCTAAATTGGGGTGATCATCGTCAACTCTGCTGTCCCTCAGTCTCCACATTCCATTAGTCACGCTACCAAATTTAGCTCTCAAGTGGTCCCTGAATCTCTCCCCTCCACTCCATCCCACTGCTTCTCATCGAGCCTTCACCATCGTTACCTGGATTAAGGCAACCACCTCCTGCCTCCAGTCTCGGCCTCTTGAAATCCAGCCTCTGCACTACTGCCAGAGTGATCTAACTAAAACCCAAATCTGACCATCTGTCACTTCCCTGCTTAAAACCCTTCCAGGATCCCCACTGCCTGGAGGACAAGGTACAAGTTCCTTAATAGGCACTCCAGGACCTTCGTGATCTGGTCCCTGCTTCCCTCCGCAGTCTCATCTGCCACCACTTCCTGCCTAGCATTTAAGGTTGCACAGACACGGAGCCCCTTGCAGCTCCCCCACAGGGTGACCAACGCCTCTCAGTTCGCCTAGCACTTTTCCGATCCCAGCACGTGACAGTCCCACATCGTGGGCGCCCTCGATCACAGGAAAACCGACACTGTTTTGCTAATGTACCTGCAAGTCATCCCGGGAAGCCCTTTAGTACCCGGGAAAGTAGGACAGGTGGTCGCTCTACATCCCCAGCCTCCAGCCTGCTCCTGCTCTTTCCGCCCGTTAGGATGTCTCCCTTACCTCATGCCTCCTTCTCATTTTGAAAACAGAACCCCAAATGAACAAGCAGCAAAATATGAAATAAAACCTGAGAGAAGCTACAAGACCCACATGACTTGGACTTTACCTCTCCCAGAAAGACCTTCCTGACCCCCCCTTCCCCCGCCCCCAGCTTCGTGGGATGCCCTGCATCCGGGCTCCCGAAACAGCCTAAGCACATCTCTTTCACAGCATTTAATATATTACAAACATCGGACTAAAGTATCTGCCTCCCTCTGTAGACTCTAAGCAGTTTACGGGCTCTCAGCTTATTCGTCTCTGATTCCTAGCACCTAGCAGTGCCTGACATGGTAGGCACTCGGTAAATGTTTGTTGAATAACTGAACAGATGAATGCAAGCTGTGCTGTAAACCCTAACACGAGAAGTCCTGACCTTTCTGGACGATAGCGTGACTAAAATATGGCGGTCGCAGAACTGAACATTACTCAAATGTGGCAATTCCAGGCTTTTCTTTTGCTATCGTTTCTACCTTCACAGTTACCAATTTGTATCCTGTCACACAGAATAACAAAAAGTAATGCTCGGAGTTATGCTGTACAGTTCACAAAGATGATTTCACACAGATTTGACAGTCCTCTTGTTTTTCTGATGGCTGATTCTTCCCCCTTCTGCAAGGTTGGGTGGGGGCACGTGAAAGCCCTCTTCATGGATCTCTGATACTCTACGAGGCAAGCACTATTATATCACCAATGCAGAAAGAAGCCTATAGACTAAACAGTTGAGTCAATACCCGTGCCTCACACAGTTCAGAAAGCAGGTGAGCCGGGATTAGACCTCAGCTCCACCTGACACGTGAGCCCAGCTTCTTGTTCCTTGCACCACGCCGCCTGCCCGAACAGGTCAGCGGGGAGCGGTCCTGTGAGTAGAAGCCGGGAGTGCCATTGGATGCTGCCTTGGCAGGCCAGTCGGGGCAGGGGGAGAGCTCGGATGTGCCCTGCTCCCTCGCTAAGGCTTCCCAAATCTGAATCTCAGGGAGCCAGGGCAGGGGTAGAGCTGAAAACCCTGGAGTTCTGCCAGAGAAGGGCTTTTCCCTCTGGAGTGAGACCCCTGGAAAGTCTGGCGGAACCAAAGAGACAGCTCATAGACCCCTGAAGCACTCACCCATAAGAGGCCTAGCTCTACCGGGACCAGGCAAAGCCTAGCTGAGCACACTCCCAAGACCCTGAAGTGCTCTAGCCCAGGGCGTGAGGTTTGGGCACTGTGTCCCGCCTAGGACTACCAGCCTTCTTGCCTGTAAGGTCGTAACGATGGGTTTCCAGGTCAGTCTGAAGCCACTTGAGCTTTGCGGTCTGCCGAATTAAACAGCAAATCCCTCTGCTCTCTCTCCATCACCGCCCCTGATGCAAGAGCGCAGCAGAGTTCATCTCCACGCCTAATCATAGAACCCATGCTTGCTATTCTCTCCTGGTTTTTTCCAAGGAGCTTCCGGAGGGAAAAGCCCAGCCTTGACTCCAGGGGAATTCAAAAGTTCCTAGATTAGGAACCCCTTTCGAAGGAGGCTCCTTTGACCCGGGCTTCCTCTAGAGTTCACCTTGAGAACGGTCAGTGAGCGGGTCCCCCACTCCTAACTTTTGAGAACTTGGAGCCACTGTGGAATTCCCTGGGGCAATTGCCCTGGGGTTTAGCTTGGCCTCCCTCTATTTTCCTGTCCAAGAGGTACCGTGTGCCCTTACCTAGTCTTGGGGACCCACTGAATCCTGTATCTTTATTACGCATAGGTTTTTCTCCAGCAAGCCTCCCTCTACTAATAAGGGGTAAGGGTGCCGGCACTCCTATTCTGATCTCTTCTTCTGTCCATCCTCCCATTCGTGCGGTCCCAGGCGTTCACTGGAAACTTAATCTAGCATAGGAGTCAAACCGGGATTTGATTCCTGCCTATGCCATTACTAGTTATGTGAGCTTGGCTAGTAGTTAACCTGACCTCTCGGAACCTCACTCTCCTCAACGGGGAGAATTATGCCTGCCTGTGCTGGAAGGAAAATACAGGGGCAAAGGGTAAAGTCTACACGTATGGGTATAACATACACCGCAGAGTGCCGGCCACATAGAATCATAAAGTGCTCCAAAAAAAGCATGGTTATTACGGTGATTTGTATAGTGCTGGATACTGGAAGGGGAGGAAGGATAAGACATGGCCCCCAACCTCTGTGACAGGACACTTGAATGGAGAGCTAGCACAGCCATACTCTAGAATGACTACCAATGGAAGGCTGCATCTGATCAGGACCGCGATGCGTGTGTCGTGGGAGTTCAGAGAGTTGGAAGAGAAAGAGGCCGGTCCCACTGTAGGCCAGTACCAGACCCTGCATCTGGCATGCTACATCCATTCTCTCATTCAGTCCTAATCACGGCCCTTCTTTAGGGGCGTTCATACATCATATGCCCATTTTACAATTGAAGTTCCCGAGGCTCCAGGAGAGAGAAGTCATTTAGGCTGCAAGGGTCAGGTCATCTTCACAGAGGAGGTAGGATTTGAGCCAAGGCTTTAAAGGTGAATAGGTTCAGAGAGGAAGAGCGTGAGGGGCTCCAAGCTTTCATGGGTAGGGGGAGGAACAGCTTGCCAACAAAGCCCTGAGTCGGCAATGCCCAACACCAGCGAGCTAACAAGGCACCTTCCAATTGCTCCCTAGCAACGTCCCATCACAACCCAGACGAGTGTTATCTGAGCAACTTCCCCAACGTGAGGCTCAGGAGGGAAAAGTCATCCTCCCTTATCTCGCTGTCAGCCCTAAGCAAACAGATGGGGCCAAGGTAGCCAGGAGAGGGTGTCCATACAGCTGCCTGGCACCAAATCTCACCCCCACGCCTCCAATTGCCTGAGGGCCTGAATCTCAGGACCAAGAATAAGTATAGCCACCATTCGTTGGGCACTCTGTCTGCGTCATCTCACTGAGTCCTCACAACAGTCTTGTAGACCCTATTCTACAGAGGAGGTTCAGAGAGGTCAAGTCACTTATCCAAGGCACCCCAGCTACTAAGAGGCACCGCTGGGGTTTGAACCCGGGAGTCTCATCCAACCCCAAAACCAGTGCCCTTAATCACTCTTGCTGTAGAGCTTAGTCCCACTAGCGCACAGCACCTATGGGACCCTAACTGACACTCTCACCATGTCGCGGCTCTTTTCCCTGTTAATGCAGCCTGGCAATGCTACTTGTCTCCACAAAACAAAGGCACCAGAACTTCAAGGAGAATAAACCACAAAAAAGGTGATGCCCTCTCATTTTCCCACTAACCTTTGTGCTCTGCAAATCCCCAAACCCCAAGGGATGTCCTTATTCTATCCCCCAGATCTTTTCCCTACAAGGGTGTCCACGCATCCTGATTTTCCCTGTTGTCCTAGCACAGTTATTCGTAGTGCCCCTTTTAGGTCAAAAGTGTCCACATTAATTGGACAAGAAATTATATGGTCACTCTATCAACAAAGAGCAGAGACAAGGAAGCCTCACACATCAGGTCTTTTGCAACCCTGACATACCTGCTGGGCCATGATCTGCAGCTCCCCTGAGTGAGGAGGGGGCCTGACCTTCGGGGAGGAGTAGCCAGCCTCTCCTGGAGAAGGGAATAAGAATAAAGAAACTAAGAATTTGGGGCTGGCCCAGTGGCGCAGCGGTGAAGTGCGCATGTTCAGCATCGGCGGCCGGGGTTCGCCAGCTCGGATCCCAGGTGCGGCCATGGCACCGCTCGACAAGCTCTGCTGTGGTAGGGGTCCCACCTATAAAGTAGAGGAAGATGGGCACGGATGTTAGCTCAGGGCTAGCCTTCCTCAGCGAAAAGAGGAGGATTGGTGGTGGATGTTAGTTCAGGGCTAATATTCCTAGGAAAGAAAAAAAGAAAGAAAGAAGAGAGAGAAAGAGAGACAGAAAGACGGAAAGAAAGAAAGAAGAAAGAAAGAAAGAAAAGAAAGATAGAAAGAAAGATAGATAGAAAGAAAGAACGAACGGAATAAAGGAAGGAAGGAAGAAAGAAAGAAACTTCCGAGTAGAATCCAGCACTTTGGGATGGCACTGCTCAAAGAAGAAGGGTAGAGGAATGCCTGGAAGGCAGAACTTGCCCTAGTTGGGGGCGGGCACAGCTGTGCCTCAAACATGAGGAGCCTGGAAAGTTGGAGACTCACACAGAAAGAGGTGAAGGAAAGAGTAACTCAAGTGTCACGGTCACTCCCCAAGCCCCTGGTTTGCCTTCTACCACAGTCCAGGTTCCTGCTGCAGAGTGAACCCAGCTGAGCCTTGGGTCCGGGCTGCTTCTGGAAAATTGAAGGCACTAGGACACAGTCGGGCTTTGGGGACTGTTGAAGGAAGCAAGTGGCCAGGAAGTCGTGAGAAATCGGAGCTCTAACCTGTTGGCGACCGTGCACACGAGTAAGCAGAGGAAAGGACCTAAATGATGTCCAGGAAAAGCCACCTAGGAGGAACGGATTTCCTTCCAAGAACGCTAGCACGATTTAATATTGGAAAATCTATCAATATGATTTATATGAATAAGCCAAAAATTAAAAAGCATGTTAATCTCAAAAGTTGCTAACATGGCACCTGTGAATGCTTGATACCTACTATGTCACCGAAAATGCTTGGAAAACCAAAGATGCTATTGGGAACACATAGCCCTCAAATGAAAGCCCAATATCGTGTTTGCTGATGAAATGCCACTGTCATTCCGATTAGAGTCAGGAAGGTGTCGAGAAAGCTTTCTCTCAGCCTTAGGATTTGAAAGTTTAATGAATGAACATTAGGCTTTGAATTTTTTAAAAGACTTAACCACTGAAAAAGAGGCTATTTTCAGTTGATCTGATTGCAGCACAAGTGAGTAAATATCTAGAACCGTTTTTGGTCTCAGGGCAACTATACACTTCTAAAAATTACAAGGACCCCAAAGAACTTTTATGCATGCTACATTCTGCCCATACTTACCGTGCAAAATCTTAGAACAGAAGCCTCAATACATTGATTTTAGAATAACTTAAAATCGTCATAATAAACACACTGCCTCATGTTAACATAAATTACAAATTTACATGATAAATATTTTATCCAAAAGTAGAGAGGAGATTGACATTGTTTCAGATAATTGAACATCTGCTTCATAATCTGGCCTAACAGATGTCAGAGGGATTCTCATATCTGCTTCTGCACTTTATCTGTTGCCATACCACACATAATGAACTTCTGGGGAATTCCACCATATACTCGTGAAGCAATGGCAGTGAAAAAAGAAAATATTAGTATAACAGAAATCCCCCCCATTAAAGCTGACCTAGAGAAATGACCCATTAGGAAAGTCATGAAACGCAACAGGGTTAAGGAAAATCCACGATTCTCCATGGAATAAACTGTACTCAGAAACGTAGACAGTAGAGTTGATAATGTTTTCTTTGCGGTAAAAATACTCTACGTATCGGCCAAATGCCACAAGAGCAACAAACTAGAGTAGACCCCTCCTTTTCGGGCGACAGCTCTTTTCCCGCCAAGTGAGGTGGCTCTGAAAAGAGCCTTTGGGTTGCGATGCTCCGGCGCTCCTGAGGCAGCTCAGCGGCGGCTGATGTATCTGATGAGGGCCTTGGTGCCCTCGGCCACGGCGTGCTTGCCAAGGTCCCCCGGCAGCAGCAGGCGCACGGCGGTCTGGATCTCTCCGTACGAGATGGTGGAGCGCTTGGTGGAGCGGACCAGGCACGTGGCCTCGTCGGCGATGCGCTCGAAGATGTCCTTCGCGAACGAATCCAGGACGCTCACGGCCTCCTGAGACAGGCTCAGGCCCTCGTGAACCTGCCTCAGAACCCTGGGGAAATAGGTGGCGAAACTGTCGAGGCAGTGGCGGCGGCGGCGGCGGCGGCACCTTGGCTGCTTCTGCTTCGGGCTCTTCGGGGCGCCTTCCGTGGGCTCCGTGGTGCCCAGGCTTTCCTCAGAGGAAGCCTCAGAGCCGGGCTCAGCCATGCCAGAGGCGGTCTTTTGAAGGAAGGACGATGGCGACTGCTGAGGGCTGGCGGCCCATTTATAGCGCGGCCTATCTGCAGTCACCGGCAAGCTCCCTACCTGATTGGATAAAATGCAACCCAGGGAGGCCTATCTCCAAGCCACGCCTTGTCAGGTGATTGCATGCCCTCCTGCTTGGCATCACGTCCACCAATCAGACCTCTGAACTTCCTGTGACCTCCAGCAGAGAATTTCTGCAACATGCCGCATCGAGCAAAAGGTCAACTGACAACAACTGCTGATTGATGCCTACGGTATGAGATCTTTGAAAAGACTTCACCAGAAACACTCAAATGCTAGCGAGTTCAGTTTCCGTGCCTTAAGAGCCTGACCTCCCCAACCCAAGTCCATGCCACATCAGAGCGAGTCCGGCCACTTTGGGGCCAGTTTCCTTCAACCCAGAATCTACTCTTTCCAGGGCTGAGCCGCTGTGGCTTGACCAGGAACTGTCAGACATGACCAGCAGAGTGCTCCTGGAAATCATGGGACACGCTTGACCAACGACTGCCTCCAGTTCTAATCAAAACCCTCAGTGCATCAAGGAAAGACGGAGGATGGCCAAACCACTTTCTGCAAAGATAGAACATGAAGTAAAATGGGGAGCCTTATAGAAATACTAGAAATAGTTACTATTTACCAAATTTAAAATTCTTTTCTTCCCATTACTTGAGTCGCCCAGATACCTCACATACTTGAATTCATGAGTAAATATAAGAGCTATTAGCTGAAGAAAAGATTACTCTAATTCTCTGAGAAACTACCAGAGTGAGAGAAAAAGAATCAATAAGAGGGAAGTATTTCAAAATGAAAACTATATTCCTTTCAAAAGTCTATTATGTTGGGGGCCCGCCCCGTTTCCAGGTGGTTAAGTTCACATGCTCCACTTTGGCGGCCCAGGGTCTCGCCAGTTCGAATCCTGGGCACGGACACGGCACTGCTCATCAAGCCATGCTGAGGCGGCATCCTACATGCCACAACTAGAAGGACCCACAACGAAGAATACACAACTATGTACCGGGGGGCTTTGGGGAGAAAAAGGAAAAAAAAAATAAAATCTTTAAAAATATGCAGCTATGTACCGGGGGGCTTTGGGAGAAAAAGGAAAAATGCAATCTTAATAAAAAAGCTCTATTATAATATAGGCAGAGGCATTTCTTTAACGAATCTCTATAAAAATAAATTACAGGACTCGAACCAAAAGGGCTTAAGAAGAATTGAAGAAATGGAGGTCTTCAATGAGCTAGGATCCCATAGGTCAGGCTTACAAGAGTATGTCCTGTGAGACTTTCAACAAACAGCTAATTCTACTCGTATTAAAGTGATTCCAATCCTCAAGTGAAAAAAGCTACTTTTTATTACTAGAAAATATATGATGATGAGAAAACCGCTGAAGAAGTTTTACCACAGGGAATGATTTGGACCATGATGACAGTGTATATGAACCCCAAAGCTACATGAGGACACTCTTGTGATTACAAACTCTCAAGGACACTTTCCACCATCCGAAATCAAGGACGTGGAATAGAATTTTCTTTGCCATCTTCCTTTCTCTCTAGGAAAACTCCAGTTTTTCATTAAGGGTCCAGTCATTCAAGCATCTACAGTTATGAAAGGTCTCAGTGAACTGTAACTTCCATCACTTTTCACACGAAGCTGAGCATTTAAAATCACGTAGATAATGATTTTGTCAAGTTATTTTTCATGGTCTGAATGGAAGATTTTTACATTTTCTACCCCATTTGTTGTCCAAATCAGAAGTATAAGGGAGCCCTAAAAATATAAACCAGGCTGGAGTCACCAAAGGGTGTTCAGCTGATGTCTAAAGGACTCTTCAATTTGAGGGACACCTCACAGTCACATACCGCTGCCATGGAGGGGCCTATCCACGTGGGTGTCCAGCTGGATAGGCAGATCCTTTACTTGGCAGCTCAGATCCTTGAAACAACAAGGCAGAAGCTATGTGTCCTCTTAAAGATTATCTCTGTAATGGGTATAACATCACTTCCTCCATCCTCCTTTGGTCAAAGCAATTACAGGCCCGCAGAGAGTCAAGAACAGGGGAAATCTGAGATGCCTTTTCAATGCAAGAAGTGTCCAGGAGTGAGCAGCCTTCAAGAGTCTAACAAACAGTGCCACACAACACATCCGCTTTGAGATGCTGCTGGGTGTCACGTACATGATAGGTCCATACAACCAAGTCCTTGTTTCCCTGAGCCACAGTAGAAAACTCTGGAATACTTCTTCACTTGACTTCCCCCTGCCTGGGTGATCTCGCACATGTAATGTTCCCCTATAATCCAGGCCAGAAAGTTCACCTTAAGTGGCGCGACGTTCCTAACTTTAGTGGACATCCTCTCCCATCCCTGTATCCATGGACATAGAGGACTATAGATACAGACATAGGGTTGGCAGAAAGGAGAATGTATCAAGCCCGTACATGCTGAAAAGAACTGTACCAGAAACTGGTCCCAATTCCAGAGTTCCCTATTTGGGACCACTGAGTTTTCCCAATTTCCTCACAGTCCTTTCCTTTCAGGGGTCCCCTAAGACCTGACACTTTCATTGTAATCCATCCCTCTCCACCTTGCCTACAAAGGTACATAGCCTCAGAGTCATAAGTGAGGCAGGTTTGGGGTCACAGAGGGAATCGAAGGAGGAGGAAAAGCAGAAACAGTCCCTGATATCTGCAATACCACCCTGCTGTATGCTTAAGAGAAACACTTGCCTAAGCGATTCCTAAAGTATTTCCTTTTCAGCTATTTAATCCAGAGAAGCATGGTTGTTGCTGCACACAAACACGGGATCGTTTACCCACCACACAGTAGGGCCAACAAGGAAAAAATCTGAAACGCCAGGCTTCTGGCAAGGAAAGAGGTTTACTATCGAAAGGCAGCCATATGAGGAGAAGCGAGTTAGAACTCAGATCCATCTCCTCGAATGGAAAGAGGTAGAGGGTTTTACGTGGGGTTTTAGGTAGGGGAAGGGGAGCTTGTAACCTTGCTAATTGGTGCCTTCCCACCAGCCTGCATCTGCCCTTGAAGACTGAATTGCTTTTCCCTTGACTTACTGGACTTTTCTGGTTAGGTTTCATCTTCAGCCTGCCTTTGGCCTTGAAGCCTGAATTTCTTTTCACTTAACTCTCTGGACTTTTCTGGTTAGTTTTCATCTTCAGCCTGCCTTTGGCCGCGAAGACTAAATCTTGATGTCTGCACCTTGACATTCAGGGAAAGACAGCTCACTCCTATACTAAGGAGGGACAGAAAGACCTGGTTAGTTTTAAACAACAGTTGCTTATGCTGAATACACACAGCTGCAGTTAGGAAAGCTTATCTCATAGTTTTTCTTCTCTTCTTCTAGCCCAGAGAAGATTTTTTAGCATCTTCATCCTCAGTTTCGATCCCCACTGTCTCATAATTATTCCCCAGTCTTGAGGAATGGAGGGGAAGACCTCTCTGGCTGCTTCCTCCTGTGAAAGTGTGAAGATCAGGATCAGTGGAATGAGACTCTCTAACCTTTATCTTAAAATATTTTGGGGTAGCAGGTCGGGAGAGTGAGATGTGCTTTGCATGACTAATATTTTAGTACTCTGATCAATGACTTTGGAACAACACTGAAGTTCACATTTTATAATTACATAAATGGCCACAGAGATTAGCAAAATAGAAAGCCCAAATTTTAGTATCCCCTCTGCATAATGGACCTCAATCCTTGGGGAATCTAGGCAAAGAGGCCTGTAAACCAATCAAGGTTCGTGCCCAGAAACTCAGGTGACATGTGATGTAGCCAAGTAGCCTGCTGTCCAGTAGTCCAACAGGTAAGGTAAGAACCTGGGAGTCATTCCTTCCATTTCTTTAGGAGACCATCTTCTGTATAGCAACTTGTGGTCTGTCAGGGGTTCATTTGTCCATTGAGAAAAGTCAGCATCCAGATTATGAAGTCATCCAAAGTTGGGGTGATCCCAGTTGTGATGTTTTAATATGGCCTGGCTCCTGTTTCCTGTGGCATTTCTTGTATGGTCCCATCCAGCAGGGATGAAGTCCAGGATTTCAACAGGACCCAGCCTCTAGGACAAAGATGGTGCAGAGAAACATCTGACGACATTTCGCTCCTTGATTTGAGTTCCCTCCAGGTCTTTTGGCTCATCTTTAGAACACAGGAAGGCTCTTCCAAAGTTAGGCCTATATCGTGGAAGCAGGTAACTAGATATTTAATAAGAAGCATTTCTAGAGACACGAGAAGAAAAACAAGGTTATTGATTGGAGCAAACTGTAAATCAATTTCTGTGAACAAGGGATGGTCAGCCAAGAGGATCTCTAGAGGTCAGGGTTGAAGCACCCCCTGCAGTTTAAAACTTCTCCGATGATGTCACCAGGCATTCAGGCAAAGCTATTGAGTGGGTTAGGGAGCAAGTGGTGTGAAGATTGTCCAAACATGGAGTATCGTGGTGCTCCCTCTTACGTTTATACCAAGTTGTCCAGCTTCAGTTTGCAGGCCTTCAGGAAAAAGGGTGGTTTTAGTTTTCAATGATCCCAAATGAAAAGGACAGAAAAAAATTGAAAACGTTAATCTGGAGTTCTGTACCAGATGTTTAAGGAAACTAGAAGAATTCAGGATCCACTGCAGTTTACAGATAGAAAACAAAAATCTCAAAGACACTTAACAGAACCAGCAGCCCTAGATAAATTATATACTCCTCTTCTTTTTCTTTTTTCTTTTTTCTTTTCTTTTCTTTTTTTTTTTTTTTGCTGGGGAAAGTGGCCCTGAGCTAACATGTGTTGCCAATCTTCCTCTTTTGGCTTGATTAAGATTCATCCTGAGCTAGTATTTTTCCCGATCTAGCTTTATTTTGCATGTGGGTTGCTGCCACAGCATGGCCATCAATGAGTGGTGTAAGTCCACACCTGGGAATGAAACCCGTGTTACCAAAGTGTAGCATGGCCAATTTAGCCACTAGGTCTCTGGACCAGCCCCCTAATATTCTTAAGTAATTATGATTAACAGCATAAAACCAATCAAAGGAAAAAACAGCAGGCCAGAAACCAACCCGTTACTCTCTGTGCCACTAAGGTGAACAGCCCAGGAAGACTCTTTCTGGTTCCGTTTTAAATTTAAGTTTTTAGTCTCTTTTGAGTTCATTATTGTGAGTGGTATAAGGTAAGGTTCTAATTTCATTCTTGTATAGATGGTTGTGCAGTTTTCCCAGCACCATTTACTGAACAGACCATATTTCCCTTTGAGTATCCTTGGCTCCTTGTCCAATACTAGGTGCCCATTGATAAGTGGGTTTATTTCCGGACGCTCTATTCTGTTCCTTTGTTCTAGATGTGTCTTGTTAGGCCAGTACCTTGCTGTTTTGACTGCTATAACTTTGTCATGTAGTTTGAAACGAGGAAGTGTGATGCCTCCAGCTTTGCTCTACATTCTCAGGATTGCTCTTGCTATTTGGGGTCTTTTGTGGCTCCATACCTATTTTAGGATTGCTTTTTCTCTTTCTGTGAAAAATTCCATTGGATTTTGATAGGGATTGCATTGAATCTACAGATGGCGTTGGGTGATATGGACATTTTAACAATATAAATTCTTCCGCTCCATGAACACAGGATATCTTTCCATTTGTTTGTGTCTTCTTTAATTTCTTTCTTCAAAGTCTCATAGTTTTCAGTGTACAGATCTTTCCCCTCCTTGGTCAGGTGTATTCCTCACTGTATGCTTTTGTAAGTGGGATTGTTTCCTTTATTTCTTTTCAGATGTTATGTTGTAGGCAGATAGAAGCACAGCTGTCTTCTGTTTGTCGGTATTGTACCCTGCCACTTTACTGAATTGATTGAGTAGCTCAAACAGTTTTTTGGTGGAATCTTTAGGATTTTCTCTATAGAAGATCATATGATCTCCAGAGACAAGTGAACTTCTTTCTTTCCTCTTTGGATGCCTTTTATTTCTTTTTCCTGCCTGATTGCTCTGGCTAGGATTTCTAGTACTATGCTGAATAGGAGTGGTGAGAGTGGGCATCCTTTTCTCATTCCTGATCTTAGAGGAAAAGCTTTCAACCTTTCACCACTGAGCATCTTGAAAAGGGATATGCTATTAATTGTCAAGTCTTTCCCCTTTATGTTTTGTTTTTCTCCCCATGATAGTTTCTTAGAGAATTAATCATTTTTTTTAACCAACAGTTCTGCTATTAATCCACCAATCCAAGTATGTGGGATACATTTTGGGACCTAAGCAATGGCAAGAAAAGAATTTTAAAATTGGTGACTGTTTAAGTATTTTTCTAAGTATTCCATTTGTGTCTGTGTTCTGTGTTTGGAGACTGCAGTTGTCTTATTTCACCTTTTTCTGTCTCCCTGAGGGTTCTGATCAAATCCAGAGGCAGAAGTTGGCTAATTGCATCCCTTAATTTCCATGAAAACCCTGCTGCCCATGTCAGATATTTCCTGCTCTATCCAGAGTGGCATAGCCCAGGACAACAGGAGATTCCCACAGGGTTGGAGGGAAGGGACCCAAAGTGGCCAGAGTCATTCTGATGGCAACAGGGACTTGGGAGATGGAGGTCGCAGTCTCTCAAGGAGCTAAAACAAATTTCTACAATTTGGGTGCTTTTGGTACGATCTTTCCAAAGTTCCTCTTTTGGGGCATGAATCGGCTGACGTCATCAGATGATCTTTTGCCCTATACGGCATCTTTCAAAAACGTTCTGCTGAAGGTCACAGGTAGTTTAGAAGTTGACAGATTCCCACACTGGCTGGTGGGTGTGATGCCAAGCAGGAGGATGACCGGTCACATGTGACAGGGTGCCAGTTAGCGCGTTGCATTTCATCCAATCACATAGAGAGTTTGCCGATGACGTCAGAGAGGTAGCGCCATGAATGCGCCACCACCTCTCAGCGGCTGCCATTGTTCTTCCTTCAAAACTGCTGCAGCACCAACTCTGACATGGCTGAGCCCGGCTCTGAGCCTTCCTCTGAGGAAAGCCTCGGCACCACGGAACCCACGGAAGCCGACCCGAAGAGTCTGAAGCAGAAGCAGCCAAGGCGCCGCCGCCGCCGCCGCCGCCGCCGCCGCTGCCGCTGCCTCGACAGTTTCGCCACCTATTTCCCCAGGGTTCTGAGGCAGGTTCACGAGGGCCTGAGCCTGTCTCAGGAGGCCGTGAGCGTCCTGGATTCGTTCGCGAAGGACATCTTCGAGCGCATCGCCGACGAGGCCACGTGCCTGGTCCGCTCCACCAAGCGCTCCACCATCTCGTACGGAGAGATCCAGACCGCTGTGCGCCTGCTGCTGCCGGGAGACCTTGGCAAGCACGCCGTGGCCGAGGGCACCAAGGCCCTCATCAGATACATCAGCCGCCGCTGAGCTGCCTCAGGAGCGCCGGAGCATCGCAACCCAAAGGCTCTTTTCAGAGCCACCTCACTTGGCGGGAAAAGAGCTGTCGCCCGAAAAGGAGGGATCTACTCTAGTTTGGTGATCGTGTGGCATTCGGCTAAAAGGTAAAGTATTTTTACCATAAAGGAAATATTATTGGCTATACTTTATATATATTTGAGTACAGTTTATTCCACGGGAAATCCTGGATTTTCCTTGACCTTGTTACGTTTCCCGGCTTTCCTAAACCGTCGTTTCTCTTAGATGTTTCTCTAGGTCAGCCTTAAGGGGGAGTATTTTTGTTATAGTGATATTTTCCTTTTTCACTCTCATTCTCTCACAAACGTACGGTGCAATTTTCCCGAAGTTTGTTATGTGTGGTATACAACAGATAAGTGTAGAAGCAGATATGAGAATCCCTCTGACTTTGTTAGGCCAGTTTGTTAAGTTGATTTTCAAATATCTGAGACAATGCCCGTCCCTAATCATTTAAAAAATTATTTTGTATTTGAATTTGTAATTTCCGTTAATGTAATATAATGGTTCTTCATTATTTTTAAATGAATTTTAAAATAAATTCTTTAAAATTACTCTTTTAATATTTCGGGCAGTTAATACTGGCAGATATTACTGACATAGTAACTCCTGGTGTTTCTATTTATTTCTGAAAGTGTGAAGTTCCCTGAGGCTAAACTGTTGTAGAGTTTTAGTCATTTGCAGTATCATCTGGTCAACTGAAAATATTTAGACTCTTTTTCAGTGTTTAAACTTTTTAAAAATTTAATTGCCAAGTTTTCACAAATAGTTCTAAATCAAAATGCTGATAAAAAGCTTCCTTGTCACATTTCTGACTCTAATAGGAATGATAGTGGCATTTCATCAGCAAAGGTGATATTGGGATTTTGTTTGAGGTCTATGTGCTCAGAATAACAATTTCGGTTTTCTAGGTCTTTTAAATGACTTAATAGCTATCACAATGCCCTTTCAGTGGTTTTGGCAGCTTTGGGAACATTTTTTTCTCTTGGTTTATTTAAGTAAACTATAGTGATAGATTTTCCAATGTTAAATTCTCCTTTAATTTATGGACGGGAACCCCTTAATCGAGGCACTTGGAGGAATTATGTAGCCTAGAGGTACTGTGTGATCTTCTTGCTGAAGCCCTTTAGGCCTGCCTTCCAGTCAGAGGTGATCTGCAATCTATAAGTTTATCCGAGATCTTCCATTGCTCCTAATTTTATCAACATTCACAACTATTTCTGAACCTCATTTAAATGCAAGCCCTACACTAATCACCTTACTTCACTCTCCAGTTCATTCCTCCTTCTTGGAAAGGAGTTGTTGTCACAATACCTGAGTAATTGATTTTGCATCTTCTCACCAGAAGGGCTCCAAGATGCCCTGACTAAGATGAAGAATGTCAATGTGCTGCCTGGAGCTTTCTGCTCTACCTACCTCTAGAAGGTGCTGAAACAGGTTCGGCCCGATGACAGCATCTATTCGGAGGATATGACCCTCATGTGCCCCGCTGTTAGTGATATTCGCCCTCATTGAGTAAACTAGTTTGGGAGCACCCAGTCAGCAGATCGGAAGATTTTTCTTCAGAATCCTGTGAGCTTAGGAAATAAGAATATGGTCAATTAAAGTACTTGTTTTCATGGGAAGACTACTGGTGTGAGATCAAAGTTGACTTACCAGGTTGTTCCTTCTCTCTTTTCCATTTCATTATATGCGTGGTCTAGAATTTTCTTTTTTGACCAAATGTCCTGTGCTTTAATTAGTCTTAACTTGATTTCAGAAAGTTATTTGCTTTTAGATTTTTTTCTCACTTTATTTTACATTTTCATCACATTTTAAAATTCACAGATAACTTGCTTACTAACCTGTGTAACAGATCGTCACGTTCAATTCTTATTAGAACTGCTTAATACAGTCACTTGGGGACTTTGTTTTCCCTTGTTCGCTACTTCTGCATCGAGGCCTTCCTGACTTCCTAATCTAAAGCACTGCTCTCTCCCCCATTGCACACATATATTTTTTCTTCATAAGATTATTTTGTTCATATTTGTTTGCTTATTTATCTGTGAACTTCATGAGAAGACAGACCTTGTCTCATGTGCTGTCGTGTATCAGTGGTGGGAACTGTGTTTGGCACTTTAGCAGAGACTCAATATTTGTTGAGCAACTGTGTGAAGATTGAGGAGAGTGGATTTGCTGGCACCCCACAGCAGTCAGTGATGGGTTGGAGAAGAAAAGCCAAAGTGCAGTGGGTTGAGGAGTGAGTGGGAGGTGCGGAATGGAGATAGAAATAGAGTACTCTTTCACAGAAAAGGGTTACTACTGGTCAGTAAGTAGGAAGACAGAGATGCGGTATCACAGGAGAGTTTTGGGGGATTAGAGAGATCTGAGAATGTTTAGAGGTACTCGATAATCGTGGTGGAATCTCCCTTAATGCTATTGATGTTAGATTTCTATCATCACCACCATACCTCTGCCATACTAATTTCCGTAAAATACCACTTTCATCACCCCAGTGGATCGATTCTATATTCCTCCACCGTGGATGTAAGTCCTCCAGCAAAGTAGCATTCCATCTGGCTCTGTCATTTATAGGCTGGGTGACAATAGGCAGCTGGCTGAATTTCTCTGAAACTTAATTTCTTCATCTGTCAGTTGAAGGGACCCACACCTATCTTAACAGGATAGAGAACGGTAGCTGGGCCCTCTCTCCAACCCCATTCCTGGCAGTCCTTCAAGAAGGCTCAGCTTCCATCGGGCCCTGTTTTCTCCTTCCTACTGCAGAGAGGCTCTGGGCTCCGTCAGTTCTCTATGAGCGCTGACCAGTTAAATGCTCTTTCTGAATCAAATGCTCCTTGCAGATTTGTTGGTTCCAGGCATTGAGAATACAAAGCAACACCAATGGGTAACATTTCAAGAGGATTTACCAGGTGTTGGGAGCGTTATATACATTTAGTTTTAATCTAACAAACAGATAACACTTAATATACTGTAGGAATAGTTCTAAGCACTTCAAATGTGTTAGCTCATTTAACCCTCGTAACAATCCCATGCTACAGATGGGAAGACTAAGGCACGGAAATGTTAAGTATGTTGCTCGACGTCACTTAGCCAGTAAGTGGTAGAGCTGGGATTTGAAACGGGACACCTGCCTCTGGATTTTGTGCACCCCATCATTACACTGGAAAATCCCTCCCTTAAGCTTAACAAGAATCCAGTGAAGCAGGCACTATTGCTATCCTCCATTTTACCCTGAGGATCAGAGAAATTAGGTTACTATCCTGAAGTCACACAGCTAGTAAGTGGTAGACCAGATTTTGGCAAGGTTTGTCTGACTCCTAAGATGATAACTGTTTTGATGACGTGTAACTATTGCAATCATTCCTCTAACAGTTCATGCTTTTTCCATGAGTGCCTATCACCTATACGATTGTTTAAATACAGCTATTTTAATGAACTCGTTTTCAAGATGTTTTTGTATTTTCCTAGCCTTCACATCTACTGAATCACAGATAACAAGGTATTTATATGTTTGTAACTCCCATTAAACTGCATAACTGTTTAAAAAGTCTGTGTGCCACTTAACATCATCTCATGTGCCTGCTGAGGCATGTACACCACACTTTGGGATAGGTTACATTATGTAACACGCTTAACCCACAGTCTACCCTTCATCACCAAAGTTGTGTTCAAACTCCTTTTCCTAAAAAACGCGTGGGATGTAGGTTTCTTTCCTGGAGTCAGAGAGGTAAAATGCATTTAGTGATGTTCCTAGAGGAGTCCCGACTCAGTGGTCAGAACATGGCTTGCATTCCGGTGGATGCTGGTGATGCTTTGTGGGTGGAGGTGGAGAGGCAGTGTGGGAGAATCATTCATCCTGCACAGCAGAGCTGAGGAAAACATTGACCTACTCTCTAAGAATGTTTTACTTTTACTCCGACAGGCTGCTGTGTTAGAAAGAAGGGTAGCAGAGTGGGCTCTATATGTAAAAATGTGCTGGGGCTGGCCTGGTGACATAGTGGTTAAGTTCGCACGCTCTACTTCGGTGGCCCAGGCTTCACAGTTTCGGATCCCGGGCGCAGACCTAGAACTGCTGAAGCCACACTGTTGTGGCATCTCACATAAATCAGAGGAAGATCGGGACAGATGTTAGCTCAGCGACAGTCTTCCTCAAGCAAAATGAAGAAGATTGGCAACAGTGTTAGCGCAGGGCAAATCTTCCTCACACACACGCAAAAAATGTGCTGAAGAATATGAGGGGCCAAGGGGTTGAACACCTGCCTGAGATGTCAGGATAGTCTTGGATGATGCTTCAAAAAAATGACCAATTTCAAATCACCACAATTGGCAGTAAAACGTGTGGCAGGGGCCAGAAAAGCAAGCCCTGTCCAGTTGTTCTGCCAAGGCTAAACCCTCGCTAAAAAAGGGAATGACTGGGGGTGCTTAGCAGCCAACGGGGCCCTTTTTATATCCACTTCAGGTACACGGTTGAAGAAAATTAGCTTGTGGACAGGAAGGCCAGGGCTGGGAGAATGGGCTGACTTCTTGTGTTTGTGGGAGGAATGATACAGATCAAACTTACTGAGAGTTCATTACGTCTATTGTGTTAAGCATTGTGCTTCCATTATCTCATTTAATGCTCACAACAAGCCTGTGAGGTAGTACTGTTATCATTCCCTTTTTACAGATGAGAAAACACAGGCTCGGAGGGCTTCCCTAATGGCACACAACTGGTAAATGGTAAAGCTGGGATTTGTACCCAGGCCTGTCTGACTTCGAAGCGTGTAAAACCAGGCCATGGCCTGCCAGCTGAAATGTTTTGTTTGGCCTGCAATGTTTCCAATGAAACATTTAAAAATTGGGGGGTTTGACAATTAGAAATGTGTATTTCTAGCTTCTCTGGAAAAAACTCAGATGATCTGGCAACATTGGGCTCGTATTCTCCACAGGCTGCTAGAGCTGAGTAGAGACTGCCCTCCTTGGATGGGGCTTGTCTTCTCTAGTTCTTTATATATATTTTATTAAAATATATACATATTATTGAGGGACAATTCACATACAACATTATATTAGTTTCAGGTATATGACATAATGATTCGATATTTGTATATGTTGTGAAAAGATCAACACAACAGGTCCAGTCAACATCCATCACCATACGTAGTTACAGAATTTTTTTGTCTGTGAGGAGAACTTTTAAGATTACTCTCTTAGCAACTTTCATATAGCAAGACGGTATTATTAACTGTAGTTGCCATGCTGTACATTACATTCCCATTACTTGTTTATTTTATAACTGGAAGTTTGTACCTTTGACTCCCTTCACCCGTTTCGCCCACCCCTTACACCCCACCTACAGGAACCACAATTTTGTTCTCTGTATCTATGAGCTTGGCTTTTTTTCTGGATGCCGCAGATAAGGGAGATCATGCAGTGTTTGTTATTCTCTCTGACTTACCTCACTTAGCGTAATGTCCTCAAGATCCATCCATGTTGTTGCAAGTGGCAAGATTTCATTCTTTTTAGGGCTGAATAATATTCCATTGTGTGTATATATACATGCCACATCTTCTTTATTCATTCAACCATCAGTGGGCACTTAGGTCATTTCCACGTGTTAGCTATTGTAAATAATGCTGCAGTGCCCATGGGGGTGCATATATCTTTTTGAGTTATTGTTCTCATTTTTTTGCGTAAATACCCAGAAGTGGAATTGCTGGATCCTATGATAGTTCTATTTTTAATTTTTTGAGGGACCTCCATGTTAGTCGCTGCACCGATTTACATTCCCACCAGCAGTACACAAGGGTTCTCTTTTCTCCACATCCTCGCTGACGCTTGTTATTGCTTGTCTTTGTGATAATAGGCGTTTTAACAGATGTGAGGTGATATCTCATTGTGGTTTTGATTTGCATTGCCCTGAAGTGATGTTGAGCATCTTTTCATATACGTGTTGGTCATCTGTATGTCTTCTGTGGAAAAATATCTATTCAGATCTTCTGCTCATTTTTAAGTCAGAGGGGTTTTTTTTTTGCTATTGAGCTGTGTGAGCTCTTTATATATTTTGGATATTAACTCCTTGTCAGATGTATGCAAATATTTTCTCTCATTTCATTTTGTTGATGATTTCCTTCACTTTGTAGAAGTTTTTTAGTTTGATGTAGTCCCATTTGTTTATTTTTGCTTTTCTTGTCCTTGTTTTCGGTGTCAGATCCAAAAAGCCATCGCCAAGACTGATGTCATGGAGCTTGCTGCATATGTTTTCTTCTAAGAGTATAATGGTTTCAGGTCTCACATTCAAGTCTTTAATCCACTTTGAAGTGGTTTTTGTGTACAGTGTAAGACAGTGGTCCAGTTTCATTGTTTTGTGTAGGGCTGTCTAGTTTTCCCGACACCATTTATTGAAGAGACTGCCTTTTCCACATTGTATATTCTTGGCTCTTTTGTCATAAGTTAATTAACCATATATGTGTGGGTTTATTTCTGGGCTCTATATTTTGTTTCATAGATTTGCGTGTCTGTTTTTATGCCAATATCATACTGTTTTGGTTACTATAGCTTTTTAATATAGTTTGAAATCAGGGAGTGTGATGCCTCCAGCTTTGCTCTTCTTTCTCAATATTGCTTTGGCTACTTGGGGTCTTTTGTGGTTCCATACAAATTTTAGGATTGTTTGTTCTATTTCTGTGAAAATTGCCATTGGCGTTTTGTTAGAGATTGCATTGAATCTGTCGATTCCTTTGGATAGTATGGACATTTTAACAATATTAATTCTTTCCATTCATGAGCACAGAATATCTTTCCATTTGTTTGTGTTTTCCTTAATTTCTTTCATTAATGTCTTATAGTTTTCAGTGTACCAGTCTTTCACCTCTTTGGTTAAATTTATTCCTAGGTATTTTATTATTTTTGATGCAATTGTAAATGGGAGTTTTTTTCTTAATTTCTCTTTCTGTTAGTTCATTATTATTGTATAGAAATGGAACATATTTTTGTATATCAACTTTGTATCCTGCAATTTTACTGAATTCATTTATCACTTCTAACAGTTTTTTGGTGGAGTCTTTATGGTTTTCAATATATAATATTAGGTACCCTGCAAATAGTGACAGTTTCACTTCTTCCTTTACAATTTGAATGTCTTTTTATTTCTTTTTCTTGCCTAATTGCTCTGGCTAGGACTTTCAATATTATGTGTGATAAAAGTGACAAGAGTGGGCATTCTTGTGTTGTTCCTGATCTTAGAGGAAAAGCTTTCAGCTTTTTACCGTTGAGTATAAAATGTTAGCTTTGGACTTCTTATATACAGTCTTTGTTATATTGAGTTATGTTCCCTATATTCCCGCTTTGTTGAGAGTTTTTATCATAAGTGGATGTTGAATTTTGTGAAATGCTTTTTCTGCATATATAGAGATGATTTTATGCTTTTTATCCTTCATTTGTTAATATGGTGTATTACATTTTTTGATTTGTGTACATTGAACCATCCTTGTATCCCAGGGATAAATCCCACTTAATCATGATGAATGATCTTTTCAACGTGCTGTTGAATTCGGTTTGCTCATATTGTGTTGAGAATTTTTGCATCTATACTCGTCAGGGATATTGGTCTATACTTTTCTTTACTTGTAGTGTCCTTGTCTGGATTTGGCATCAGGGTAATGCTGGACTTATGAAATGAGTTTGGGAATGTTCCTTCTTCTTCAATTTTCTGGAGGAGTTTGGGAAGGATTGGCATTAATTCTTCTGTAAAAGTTTGGTAGACTTCACCAGTGAAACAATCTGATTTTGGGCTTTTCTTTTTTGGAAGATTTTTGATTACTGGTTAAATCTCCTTACTTGATATTGGTCTCTTCAGATTTTCTATTCTTTCATGAGTTAATCTTGGAAGGTTGTATGTTTTAGGAATTTATCCATTTCTTCTAGGTATTCTAGTTTGTTGGCACATGATTGTTCATAGTATAGTCTCTCATGATCCTTTGAATTTTTGTGGTATCAGCTATAACGTCTCCTCTTTCATTTCTTATTTTATGTATTTGAGTCCTCTTTCTGTTTTTTCTGAGTTAGTCTAGCTAAAGATTTGTCAATTTTATTTATCTTTTCAAAAAAACAGCTCTGAGTTTCACTGATCTTTTCCATGGTTTTTCTGGAATCTGTTTCGTTTATTTCTGCTCTGATCTTTGTTATTTCCTTCCTTCTGCTAACTTTTGCTTAGTTTTCTCTTCTTTTTCTAGTTCTTTATGGTGAAAAGTTAGATTGTTTGGTATCATTGTTGTTTCTTAATGTAGCTGTTTATCACTATAAACATCCCTCTTAGAACCACTTTTGCAGCAACCCATATGTTTTGATATGTTGTGCTTCCATTTTCATTGTTTCAAAATATTTCTTGATTTCTCTTTTGATTTTTCCTTTGACCCATTTGTTATCCAGGAGCATGTTGTTTAGTCTCCACACATTTGTGAATTTTCCAGCTTTCCTCTTGTGATTGATCTCTTGTTTCATACCATTGTAGTTAGAGTAGATACTTGGTATGATTTCAGTGTTCTTAGATTTGTTAAGATTTGTTTATGAACTGTTGTGTGTTCTATCCTGGAGAATGTTCCATGTGTACTTGAGAAGAAGGTGCATTCTGCTGCTGTTGAATGAAATGTTCTGTATGTGTCTGTTAGGTCCATTTGTCCAAAGTATGATTCAAGTTCATTATTGCCTTGTTGATTTTCTCTATGGATGATCTATCCAATGTTGAAAGTGGGGTATTGAAGTCTCCTACTATTATTGTATTGTTGTCTATTTCTCCTTTCAATTTTGTTAGGGTGCTCCAATGTTTGGTGCATATATATTTATGATTGTTATATATTCCTGAAGACTTGACCCCCTTATTATTATATAATGATCATCTTTGTCTCTTGTTACCATTTTTGGCTTAAAGCCTATTTTGTCTGACGTTAGTTTAGCTAACCCTGATCTCTTTCAGTTTCCACCTGCATGGAATATCTTTTGCCACCCCTTCACTTTGAATCTACATGTGTCCTTAGAGCTGAAGTGAGTCTCTTGTGGGTAGCATACAGTTGGATCTTGCTTTTTTATCTATCCGGTCACTGTGCCGTTTGATTGGAGAATTCAACCCATTAACAGAGTAATTATTGATAGGTAAGGACTTACTAATGCCATGTTATCATTTGTTTTCTGGCTGTTTTGTAGTTCCATTTTTCTCTTCCTTTCTTGATGCATTCCTTCATAAATCAAATATTTTCCATAGTGCTATACTTTGATTCCCCACTGTATCTTTCATGTATCTATTTCAGATTTTTGCTTTGTGGTTCCCATGAGGTTTACACAAAACATCTTATAGATATAACAGTCTATTTTATGCTGATAACAATTTACCATTGATTGCATAAAAAAATCTCTATCCTTTTATTCCCTCTCTTTTATATTTTGTATGCTAGCATTTACATTTTTAATTGTGTATCCATTAACAAATTGTTGAAACTATAGCTATTTTTAATACTTTTATCTGTTAACCTTTATTGTAGATTTATGTAGTTAATACATCACCATATTACAGTAATAGTGTATTTTGAATCTGACTATATGCTTGCCTTTATCAATGTGTTATATATTTTCATGGGTTTTTATTACAAATTAGGATCCTTTTGTTTTGGCTTGAAGACTCATTTCAGCATTTCCTATAATGCAGGTCTACTGGTAATGAGTTCCCTGAGCTTTTGTTTATTAGGGGAAGTCTTTCTTTCACCTTCAATTCTGAAAAACAACTTTTCTGGGTAAAGTATTCTTGATTGGCAGTTTCTTTCTTTTAGTGGTTTGAATATATCATCTCATTCTTTTCTGGCATTTAAGGTTTCTGCTAAAAAATCCACTGATGGGGCTGGCCCCGTGGCCGAGTGGTTAAGTTCGCGCGCTCCGCTGCAGGCAGCCCAGTGTTTCGTTGGTTCGAATCCTGGGCGCGGACATGGCACTGCTCGTCAGACCACGCTGAGGCAGCGTCCCACATGCCACAACTAGAGGAACCCACAACGAAGAATACACAACTATGTACCGGGGGGGTTTGGGGAGAAAAAGGAAAAAATAAAATCTTTAAAAAAAAAAAAAAAAATCCACTGATAGCTTCATGAGGATTTCCTTGTATGACAGACTTTTTTTTTCCTCTTGCTCATTTAAAAATTCTCTCTTTATCATTTGCTTCAGAAAATTTTATTATTATGTGTCTTGGAGAAGAATGTTTTGGATTGAAATTTTGAGGTGACCTATTAGCTTCATGAACTTGGATGTCTAAATCTCTCTTCATGTTTGGGACTTTCCAGCCATTATTTCTTTAAATAAGCTTTCTACTCATTTCTCCTTCCCTCCTTGAGTGTCAATAATTTATATATTATTTCTTCTGATGGTGTCCCAAAATTCCCATAAGCTTTCTTTATTGCTTTTCATTCTTTTTTCTTCTTGCTCTTCTAATTGTATGGTCTTGTTTGATATGTTTTCTGGTGGCTCACAGATTCTCTCTTCTGCTTGTCCAAGTCTTCCATTGAAGCTCTCTATTGAATTATTCAATTAAGTTATTGGATTTCTTCACCTCGAAAATTTCTGGTTTGTTCTTTTTTATGTTTCCCATCTCTTTGTTGAGCTTCTCATTTTGTTGTTGTATTGTTTTCCTATCGTTAATTTGTTTATCTGTGTTCTCCCGTAGCTCTCTGAGCATCTGTAGAACAATTATTTTGAACTCTTTGTCAGACAGTTTTTGAATTTCCATTTTTAGGGGGCCAGTTTCTGGAGGTTTACTGCATTCCTTTGGTGGAAACATGTTTCTCTGATTCTTCCTGATCACTGTAGCCTTGTGTAGGTGTCTGTGCATTTGAAGAAGCAGTCACCTCTTCCAGATTTCAGAAAGGGTAGCCTTTCACTTGTGGATGGAGGCACACTGGATTGTGCTATAACCTTGGGTCTACTGGTGCAGGGCACTAAGTGCAGGAGCATATGGTCATCCTGAGTACAAGGGGGTGTGATGTCTCTTTAGCTCAGGCGACTGGGGTCTGCAGTATCAACAACTGTGTTTCTTGGTGAGCACTGCAGGGGGAGCGCAGTGACTGCAAAGGCTGTTGGGCTCCAAAGCAGTGCCTCCAGGACTGGTGTCTAGGGACCAGGGCATGCAGCAGTGGTGGCCCAAGCCAGTGGTGTCACACTCTCAGCTGTAAGGGCCTACTGCAGGTGCTTGTGTAGTGGCAGAGACACTTGCAGACACACTTGTAGTGATGGGGCCTAGGGCACGTAGCAATGTTCGGGTCAAACTATGCACTCTTTGGCATCTGTGGAGGACCTGGATGTCTGTGTGCTCTCCTGTGGCTTAACACTCTACCACCAGGCATTCACACAGCAGTGGATGGCAGTAAGAGTGTGAGGTTGGGGGATATGCAGCTCCACATCTGAGGGACCAGCTCAGGTGGGAATGGTGTTGCTGGCCAGTGACAGAAGGCAGAATCTGATTCCTAACCACAAGGAACTGCACAGTGGCCCTTGGTGTGTTCACCCTTGGCTACATACTCTCCCTTCCATGCATGCATACTGTACTAGAGGATGATGATAAGCATCAGGCCATGGCATGCAGGTGCACAGCTGGAAGGGCTAGCCCCAAGTGCAGGCAAGCTGGTGGAATCAGCCAAGGGTGCTGGTGTCTTGCACTTACACAGCTGCTAGAAAACTGGGCTGGCTGCCAGCTTAACTCCTGGGTTGTGATGGAGGCATGGAGGGACCCAGGAGGCTAATGTCCTACACTTACACAGCCACAGAGAGCTTTGATGGCTACTTCTGAGGTTCCAGGCTCTGGCAAGTTGGGGAGGGGTAGGAAGGGGTGGGGAGGAAACAGTGAATGAGTGAGGCATAGCTGTCTTTAGCGAACTTAAATACCTCTGGGACAGCTGGTGGGATCTACACAGTCAGAAAGTGACTTTGTCAGTGGTGGAAGCTGCTGAGTTTGTCCACAGAAATGTCCCTGTGAACCATAATCACTCCTGTTTTGTCTTTGCTAATAATAGCCTTTGCTTTTCTCCCTTGTTCCTAGCCAACTTTCTTTGTCAAGCTGGGTGGGGTGAAACTGAAGCTGGACCTTCACACAGTGGCAGAAGATGCTAGAGGAGCTGGCCACCCACTCCACTTTTCCTTCCAGGGGGGAGAAATTCTTACTAGCTGGGACATTCTTTCCTTGCCATGAGCAATGCTTGCTTGGAGGATGGAATGATTCAGGGAAAGCAAACTTGTCTTCCTTCTCTTTTTGTTGAATTGTTCTCTGGGCTTTTGTGATTGTTGTTGTTGTTGTTCCAATGTATTAATAGAATTTCCTAAGTGGAATCTAGAAGTCTCCTGGAGTTGTTTTTGTTCATAGACAGCTGTCTAATCATTGATACTGTGAAAGAATGGGGAAACTGAGATCTCCTAAATCCCCATTTTCCCCCAAAGCTGGTATTAACCCATCTAAGGAAAGAATACTGGGTTTGTATAAAGGAAAGAATTCAGTATGCTAGTCCAAATACTATCATTGGCACAGTAATTGTGCACCCTATTTCTCCTTAAACAAAATTCCCAGTGGTGTATGACAAAATACCTGGATAAGCATCAAGGAGACCCAAAATCATATGGTCTTTGTGTAACTACATCCGCCATGGATTGACATTGTGCACCATGGCCTCTGTAGGAATATCTTAAAGAAGAAGGAGTTACATAACGGACTAATTTCAAATTTTCAGAAGAATCCTGGGGCAGCAACAGAGTATGTGAGGGGTAAACTGGCCATGTCACAACCCTCAGATGGATGCCAGGCAACATGGCAAGGACTTTATTGATGACCTCCTAGAGGGGACTCTTGGTGCTCTCACATTCCACTAATGTCCACCAATGACCCTAGATTTATTTATAAGTTCCCTCCTATAATAGGAAAGAGTAAAAGTCCACTTTTTGAAGCTTAGTCCTCTCCCATCCTACATTCATTCCCCTATTACTCAGTAGTGATAGGCCATGATCAAAGAGGAGGTGGGTAATGATGGATCAGAAATCAGGATCAACCCCTTTATTGGTTCATGCACTGGGAGCTGGGTCTCAATCTTGCCAATTTAATGAGGTGTTTTTATTTTGTCAGGTTCATTTGCTTGGAGATGAAAAGAAAAAAGAAAAGCCAGGGGCTGACCCAGTGACCTAGTAGTTAGGTTTGTGCACTCTGTTTTGGTGGCCCAGGATTTGCAGGTTCAGATCCCAGGCGTGGACCTGTGCACCACTCTTCAAGCCATGCTGTGGCAGCATCCTACATACAAAATAGAGGAAGATTGGCAACAGATGTTAGCTCAGGGCCAATCTTCCTTGCCAAAAAAAAAAAATTATGTTCCCTGAGGAAAAATACCCTGTTGAGTGAGGGGGAATAATTTTAATACTATTAATTGGTACCATTTTTCTAAAATTTGATGGATGATACAGGAGATATGTCCACTCAGTGGTCTGGATTCACATCCTTATCATCATGATTAAAAGCATACAATTAATCAAGGAAACGGACAGCTGGTAAAGAATTATACCAACTTCCTCCTCAATCTGTGAGGCTGAGTAATGCTGGAAAACTTTTATTGGTGCAGCCCAAGACACTTGATCACATATTGGGCCAATGACTGGAGCTGCAGGTTCTTCACTAGCTAATTCAGAGCTTAGTGCACTGATAGGTTTCAAGGCAGGCCACTCCAGAATATGCCACTTCAGCATATTGATTATTTTGAATTAAAGTTACTTGAGAAACAGCCAGTGCAAGAAGAACACTCTGACCCTTCTTTGTTCCCCTGAAACCAGGAAACAAAGCTCCCATGGGAAGGTATCCTCCCTATGCTGGGAGGATGGAGGGCATCCTGATCACCAGAGATAGAGAATTCAGGGTAGAGGAAGCTGTATAAGTAAACTTTGTTACTTCTTAATTAACTTGCTGCATCAGGCCCAAAATGACTTGTTTTGTCAAATCTTCACAAATAATTGTTTCTTTGTCTAAAAGGGTATATAAACAGCCTGCTTGAGCATCATATTGTTATGATCTCCCATACATACAGATTAAATTGTTTTTCTCCTATTAATGTCTTGTGTTAATTTTATGATTAGTCCAGCTGCAAGAACTCAAGAGGAGTAAGGGGAAAATTTCTCCCTCCTCATCAGTTTTTGAAAGAAAGCCAGTGGAATCACTGCTTGGAAAACTTCTTTCCCCTGGGACTACTGAAGAGGAAGAGATCCTGGGATGTCTGAGAGAAGCTGGGAGAAGGTAAGCATTTCTTACCACTCCAGCCTTTCAGATCTCTGTCTACAGGATCTGGTGGGAATGAAAGTGGTAAGAGTCTCTTTTTTTCTTCTCTCCCTCTCTCTCAGTTTAGATTACCAGGAGAAAATATTTTTAGACCTAGTGCCTTGGGCATAGTGGCTGGTAAAAATATAGTATGAGCACTCTTGTTTACCATTGATCCTTTTCTTCCAGAGGTGTTCATTGTTTTATTTTGTCTACTCCGTGACCAATATGAATATTCTCTCTGGTCCCTGCTGGTCAGAGGATACGTATGCATCTGGTGGACAGTCAAATAGGCTGTGGATCCAAGCTTAGGGAATCTTAAAAATCTGGTGAACTTTTGTCTTGGTAAGTCAGCCTATCCTGTACAAAAGGGGAGGAAACATATGATTCCTTGTGTTTTGGAACAACTGTTTAAAAATAGGGCTCCTACCCGCCCCATGGCCTAGTGGTTAAGTTTGGCATGCTCTGCTTTGGAGGCCTGGGTTTGGCTCCTGGGTGCAGACCTACACTGCGTTGGCAGCCATTCTGTTCCAGTGACCAACTTACAAAATAGAGGCAGGTTTGCATAGATGTTAGCTCAGGGTGAATCTTCCTCAAGCAAAAAGAAAAACAAAACAAAAACAAGACCCTTCATAGTTACTGCTTGTGCTTTCTGTACACTAATTCTTGGAGTGAACTGTGTGGATCTTAAGAAGGCTGCATCCTTTTTCCTCTCCTTTGGGGATGACTCTTTCATCCATGGTTAAGCCATAGAAAGGTTTATTGGTTTGAGTCACTGTTAAGAAGATCCTGATCATCAATAGCCAGATGATGGACCCTTTGAATTGGAAAAAGTTTTAAATTGAAAAGTTTTAGAGAGCTCCCATGTGAAACAATTGTTTTAGTTGTATCTGTGGAAAGACACAATTATTAGTGAGTTTTATAGTGTACCTGATTCATGGGTAAAATTTTAAAACAAAAGCTATAAGATCTTTGTTTATGTCTATCTGTGTGTTATGCATGTCTACGTGTGTGTGTTAGAGGTGTATGATTTTTTTCTACCTCTGGATTGTATTGCCAAAACTAATGTGTAAAGAGCTCTATGCAGTTGGCTTAAAATAAATTAAGTAATTTCTAAATCTCATAGATATAATAGAAACTAATCCAAATGGCTTTCCAAGTTCACATGGTCTGAGATAATCTTTGGCAAATAAAAGCTAGCTTAAGTTTGGTTTAATTAAAATAGGTCTGTCTTCAGAGTTATCAGGATTAAAACTAATGCAGATAAGTAACTTTTATTCTGCCTGGCTTTGCTAGTCAAATAAGTTCATATTATATCTTTTACAAAATTTGTCAGCAAGAAAAATCACTTAGGATTATGACTGACTTTGTCTAATATCTAATGAAGTTTTTGTAGGTAATCTAAACATAATTGTTAAGTACAAATTATTTAAATAGATGTAAATGTGAAAAGAATTTCTAGGTGAACCTTTTAGCAAACAGTTTTCAAAATCTTTTGGTTACTCAAAACCTCAAAGTTTTGCGAGTGAAGTTAAATAATGAGTTAAGTCAAATTCATTGGATATCTAGATCATCTCCAAATAAAATAAAATAAAATACTGAAACATTACTAAAAATAGCTTTATCTACTTTTGGCTTCCTGTGAGAGGAAGTAAAGATATTTGAGTCTATTTGTAAACATATTTTCTTCCCCATTGGAAAATTTATTATGAGGAAGAATATACTTCTAAAAATTTTGAAATGTGTGTGTAAGTTTGTTAACCTATGACACAATGCTAAAATATGATAGGCAGTTCTCAATTGCCTGCTTCCTAGTTTTCACTGGAAAGCAAAAATTACAAATAAAAGAACTATGTGAGGAACTGAGAATACAAAATGAACCGAAAGAAAATGTAAGAAAATTTAAACTACCAAGCATGAATTAACTGAGCAAACTGTGTATACTGATGCTGAGAGAATGCAGGCAAAGCAGCAAGTGCCCCTTTGGAAGGGGAGCAGTGGAGCTCCCATAAGAGCTTTCCCTTACTGTGGAAGGATGTACTGTAACTTCTTGTTTTTCAAACTGTGGTCATAGACAGTTGGTGAATTACAATTAACATTTATTTGAATTTAAAATGTACACAGTATCTTTATTTATTTGGGTGGATTGATGATATATATCAAATTCTGTCTGTAATTTGTAAATAGATTTATTATAGATTTATTTATTATCTATATATGAATGAAAGAGAATAATTTCATAAAGTGCAAAATAGAATGCATACATGGCATATACCAAAAATAGGAAATACATGTCAGTTTATTAAACTTTTATTTCAGTTACTTACATGGTTTTATACATGTAAGTGCGTGCTGGGCCATAATATGCACTGTATTTCTTACTGTGGAATGATCCAACATGTTTGAAATACACTCATCTTATACTACAGTAAACTGAACAACCGAAAGTTCTGTGCCTCCAACTGAAAAGGCCAATACAAAAACAACTAGCTTTTCTGTCCTGTACAGACACAATGATAACTCCTCAAGGCCAGGCTGTAATCACTCTTTGATAGGCTCATACTTTTTGTTGCCTTGTCTACTTATTTATTTTTTACTTTTTAATTTTTTTGGTGAGGAAGATTGTACCTGAATTAACATCCGTTCCAGTATTCCTCTATTTTGTATGTGGGACACTGCCACAGCATGGCTGATGAATGGTGTGCAGGTCCACGGCCTGGATAAGAAATCATGATCCCTGGGCAGCTGAAGCAGAGCACACCAACTTAACCACTTCCCCACCAGGTGGCCCCTGCCTTGTCTTTTTACATTTGCAGCCAGGCAGCAATCTTTGTTTAAAAGAACTTCTCCTGAGGCAAGCCCCATGGCCTAGTGGTTAAGTTCAGCACTCTCTGTTTCGGCAGCCTGGTTTTAGTTCCCAGGTGCAGACCTACACCACTTGTCAGCAGACGTGCTGTGGCAGTGACCCACATACAAAATAGAGGAAGATTGGCCACATATGTTAGTTCAGGGTGAATCTTCCTCAGCAAAAAGACAAAAAAAAAAACCAGGAAGATTGGCAACAGATGTCAGCTCAGGGCAAATCTTCCTCAACAACAACAGCAACAGGAACAACAACGAACTTCTCCCATTTCTATGACTATTTCTATGACTGGGAATTCTGGTGGTGGCTTCCCAGATGTTTATAGCTCTGCCATAAGTTTAGAATTTGTTGTCCCATCTTTCAAATCTTTATTCTGCCTACTCAACTTAAAGTAACCCTCTTCAGCAATAACGTGGGGACTCTGTTTCCCTTGCCTGTTCTATCATTCCCAGTCTAGCACATCATTGTCAGGATGAGCCTATAGACAAGAGAGAATCTCATACCGTAATTTCCAAAAACTATATGGTTTATTTTAACTATATTATATAGAAGCAACTTATATTCATTTAATGTAATGCATAGGCAATTATACTATCCTCTAAGAGTAGATCTGTAGTTACTCTAAACAACCGCCTGTATCATTTCTTTTCTAGATAAGCTTTGTAAGTTTTGAAACTGAGAAAATAATACTTGAACTACTAAAGTTGAAATTGTTATCAAAAATAAAAGTAAAAATAAAAATACAGACTGCTATAGAAGTGCCCTTGCCAAAATTGATTTGTAAAAGAGCTGAGTTTGTTTGTTTACAAAACTAGTGGATATAATAAGGGTGAAAGAAAATGACTGTACAGTGGTCCCTCAGTATCTACGGAGGATTAGTTCCAGGAGCCCCTGCAGGTACCAAGTCCCTTATATAAAATAGAATAGTATTTGCATATCAGCTATGTACATCCTCCTATATGCTATGCTTTAAGTAATCTCTAGATTACTTATAATACCTAATAAAATGTAAATTGTATGTAAATAGCTGTTATACTGTATTGTTTAGGGAATAATGACAAGAAAAAAAGTCTGTACATGTTCAGTAGAAACAGAACCATCATAATCTTTTCAATCTATGTATGGTTGAATCTGCAGATGTGGAACTCGTGGATACATAGGGCCGACTGTATATGAAAAGTATGATGTGAGTTATCAGTTGAAGAAGGTATGAGTATTAGAGACACATTTCTGTTAAAGGAAAAAGGATAGTAATTTTGTCCTAAAATAAAATGATTGTTAAAATGATAGGAGAAAACATAAATGGATATAGAAGGTTGTAGAAAGTTTGTTGAAAAGGAATCTTGAGAAAAGAATTTTATGTGTGGGCAAGCTAAAATTAGAATGGATGTATTTACATTAAAGGAATTTTAATATCAAAAGTACACTGGTGCAAAATTAGAATTTGGTTTTCTTTTTCTTAAAAGGACAAAGTTTTCTTGGACTGTTGGTCTGCTCTTGATAAGATATTGTGATAGGTTTTTCTTTACCATTTAAGACATCTGCCTGAAAGCAATGATTTGGTATTTTATCAAAATAATTTCCTGTGCTTTATCAGACTTTTGATTGATTTTGCTCACAACTATGTAACCTTCTGTGTTTGCCTTTGAAAATCTTTTATGGTCACTGTGGGCAAATAGATAATTAAGTATTGTTTCATAATTATCTGTGTTCCTTTTCAGTCAAGTATCCAAACCTTTTTGATATTTTTCACAAAGTGCCTATGATTCAAATTCTAAATGAAATATTTTTTTTAACTCTAAAGCTCAGTTGCTTTCTTATTAGAAGATCAAAACTGGAAAATCTCCTTCCTATTTATTTATTTATTTATTTATTTATTTCTTGGTGAGGAAGATTGGCCCTGAGCTAACATCTGTTGCCAGTCTTCCTCTTTTTTTTCTCCCCAAAGGCCCAGCACATAGTTGTACATCTTAGTTGCAAATCATTCTAGTTCTTCTATGTGGGATGCTGCCACAGCGTGGCATGGCCAGTGGTGCATAGGTCTGTGCCCAGAATCTGAATCAGCAAACTCCAGGATGCCAAAGCAGAGCACACAAACTTAACCACTTGGCCTCAGAGCTGGCCTCTAAATGAAGTCTTTTTGACCTCGAACTAACTTTGGGATTTCCAGAGGGCCCCTGGAACATCTCAAAGATTTGTTTTCCCTCCTTATGAAAGGAGGGACATTACACTAAATAGGCTTATTTGTTATGTTAAATTACATGGGAAGTCTTGTCAAATGAGTGATACTAAACCTTAGATTATATTTGTCTGTATATATGTTATTAATATAAGTAGTCCAGAAATTATATGAAATTCCTAGGAATCTGATATGTCTTAGTATGTTATCACTTGTAACTCTATTATCTTGAAGTGTTGTGTGTCACAGAAATAACCAAATTTGTTTGTCAATTGCAACTCTCATCAGATCTTTACCTGTGGCCATTTTTAAGTCTTTTGCCATTTACTGTTATTGTTTTACTTTGATGCTTTTTAAAAAGTGTTCCTGCAAAAGTGCTTCATCTTCAGAGAGATTCATGGGAAGGACTCTGACAAGTACTCTAGAATACAAGTTTCTGATAACTTTCAGATCATAGCACTGAAGTGGATAAGAATTTATAGAACTCTAATGGAGAAACTGATGGCTTCATAAATCTTCTGACAGAAGATCAGGATAACAAGAATTAGTTACATAGGACACAATAAACTGATGAGGATGATTATAAATTTTATGACTTTTTCTTTGAAATATTGCTGATTCTCTAATCTTTTGTTTTTCCAGATTTAAGGGAAATTTTTTTTTCTCTTAAGCTACCTATGACTTAGAGCAATTTGGTAAAGAATGCTTTTGTGAACAAAGATAAAACAATTACTTTTTGTCCCTGCCTGATTCCTCCAGAATTCAGAAACTCTCAGTGAGTATTCTTAGTTTCATGGCAATGTAGTTGTTTTCCAAGGGTTCATTTAGAATCTGTTCTTGTAACAGGATACAATTGAAAACATTGGTTATGTTACCAAGTCTTTCACTATAATGTCGTATTTAAGAACGATACACATAGACTTGGATATGACAAGACAGCTTTTAGGAACTAAGGTTGATTTTATGGAGCCAATGAAGCCCCTTGGAAATATCGGCCTGATTCCTTGCTTACAAGGTTCTCAGAAGCCTAACCAGGTGAGTAGGCAAGGTCACTTCTTGGCAGATGCAGAAACCTCAGGATATTTGGGAACTTTGAGAAGAGAGGAATTCACCCAAATATATAGGTATTATTGGCAAAGTCTGATGGCGATTCCTTGGCTTGGCTTCTTAGCCTTGACAAGTTTTCAAAAGTTCAATCTGATACTCCTTTTGAAAAATTCCAGCAAAGCAGATTTAAAAGAGCCTATATGGTCGATGGTTATTCTTACTGCACTTATGCAAATAATCAGGCCAAGTTTATTGATGCTAGACTTATTCTGCAAACAGGTGAGTCTTAATTTGGCTATCTTTGGTAGAAATGAGGGTGATTTTAGAAAGAAAAATTATATTTCAGTAGAACGTATAACACATACTTGTGGATCTTAGATTCTAGCATTGTTCATTGTCTGAGATTTTGGAGTGGATCCTGAGTGCTCCTAGTTTCCTCCTATCTGGCTACCACTCCCCAAGCTAACATTTCCAATTTTCTTTCACCTTTTTGACTTGGAATCACTAAGAACAAAACCTGTCCTTTTTACTCAAAACCCTGCAAACTGAATATGAATGGCTTGAGATAAACCAGAGAAATTGCCAGAATAGCTCATGTTAATACAATCTTCATGCCTGTTGCTATATGGGCCATTCTGAAAGCTTGCTGGTACATTCAGTGACATCATCAGAGACATTCAAACTGCAAACCAGGAAAATCTGTCAGATTGTCACGGCCTGCCCTCACTCCATCTGAAGATGCTTCGAGTCTGATATCCAGAAATCTTCTCGACTGTCTACCCTCAGAACTCAGAAACTGGGATTATAGTCTACTCCAATCATTAACCATTGTTTTTGTTTTGTTTCTCTAGAAACGCCTTTTATCAAATACCTGATTGCTTGTGCAATGTAGTCCTAACTTTGGGAGCCCATCTGCATCATTGCCTCCTAAAATGAGTTCAACCCAGCTGACCTATTCTCAGGACTAAGAAACTGGTTCGATGAAATAGTGGAGCAATCTACCACCTCAATTTCAACATGTGAAACTTCCAAGGAAGTTCCGGAGGAGAGAACTAATAGAGTTCATGGTAGGCCATCCCAAAATATGACACTTTGGCATATTGGTTATTTTGAATTAAAGTTACTTGAGAAACAGCCAGTGCAAGAAGAACACTCTGACCCTCCTTTGTTCCCCTGAAACCAGGAAACAAACACCCATGGGAAAGTATTCTCCCTATATCAGGAGGATGGAGGGCATCCTTATCACCCGAGATAGGGAACTCGGAGCAGAGGAAGCTATATAAGTAAATTTTGTTACCTCCTCATTAATTTGCTACTCCAAGCCCAAACTCCCTTATTTTGTCAAATATTCACCAATAATTGTTTCTTTGTCTAAATGGTATATAAACAGCCTGCTTTGGTCATTTCCTTGAGCACTATATTGTTATGATCTCCCATATGTATGTATTAAATTGGTTTTCTTCTCATTATTCTGCCTTGTATTAATTTTATTATTAGTCCAACCATAAGAACTCTAGGGGTAAGGGGAATACTTCCTCCCTACCCCCCGCTATCAGGAGTTGAGCTGCTTGGACTGGACGTTCCTATCATCCTCATGATGCTGATATGCAAGTGATGATGTTTTGCATTTTCAGGAAGAAAATATTACAGGCTCGGAAAGAACAGAATCAAATAAGTCTAAAGGAATTAGAGTAGCAACTTCAGATTCTAGGGAACCTGCAAGAGGTATTGTTTCTTGAATTTTTTAATTCACTCATTTCTCTATTGTGTTTGGGTTCTTACCCATGTTTTCAATGGATTCTGTAATATGGGTAATGTTGAAAAAAGTTTGAATGAGGTATGTTTGCTCCACTGATTCTGTTTTCCCAGTTATTCTTTATAATTTGTTGCTTAAGATATAAATCCCTTGCTCTTAGTCTGTCTTTTTAGTAACTGACACCATTAGATGAGGATTGTTCATTGTCCTTTTTCCTCAATCATCCTCTGAAGTGAGAAAATAAGTGCACTAATTTCCCTTCCCAGTTTTCAAAATCAAATCACATTTATCTCTCTCTCCTTTCTAGATTTCATGTGTATCATTCACCGTGGCATTCCAGTCGTCACAGTCTATATGGTGCAGTTTTAACATTGTTTTACTAATGCTTGTATTTGATTCCTGAATTCACAATTGCAAATCACACAAAGCACAATAAAAGTATCCTAGGGAATTAGATTTCTTAAAATGACTTTTCACTTAATCTGATATGTAAGAGATCAGTGTGCAAGAAGAAGTTAGTAACAGCAATTGTATGTCATACAGGCAATCATTGGGATTTTGAAGCAGCAATAATTAGCATGATAGAAATTAAGTGATTAAGTAAAATACTGTTTTTTTCAAGTGGGTCCACAGTCTGTCTTTGAAAATGAGATGGCTCTGCACTGAGTTTTCCCATATAATTTTATGTTCTAGATGTGTAAGAATATCTTGAGGCACCACCCAAAGAGATTTACCTGCAGTTGTTTTGTGGTAGTATTTACTGGTCTCCTTGGGAAACAAATTATCTTTTCAAATCTTTTCATAAGAGTTTTCTAGGGGGCTTGCCCCATGGCCGAGTGGTTAAGTTAGTGCGCTCCACTGCAGGCACCCAGTGTTTCGTTGGTTCGAATCCTGGGCGCGGACATGGCACTGCTCATCAAACCACACTGAGGCAGTGTCCCACATGCCACAACTAGAAGGACCCACAACGAAGAATATACAACTATGTACTGGGGGGCTTTGGGGAGAAAAAGGAAAAAAATAACATCTTTAAAAAAAAGAGTTTTCTAATATTCCAGAACAATAATAAATATTCCTGATAAGGGAACTCCTTTATCCTAAATCCCTACTCTAATGATCCCAAGGAGAGGTCCAGAGGTATAATGGCCCATCAGAGTTCTTCTCCATTGGACCAAAAATCACAGACTTTTATGCCTCCTGTTTGAAAAGGCATTGCCCCACTTCATGTCTGCACAACTCAGGGAAGATCTCTCTACTGTCCTGCTTTGCTCCCATTCTTTCTCTTTAGCTCATGAGGCTCTGAAAATGTTGAATATAATAAAATTAACACAAGACAGAGTAACAGAAGAAAAACCAATTTAATATGTATGTACAGGAGATCATAAAAATATGCTAATGCCCCAAATATCTAGGCTTCCAAGGATGTACCTGATCAGACCTTCAGTGAACAGGTAATTCTACTCTAATAAAATAGCTCCAGATAATGAAGGGAAAAAACTCCTTTTTGTTTCAAGAAAATATAATACGATGATAAAATCTATTGAAGAAAGCAGGCTAAACAAATTTCTGAGCAATCTCATTTATAAATGAGGATACAAAATCCTACTTCAAATATTATTAGATAAATCTGGTGTCACAATACAGAAAATACCAAACAAAGGAAACAGCTTTACTGCTGTAAATAACAAATCACAAACATCAAATGGGGGTAAATATTATTCATAAAACAAAATATCCCACACAAACTTTTTTCAACATGACCTTTATTGTGGAATTCATTTAAATAAATAATCGAAGACACAAACACAGTCTGGAAATAGCTAAATCCAAAAGTTCATGAAACGGAACCTTTTTCAAGCTTCCTAGAAACTGAAGTAACTAACTCTAACTTGTTCAAATTTATCCGATTCTACTCTTTTCCAGTCTATACTCTTTTGTTTTTTAAAGCGCAGAGCTTCATGACCTGCAAGTATGTATCACTGGATGACGGGAGCCTCCAATCAGAGCACTCCAAGCCCCATCCCCCACTGGCTCAGTCAATGAAGGACCTGCAGAACCTGACCCACAGTCATTGGTTCAAAGCGGGAGCAAGTGACCCAGGGGTGAACCAATTAGTGCCTTCCTTGGTGTTCATCCTTGGAGACTCAGGAAGAAATCGATGTATTTTTTTTTTTGTCTGTTTGTTCAGGGGTCTTAAATCTCAATCCCTGCTAATAGTAAGTTTATTTGGGAAGGAAAAAATCTCTCTCTGGTTAGACAAGGAAGTGATTCTAATGACTAGAAGAGTAGCTCCACATTATATATTTAAGAAATGCTGAGTAAAACCACTCTGGGCAAGCAATTGTTTTTCCCATCTCACATCTGTACGAGTACTCACTTAACAGCTAAATGTCTTTCACCCGCCACCATGTACTTCTCATATGCTCCCACTCAGTTTAACACTTACATTGCTCTGGGTGGAATCAATAAACTAATGAAAATAACGACTACCAAATGGAAGTGAACAATGGGAGTTATTACCCAATCTCAGCTCAGCTTGCAATGTCCATTCTTTCCTTTAGGCCCTTTGAAATGAGCCTAATCTTGTGCAAATACAGCCTAAATAATGTGCAAATGCGGAGGATGCTGACCCTATCTTGGACGTACAGTATCTTTTTCAAATTTGCAAATGGCATTGTTGAAAGGAAAGCAAGTATGTTGGATGACAGAATCAGGATGCAAAGAAATGTGACCATGAGCAAATTTGAGCACATCAGCAACCAGGATGGTTCCCCATGTGTGTAACTTGGATCCAAAGGATCTGGGAAGTGTCACTAGGAGAAGACTTGGGGGTATAGAGGCAGGCACACAACAGCTGACTTCAAATATTGGAGGAAGGATTAACTATGCTGTGTGAGTCTCCAGCACACAGTCCTAGGAAAATTAAATAGCAGCTACAAGGAGGCAGTTTTGGGCACAGTGTAAACAGCCTGTCATGGCAGGGGACTGAGTGAGTCCACTGGATAACTGTTTCAGGAAAGAGGTAAGGTATTGTTGACCACCATGGTTACTTTCAACTCTCAAATCCTCTGGCTACACTAAGCCCTGTGATTGTGTCACCTCACTGACATGTAATCAGAGTTGACCCACCTACTGTTTTGCTTATGGAAGTTTATTATTGCAGAGAAAACAGCTTCCACTTCCTGTAAACCCAGTGATTATGTAAGGATGTCAGCTCTTAGAAGGGGGCGTAAGATAATACTTGAGGGTACAAGTAGACACAGACAGCACAATCCCAATTTGTATGAAAAGATGAATATTAATAGACCACAGTTTGGATGGTTATACACTCAAATGCTAACACTTCTAATTGGTAGGATTATAAGTGATTGGTTCTTATAAGTTTCAAGAGATGAAAGTATTGTTAAGGGCAGGGATCGGAACTTGCCTATTTATATGTATTCCTTATTGTATTAGTCAGCTTGGGTTGCTGACTAATACTATAGACTGGGTGGTTTAAACAACAGAAATTTACTTTTCACAGTTCTGGAGGATAGAAGCCTCAGATCAAGGTCCCACAGGGTCATTTTCCGGTAAGAACTCTCTTCCTGGCTTGTGGATGGCCACTCTCTTGTGTGCTCACATGGCAGGGAGAGAGAGATCTCTGGTATCTCTTCCTCTTCTTCTAGTTCTACCAGATTAAGGCCCCATCCTTAGGACCTCAATTAACTTTAATTACCTCCTAAATACCCTATCTCCAGATCCAGTCACATTTGGAGTTAGGACTTCAACATATGAATGCTTTGGACAGGAGAAACAATTCAGTCCATAGCACTTACACTCCCCACGAACACCAAAAATTCTTGGTTCATAAGACAGTGAATCAAGAACCAGACCAGAGGTTCAGTGCTACAGGTCATTAGCAGGTATTCGATATCTGAGTTTATGCTCAATAGAATATGTGATGTACTTAGCACAGTGCATGTCAGTAAGTACCTCCCGGCCCCTTCCCTATCCAACCGCAGCCCTGGGTGTCCCCGTCCATTAAGTTGAAAGCACTTTCCAGAAAACAGGAGAGCCCAGCTAAAATCTCAGCTCTTATTCACCTTAGATCACTCTGGACCCTATGTTTTCATTGCCTCTCTCAAGGTTCTGTAATTCTATGATTCCATCTCTATGGAAAAAGCACCTAGCATCCCCAAGTCAGAACCCAATGGACCTGAACAGAGGGGAGCCTTTCCCCTGTGACTAATCTGCTAAAGTGGCTTTCCTGCAACCGTTTTGTTTGGCTGAAAAGAGTTCCCTTGTATACTTTCATTCCTTAGAAGACCACCAAGAATGGACCACAGGAGTCTCAACGTAATGATTATATTTATTATTTTATCACTACATTAGAAATGAAAATAAACTGTGAGAAGCTGCAAACGCATGCAACTTCATGAAGATTATGGAGCAATGGAGACGCTCATTGTAGAAGATTAAAAGTGGTTTATCCTGTAGGGGGTGCATGGACTACACAAACAAAGCTCATCGATGGTGAGATTATTGACAGCATCTGCCAGCTGGAACTTACGCACCAATGAAAACTTTAAAAATGAACATAAGGGAAAATTGGCTACCCCTGACCTCTTAGCCAGGGAGCATGGGTGAGAAGACATCAGAAGATGCCTAAAATCTCTACAACACAAAGGTTTACAAAAAAAAAACGAGCCCAAATCCAAGACACTCAGGCAGTGTTGAAATTTGATCTTGGGAGGAAATCCCCATTTTACGATGTTTGAACACACTCTTTCTCCTGTTGGATAGCTGGGGAAAAAACAAATACAAAACATCAGTAAGAGGGTATTTTCCTAAGATTAAGTGCAAAGGAGCCCTTTGCCAAGTCATCGAAGGCTGACATACTTGCTTAACTTTCAAATGCCAAAGAATTAACTACAAATCCTCCATCGGGTGTGTGTGTGTGTTAACCAACTGAACATTCACTAGAATCTACATCAGCTGTTTTTTTCCCCATTTGAGATGCAGATTTATGCTGTTGCCATTTTTTACCATAGATTATTCTGAGACTGAGGAGCAAGTGAAGCATTTTCTTCAGATTTATTTATTGCCATACAATCAGGAAGTTATACCCTTTCAGATAATTTTGACTAACTTTGGAACTTTCAAATAATGCTGCCATGAAAAAATGTGCCCCTTGGGTTGGAGTTTCTCAGTAGGCTATAAGTCAGGAGGGCAAAACTGATCCCTTGATCCCTGGGAGACTTGAGTATACCCAAGATCTAAACTAGTTCTCCCACCGCATCTCGTCATCAGGTAGAGAAGGCCAAAGCTCCAGAGTGTATGGCTCTATAGGGATAAGATCACAGGCCCAAACTGCTAGATGCAGAAAAATGGCAAATAACCAAAAGTTGGACAAAACTTAAGATGCTTCTAATATTAAGTCTAATATTCTAAGATTGGTTTTAATGTGGTTTTTAGTAATTTTCCAACAAAAAACTTTTTTTCATTCCCCCATTACTACTAGGGCCTATTTTGTGAAAAACATGTATATAAGCAAGGTAAGAAGGCAAATATTTGATATTTTTATATGTTGCATTACATACATTGGTACTCTACTTATTGCTTACTTTGTGCCAAAATTTACTGGATGAGTTTATTTACTGAACCTATCAATCTTCATCACTGTTTGCCTCAACTAGAGAGCCCCCATGACTTACTTTCCTTTGAAGGAAGAGTATTTTTTTCTTCAGTATTAGTTTTCTTCAGTTTTGATCTGTCAAACTTCTCCACTTCAGACAAATCTGGCTTATCACTCATCTTGAATCAAAGACTGAAAAAGAAATTAAAAAATTTATCTGGTAGAACTATTATCGGACTAAGGAGTAACAGCCAAAATTCTCACATTTAATATCAATGTGTATTTTACCCGCTGATTTTCAAGAGGAAAAGAGCAACAGATCTTAGAAGAGTTATGTTTTTATTAGAATACTTTTTCTTCCACATCATTACCCCATTTCTGATAGACAGTAAATGCCACTGAATCAGGGTGCACTAGAAACCAAGATGCCCTACAAATCCTGAGCCAATATGTCCGACTCTTTTAAAATCATAGCAAAGGTAAAATGGAGGTGATAGAAACCCAATAGTAAAAATAAGGACTGGGTTCCAACAGCTAATGAATTTGTAACAGTAGATAGCATTATTTGAGAACCTTCATGTTGTATTCAATTACTTTTGGGGCATATTTTCTTGGGGGGGTTGGGAGCAGCACACAAAAAAGGGTGGCATAAGTTGTACTAGTTTCTTTCCATTTTATCAGCCCAAAGACAGTAGATCAAGAAACTACAATAGGAGAGGGAGAGAGAAGTCCCATGGCACTTACAGGTTTGTAAACGCTGTTAAAATGGCACAGCTAATTAGCATCAGACCAAGGACGTCAGCAGAAAGGGGTAAACCAAAGAGTTGAGTTTTATTTCACCAAGTTTTCTCTGCAAAGGGAGAGGCTAGAAGACGAGGTTTGTCCAGAGGAGCCAATGGGAGACCCAAGAGATTGGAAAGCAGGGCTCTCACGCGCGCGCCTGGCCCCACCCTGGCGGGCTAAGACACTTCTAGCGCTCAGAGTAAAACAGAGGCCCCCTAAAGCAGCCAGAAGTCCCCAATATGCTCCCCTTCCGTCGAGGTCACCCTAAAACCCTCCTCTGACAAGAGATCGGACGCCGACCTCCAGAGGTGGGGAAACCGGGACTAATAAACAATAACACAGTTGGGTGCAGAGGCCGGTTTTCTCAACGTTGTAAAATAAGCATCATCGTTGACCGGCGCGCAGCTTAACCTATCGGCCCAGGGGGAGAGCGCGCAGGGCAGCCCCAGAGGGCCCACTCCGGGCGGCTGCCCCACTCCCCATCCTCGCAGCCTCAGACCAGCAGCCACCGCCGACGGGCCGCTCCGGGGGCCGCGCCCTCGGGCCTTCCGGGGACCGACCCGGGAGCCCCGGCGTGGCGCGCAGAAGGCGGCGCCCCGGCAGACAAAGGCGCCGACTGGCCAGGAGGCGCCTCTACGAAACGCCAGTCCCCACCCGGCCCTTCCAGTTCCTGAAGGCGCGACACCCCCGCCCCGCGGCCGCCGCGCCCTCCCGTCCCCACAGTCCTCTGGCTCGGGCGGCGCCGCCTGTCCTCACCCGAAAGCCTGAAGACGCGCGACAAGCAGATAGCTGGGCTGGGAACGCTCCGCACACTAGACGAGGCCGCCTTCCCGCGCTGTACCTCTAGGGCTCCGCCGCGCAGCAGGGCCCCCCCCAGGCCCCGCCCCAGCCCCTCCGATTGGCCGAGGGGCCTCAGGCCCGCCTCCTCGCCCTCCCTCCACTGTAGCCTTGCCGGCCCGAGTCACAGTCTCCCTCTATTCGGGAAGTCAATGGCTGCGGCGGGGTCTTGATGACGTCACACCAGACCCGCCTCCCCAAGACCCCATCCCAGCCTTCCCTGATTCGCCGAGGGATCCAGCATGTCTCCCCTACCGCTCCTGGTACTTTCGTCCTGAGGGTCTGCTTCCCTTCTGCCCAAGTACACTCACTCCTCCACGATGAGTGGGGCCTCTGCCATAAGCAGACACTCCTTGCCCAGTTAGCTTTGACCGTCTGGAACTCCGAGATCCAAGCTGAAGGAACCGTAATCAGGGTCTCTCGGCTGTTTTAGCCATAGGAGCCTAAGCACGCTGTGAAAACCAAACGGTGGTTTGGAAGCGGTGCTCAGCATGGTCTGTTCTAATCCCTGGCCAGGTCGTGGAAGAGGGGTGCTCATGGAGAAGGTGGGCAGTTTAGGGTCATTCACCCTCACAGGTGGACTGTTCTGTGACAGTGGTGCTCTCCTACATAAAAGTCACATTTTCAATTTTCTCAGCCAATGAACATGGTACTAGTCGGTTTAGGGTAATCAGAGGAGAATCCACTGAGGCTATTCATCTTTATTTCCCCAATCCCTAGCGCTTTGCTTGGCCCACAGGAGACACTACATAAATGCCTGTCTGTAGATTGAAGTAATAAATCCATGATAGAGCAGAATTTTTGGACAGCAGCACCACCCAGTGTCTATGTTGGGGGAGAAAAGGGTGGATCTGGTAGTTACTTGAAAGGACTAAATGTTCCAGGTCTTTCTGGATACTCACCCAGAACCTTAGAGGGTTAAGGTAAAATGGAGACAGGACTACGTCTTTCCCTTGCACTCCATGTTTTCCATATGGCTCGTGTATGATGGTAGGTATCTACACAGATCAGCAATCACTCTCTCCACAAGGATTTCTCAAGCTTTCCCTGCTTCTCTCCATTCCCTTTTCTGTGGTCTTGTAGCACGTTGTGTTGTGTTACTCATTCAATAAATAATATTCATTGAGTACCTACAATGTTCCAGGCATTAAATATAATAAACACCAGTGTTTCCACCACTCAGATTTGAATGTTTTTAACATATGGGTATATTTACTTTGGGTTTTTTTAGGGGGATAAAAACATTACAGGAAAACTGAGGTTTCCTTGACCCTTGCCCCATGCCATTCATCCTCCCACTTCCCCAGGAGTAGTCTTATCCTGAATGTGGTATGTGGTTTCTAGTCCATTTTTCTATCATTACAGATTAAGTGATCTCTGTTTCCAGGAGCAATATGCAGCATTGCATGGACCAATGCTTTAGGTCTAAGACTGAACTCCCACATCACTTGGGGTCGACAGGGAGCCCCAGACACCCACTCCTCCCTAGCCCAAACTTAAAAATCTATGTCGAATCTATCTGCCTTGAATACATCAGAACTCATCTAATGATGTTTAGCCCCATTTGTCTCAGTCACCATGTAACCAGGGGCCCTCCAGGCCCAGTTCAACTGACCCCATTTTATCAACAGAGTAATTAAGAGTAGTTTTTGTTTTTTTAAAGATTGACACCTGAGCTAACAACTGTTGCCAATCTTTTTTTTTTCCTTCTCCCCAAATCCCCCCAGTACATAGTTGTATGTTCTAGTTGTGATGTGACTCTGGTTGTGCTATGTGGGACACCGCTTCAGCATGGCCTGACGAGCGGTGCCATGTCCGTGCCCAGGATCCGAACCGCCGAAACCCTGGGCTGCCCAAGCGGAGCAGGGGAACTTAACCACTCTGCCACTGGCCGGCCCTTAAGAGTAGTTTTTAAGGAACTGAGACCCCTTGTCCAGTTCTGCCTGGTTGAAACCACCAACCCATCAACTGGGCACAAATGCTCCATAAGTGACCTTTTTGACGTCAAGGAGCTAAAAACTCCACCCTCAGATCATGGTAACGCTGCCGTTTTGTGAACATGCATCCTATGAAAGAGGTATGAAGTTTGACTATGCTTGTGCAGATCAATTAGCTCACTTCTCCTTACCTCCAGTCATCTATCTCACACTTCAGACTGCCCTGCCCTTCATTCCATAAATTGTGCCCCAAGCCCTGGATTGGGGAGACAGATCTGAGAGCATATGCCCCTGCTCCTTGCAGATCAATCTAGCAATAAAGCTAGTTTCTTTTCCCAAAAGCTGATGCTATAATAATCAGCTTTCTTTTATGCTCATCAGGTCAAAGAACCCCGATTTTATGCTGTAACAACCACAAGAACCCCAAAATCTCTACAACACCCCTCAGCTTCTGTATTCTAACTTCTATAAAGTTGTGACCACATCCCCTGTTGAGTTCACTTCTCACACACACCCCCCCCACTCCTAAAACAATGCACCCGTGATAATTCCACTATATCCTCAACCTCTTCTCTGGACATGCCCTTTATTGTCTTTCCCTGACAGAAACCAAGCTCTTCCCTGAGAACTCTGTGTCCCTGAAGCCCATTTGAGAGGAGCAGATGACTTTTCTCTCTCACCACCATTGTTACCACAGAGCCTGAAGTTCAGGTAAATGTCTTCCTTGCTGCCTTTAGACCATTCCTTTCTCACTTCCCTGAAAACTTCTAGCTTTTGACAGCTAGTTTTCATTGTTATGGTCATCTGCCAAACTTCAGTTTTCTCTTTATTTCTCACAGATTTTAGCTCCTGGAACGTGGTCACTCTCAACAGTAGTAGTCCAGTTTTAACTCCTGGTGAGCTCAAGAATGACCATTCTGACACACTGACTCTTTCAGTTCCTTGAACATTTCTCCTTCATGACGTTGTCCTTGGCTCCACCTCAGCTGCTCACTCACATGGCTATACCCTAGGCCTTGTCATTGCAATTATAGCAACCCCTCCATAATCTCAATTTCAAACATCTTTCTCTCTGACAATCACCTCCTGTTTTTTTGCAGCTCACTTCCTTTGGTACCCAGACTCCACTATCCTTCAATGTCACCAGAATCTCCAGTTCATTGGTCCTACTATATTTTCACCATCTCTTGCTCCCTTATTGTCTTCTCTCTACTTCCCTAGCTCAATCTTTATAATTACTCATTTACATATACCCTCCGCTCTCCTGACCCTCTCTCACTTTGTATTACTTCTTTGGCAAAATCATAACTCTAGCTAAGTCCAACTACACCTCAGGGAGCCTGAACCCACACAGCTAAACCTGGCTGGAGGAAAATACACAACCACATGACTAATTGGAGTCTAAATTTATGACTATGAACCTCAGTTGGGCCCGTAATGCTGCCAGGCAATCACTCTATAGCTCTCCTCTCCCTTAACTTTCCAACTTTTCTAAGTTACTATGACCTTCTCTTTCCTCGAACTGCCAACACCACCTTCATATCCCAACTATTCATTTGTTTATTTCAGTAGGAAATTGAAGCCATCAGAAGAGAACTTTTACAGACTCTTACCACCAAGTTGCTTCACCCACCAGCACCTGCGTCTGTATATATGGCCTTCCTCTTGATATCATATATGATTGTTCTGGGCTGAGTTGTGTCCCCCAAAATTCATATGTTGAAGTCCTAACCCCCAGTATCTCAGACCGCGACTCTTTAAAGAGGTAGTTAAGGTAAAATGAGGAGATTAGGACACAGACAATGCAGACCAAGGGGTGACCATGTGAAGACACAGGGAGATGTCCTGCAAGCCAAGGAGAGAAGTCTCACCAGAAACCAACCCTGCAGACAACTTGATCTCAGACCTCTAGCCTCCAGAATTGTGAAAAAATTAAACTCTGTAGTTTAAAACACCCAGTCTATGGTCCTTTGTTATGGCAACCCTAGCATACTAATATAACATTTCCAGATTCCCCTCTAAAGCAAGCCCCTCTGCTTTCCTATTAGATCTCTTTCTCTCACACCAATTCAATGATACCACTACCATCTTTCTCCCGCTTATCTCCAACATCATCAATGTTGTGCTCTCTACTAGGTAGTTCCTTTCAGGATACAATCATGCTGTTGTTTCTTATCTTCGTATATATATATTTTTTTCATCATTATATGTGCACTATTTTATATATACGTTCTCTTGACTCTACTTCCCCACCTGCTATCACCCCATTTCTTTGCTCCCCTTTGATGCAAATCTCTTTTACAGAAATATGCGATTTACATTTCCATGTGCAATATTTGAACACGAATATTTGAAGGCATCTTTTGAATCAATGTTCCTGGTCTACGACTGCATTCCACTAGGCCTCCTTCCTACATCAATCTGGTGTCAAGAGGGAGCCTCAGACAACCATCCTTCTCTAGTCCCCTACACTCTCTCCCTGTTCTCCACCTCAGTCACTCTGCCCCAGCTATGGCCTTTCTGCTGTTCCTCAAACAAGCTGCACTCACTGTAGCCTAGGCCCTTTTCAATGTCTGTTCCTATCAGGAATGTTCTTCCCCCAGGTATCCACTTAGACTACTACTTCACCCATTCGTAATAGTTGTCTCTGTTCTCTGTTTCCAATTTTTCTCCTCCTATTCTCATTTGAACACATTCCAATCAAGGGTCCATCTCCACCACTCCACTGAAATTGTCCTTGTTGAGGTCGTGAATAACTTCCATGTTGTTCAATCCAACGGTCAGTTCTTAGTCTTTGTCTTACTTGACCTATCAGCAGCATTTGGCAAGCTGACGAGTCACTCCGCCTTGGTTCACTTTCTTCTCCTTCTCAGTCTCCTTTACTGGCTTCTCCTCTCCTCCCAGACCTCTTAAAATGGGAGTCTCCCCGGGCTCAATCCCTGTTCTTCTTCTCAATTCTATCTATACTCCCTTGGTGATCGCTTCCGGTCCAATGGCTGTAGAACCATTTCTATGCTAACAACTCCCAAATTCATGTCTGAAGACCAGATCTGTATCCAAAACTACAGTCCAACTACCTACTCTGCACCTCCACTCAGATGTCTAATAGACATCTCAAACTCAAAATGTCCCAGACTGAATTCTAATTTTGTCTCCCAAACCTACTCCTCCTACAGCCTTTCCCATCACAACTGATGGCAGTTCCATTAGTCCATCTACTCAGGCCAAAAATCTTGACATCATCTTCCATTCCTCCCTTTCTTTCCCACCACACATCTAAACCACCAGGAAATTATTTTGGCTCTATCTCAGAATGCATCCAAAATCCAACCCCTTCTCACTCTCTCCATTGCTACATATCAGGTCTAATCCATCATCATCTACATCATCTTTCATCTGAATAACTGCAACAGCCTTCTAACAGATCTCTCTGCTTTCATCCTTGATCCTGTATGGTGCATCCTCAACATAAAAACTAAAGTAATCATTTTTAAATATTGATAAAATCATGGTACTTCTCTGCTTGAAATCTTGCAAAGTTACCCAGTGCCACTCAGAGTGAGAGCCAAAGTCTCTACAAAACCCCCACATTTCCTGGTACTCCGTTATATGTCTGACGCTCTTCATCCACTCTCTTCCTCACTCACTCTGTCCCATCTGTGGTCTCCTTACTGTTCCTCAACAAGCCAGGTTCACTGTTGCCATAAGGCCTTTGCAAGGTCTCTCTGGAAAGAGTGCTCTTGTCCAAGATATCCGTTTGTTTAAATTTTCTCACCTCTTTCAAGTCTCAAATCTCACCATTTCAATGAGGGCTCCCTGAGCTATTCTGTTAAATGCTGCAACTTGCTCATCCCTGTTCTCTCCATCTGCCTTAACTTGCTCTGCTTTCATCACTATCTAACACTATACAACTTCTTTACTCACTATATTTATTATTTTATTTCAATCTTCTCCCACTGAATTGTAAATCCACAAGGGCAAAGATCTCTGTTTTGTTCGCTGATTCCAAATACTTAGAATTGTGCACAAAATGAATTGTTTCCTGTTTTGTTTTTTAATTCCCTTCCATGCTCAGAAAGACTACTCAAATCCTCAGATGATTAAAATATTTACACATTTTCTTCTGGTACTTTTCTATTTTTATAATTTACATTTAAATCTTTGATCCCTCTGGAATTTGTACTACAGTTGTTATATGAAAATCAGCCTAATTTTTTTCCTCAAATGGTTACTCCATTGTCCCATAGCATTTATTTATTAGCTTGTCATGTTTTCTGGTGATTTTTGCATCACAACAAATTATATCACATTATGTGGAATCTTCCACAACTTGCTTTTTTTTACACAACATTATGATTGTTTAGATTTATCCATGTTTATACTGTAACATACTTGCATCCATTTTAACTGATATATAATATTCCATTATATGGATATGCCATGGTTTATTTATACATTCCTGTTCTTGTGAACATTTAAGTTGTTGCCTTTTTTCTATTAAAACAATGCTGCAATTAATATTCTTGCTGTAGCTTCCTATTACTCTATAAACATGTCTCCTAGAAGTGAATTGCTAAATAACAAAGTATGTGCATCTTCAGCCTCGTTAGACTACCAAATAGCTTGCCACAGTAATTGTACCAATTTACATGCATATCAGCAGTGTAGAAGAGTTCCCATTTTCCCCAAATTCTTGCAAATAAGCATTTTACGATTTTTTTTTTACCAATCTAATGGGTGAAAATGAGCATCTCCCTAGTGTTTGAATCTACATTTCCCAGATTATTTCATGAGGTAAGAATCTTTTTATCAGTTTTCTGGCCATGCATATTTCCTCTTCTATAAATTGCCTTTTGATATCATTTACCTCGTTTTCTGTTGTTTATCTTTTAGTATTGCTTCTTATGGGCGCTTTACACATTCTATATTCTAATTATTAGTCTGCAATATATTTTGCAAAATTTTTTCTGCATTCATATTTTGTTGGTTTACAACAGAGTAAATAGAATAAACCTGTTTCAGGAAAAAATGAATTTTGGTACACATGCAACTCAACTAATGGGAGCCATGTATAAGAAAGTATCCTATTAGGCAGGTTTTCAAAAACATTTTATTTTGGTACAATATACATTCAGAAAAATGGACATATCTTAACAGTACATCTTAATGAATGTTCACAAAATGAAGACATCCATGTAACCAGCTTCCAGCTCAAGACACAGAACATGACCAGCCCCCAGAAACCTCTCTTATGCCCCCTCTTAGTGACTGTGTCCAAGGGCAGTAGCCACTCTCCTGAAAATTAGTTTTGTCTCTTTTGTACTTTAAGTAAATGGAGTCACTCAGTATGGATACTCCTCTGTGTCTGGCTTCTTTTGCTCAATATTAGGTTTGTGAGATTCATTCATGTTGTCATGTGTATTTGTAGTTAGTTTGTTCCCTTTACGTACTTAAAACACTATTCATGCTACTGTTGATAGGCATTTGGGTTTTTTCCAGTTTGGAACTTCTGCAGATAGTGCTGCCATAAGCATACTTATGCATACCTCTTAGTGAACATACATACCCATTTTTCTTGGATATATACCTAGAAGTAGAGTTGCTGGTGATAGGACACATATATGTTCAGCTTTATTAGATATGCCCAAGTACTTTTCCAAAAAGCTTGTCCCAATTGTTACTTGTCTTTTAACTTTAACTTTTTCTTAGGTCTTTTATTACACAATTTTCACTAATCAAACATATCAATCTTTTCCTTCAAAACTTGTGTTTTGTTCAAGAAATTCTTCTCTACTCTGAGGTCATTATGATTTTTGTCTATATATTTAATTGGTTTTAATTTTTTGGTTGTGTAATTTAAGTCTTTTATACATCTGGACTTTATTTTGTATAAGGCATGGATCTAGATTTTTTCCGTAAGGGAGATAGACCAATTGTTAATCATATTTATTAAATTATGCATCCTTTCCCTAACCCCTTTGCAATGCCTCATCTTTGATATACTAATTTCTCACATATACCTTTTCCAATTTTGTAATCAGTTTGTCAAGTTCCACAAGAAAAGGGCCTGTTAATATTTTGATTGGACTATTAATGGATTTATGGATTAATCTGAGAAGAATTGCTAACTTACTGACATGAAATCTTCCCATGCATGAATGTCGTATTGTTAGGAGAGACAATCTACCATGGCCCTGAGCACCCCTACATGTTCTTGCTGAGCATACTAAAAATGCAAGTCCCTAACGACTCTTATCTGAGCCATTTCTCAGGGTCATATTTACAATGAGCAACCCTGAGGGATAAGGAAACATCTCCCCATAGACAAAGAGCAGGCTTGCTTCTGCAGTCTATAAAAGCTGTGGAACCTCCAAACTCATTGTTCCTCTCCTGTATCACAATCTACTGAGGTGCAGTCATACATTGGGGGTCCTTTACATTGCCCTTGTGGGACTTGGGAAGCATTGGGAATAGACACAAATCAACATGAAACTCTGGCTCCTGGTTTTGCCATGAATAGTAAAGTTCTTTGTCTCTCACCCAAGATTCTCATGTCTTATGCCAGAATCCATGAAAATATGTTAGCTACTCTATAGGGTAAAATCTCAGACCCTGTGCAGTTGTTGACAAGTATAATTTCTCCACTTTCAGATATTTTTAAAATTTCCTTTAATACAATTTTACACTTTTATGCATAATGGCGTGTACATCTTTGTCAGCTATCTTCCTAGCTGCCTTACAGATTGTGGGGCTACCATGAATGAGTTATTTATTCTATTGCATTTTCTAATTGGTTGTTGAATTCTACATCCTTTTTACACACAAATAGTGTAGCTACTCATATGGAATAATGTACTGTTTCCTTCAGTAGACTGTTGTCTTCTCTTGAGAGCAGAAACCATGCCTTATTCATGTCTATATTCTTCCAACGAAACATCTAATTCAATAAACATTTATTGAACATCTACTATGTATCAGCTACTAAATAAGGAATGAGAGGTATATAACCATAAATAAATTAGGGTGCCTGCTGTCAAGGAATTTACACACTGTAAAGAAGACAGACACATTCACAAAATATTACCATTAAGAAAGTAACATTAAACAGACACACAGATCAATGGAACAGAATGAAAGCCCAGAAATAAAACCACACATCTATGGACAGCTAATCTTTGACAAAGGAGCCAAGAACATACAATGGAGAAAGGAAAGTCTCTTTAATAAACGGTGCTGGGGAGACAGGACAGCCTCATGCAAAAGAATGAAAGTAGACCATCGTCTTACACCATGCACAAAAATTATCTCAAAATAGATTAAAGACTTGAATGTAAGACCTGAAACCGTAAAACTCCTAGGAGAAAATATGGGCAGTACACTCTTTGACATCAGTCTTAGCAGCATCTTTTCAAATACAATGTCTACTCAGGCAAGGGAAAGTAAAGAAAAAATAAACAAAAGGAACTACATCAGACTAAAGAGCTTCTTCAAAGCAAAGGAAACCATCAACAAAACGAAAAGACAACCCACCAACTGGGAGAAAATATTTGCAAATCGTATATCTGACAAGGGGTTAATTTCCAAAATATGTAAAGAACTCATACAACTCAAAAACAAAAAAACAAACAACTAGATAAAAAACTGGACGGAGGAGGTGAACAGACATTTTTCCAAAGAAGATATACAGATGGCCAACAGGCATATGAAAAGATGTTCAACATCACTACTTATCAGAGAGATGCAAATCAAAACTACAATGAGATATCACCTTACACCTGTCAGAATGGCTATAATCAACAAGATAAAAAATAGCAAACGTAGGAGAGGATGTGAAGAAAAGGGAATCCTCGTACACTGATGGTGGTAATGAAGACTGGTGCAGCTACTGTGGAAAACAGCATGGAGATTTGCCAAAAAATTAAAAATAGAAATACCACATGATCCAGCTATCCCATTACTGGATATTTGTCAAAAGAACATGAAATCAACCATACAAAGAGATCTATGCACCCTTATGTTCATTGCAGCATTATTCACAATAGCCAAGATGTGGAAGCAACACAAGCACCCGTCAGCTGATGAATGGATAAAGAAATGTATATACACACACACACGTACACACAATGGAATACTACTCAGCCACAAAACAAGACAAAATCATCCCATTTGCAACAACGTGGATGGACCTTAGGGCGTGATGTTAAGCAAAAATGAGCCAGACAGAGAAAGACAAATACCATATGATTTCACTCATATGTAAAAGATAAACGAACACATGGATAAAGAGAACAGATTAGTGGTTACCATAGGGGAAGAGGGAGAGAGGTGGGCAAAAGGGGTAAATGGGCATGTATGTATAGTGACAAATAAAAACTAGACTCTTGGTGGTGAGCATGATGCAGTCTATACAGAAACCAATAAAGAATAAAGTACACATGAAATGACACAACGTTATAAACCAATATGACCCCAATAAAATAATTCAAAAAATTTAAAAAGTAGCGTTATGCAACATGGCAGAGATATAAACAAAGCTATGGAAGTCAGGGCAATTCATTGTGACTTGGAAGGTTCTGGAAGTTCTCATATAATAAGTAGTGCCTGAGTTGGGCTTCAAAAGGTAATCAGGATCTAGACTGGTGCAGATGGAAAGGAGATGACTTCTCATACCATGCCTGACATTCAAGGCCTTCCACAATTTAGTCCCAAGCTACCTTTCCAAACCCAGCTGTTAAGTCCTCCAGGAAAGAAAAATTAGCCTCTCATCCATTAACCATCTTCCAAACTCATAATGCTTGAGTTACCACTGTGTTGCTCTGCATTATATCACAATGATGAAAAGCAAAAGATTTAGAATCAGACAAATTTGGATTTTGGCCAAGGCTCTAAAACTTTCTGGCCATGAGATCTCAGGCAAATAAAAACATGTAGTGGTGCTTATCCAATAAGATTGTGTGATAAATTAGATAATTCTTATAAAGCTTTGGTATAGTACCTGGCACACAGCATGCACTCAATAAACATTAACTATTATGAATGGTACCTCTACTTTATCCATCCCTCTGATGTTAATTCTCAAGTCATTTAAAACACACTCATAGTATATCCATTATGTGTAAAAGATTGTATTAGGTATCATGGAGAACACAAAGATGAATAAGACCCTATCTCTGCCCCCAGTGACCCATCAAGTGAAGGACACAAAATATGTCCACAAATAATTAAGACACAAAGCAGATTAAAAGACCTGGATTCTTGCTCTCGCCCTTTATAGCATGAGAAAGTTGGACCACAAGATCACCAAGACTATTTCCAAATCTAACACTTATGACTTCTATGATTGTAAGTGCTACATCAAGTTTATTAAGTACCAGGGGGAAGTGGAAAAGAGGTTAAACCTAATTTTACCTGGGAGTGTTGGGGACACCTGCATAGAGGAAATGACATTTCAATTGTGTCATAATGGATGGCTATCATTTGGTGAGGGAATAAATGGGAGCAATGGAATTCCACACAGAGGGGAAAACAAGAACAAAGAGAAGCACAGGGCACACTCAGGGAATACCTAGTATTCTTTACGGTTGGAACATCAGGAATCATAATGTTTAAGTAAAGAAAAATAAGATGGAAACAGTAAACTGGTGTCAGATCATGGAGAACCTTGAATGTCATGTTAAACAGTTTGGATTTCGTCTAATGTTCACATTGGAAGGTGGTAAGGAGACCCATTAAAAAGAGTTGTGGCAGTTGTTCAGGTAAAAAATAACAAGGTGCTGAACAAGGGCTGTGGGTCTAAAAGTAGAAAAGAAAGTACAGAAATCTTTTGGCTTTTTCACATACTACTTTGTGTGGATTGTTGAATAATTTTCACTCAAACGTTTCTTAAGGGCAGGGACCATCATTCATTCTACAAATATTTATTGAGCACCTACTATGTATGGGACACTCTTCTGGGCACTGGAAATATAGTGGTGAATCAGAGTCAAGACCCCTATATGTTAGGACTCTTTGTATTGAAATTATCAGAAAATGTTGATACCACTGGAAGTGGGAAGACCAGGGATAGGTTGGTAAGGGGACTAGAAAGTTTGATCTTTGACATATTAATTTTGGAATGGCCATAAGACATCTCAGTGAAAATGTCAAGTAGGCAGTTAGATACAGACATCCTGAGCTTTTTGTGCTCCATCCCACAGTTCCTCTCCATTAACACAGTAATTTGTTTAAGGTGTACTGTTTACTTTTTGAAAACTTAATGAATTATTGGCATTCTTACAGATAATAGTATATTATATTGAATATGTCAATATGAGGGATCAACACATTAAACTGATTTCTTAACGCAAGATATATTTTCCCTCTTAAAACAAAACGGAAGAGCATTAGCTATAAGAAACTCATTATAAACCCATTCCTGAAAATCCTGTTTACTGTTAGCAATTTTTTAAAAAATTCAGCTACTAATAAAAATCAAACAAAAAATATGTTAGACACAATGAAAAATACTATGAAACTCTGAGAAACATCAAAATTAGAATCTCTACCATTATTTTTGCATCCATTAAAACTCAACAGTTTCTTTTGCTAAAATTAAATTTTCAGCAATAATTTTTGTAGAAAATAAAATCTCAGCATCTATTTTAGTAGATATTTATAAGAACAGTTAAGAAATTCTTGAAAAACAAAAATGAGGTGGGAAGACTTTCCCTATCAGGTATCAAGACTTATTACAAAGCTGCATGAATTAAGGCAATACCATATTGGCACAAGATTAGACTAATAGATCAATGAAATGGAGAGGCCACAAATAGTCCCAGCAATTTATGAACACTTGATATTTGACAGAGTTGGCATTGTGAATGAGTGGGGGAAGGAGAGATTTTTCAACAAATGATATTGGGGCAACTGGGTATTTATAAGGAACAAAATGAAATTGGATCTCTATTCTCACACACTTGGCAAAACGATATTAAAAACCTAAGTGTAGCTTCTGCTCCATGGTGGAGTGGTTAAAGTTCTGTGCGCTCTGCTTCAGTGGCCCAGGTTTTCCGGCTGGGATCCTGGGTGCTGACTTGCTCTACTTGTCGGCCATGCTGTGGAGGCATCCCACATACAAAGTAGAGGAGGATTGGCACGCATGTTAGCTCAGGGCTAATTTTCCTCAAGCAACAAAAAGAGGAAGATTGGCAACGGATGTTAGCTCAGGGCGAAACTTCCTCACACACACACACACACAAACCTAAGTGTAAAAGGCAAAACTATAGAACTGCCAAATGTAAATATACAGAAATATCTTCATATTCGTATTCATATCAGAATATCTTCTGATGTTAGGGGAAGAGAAAGATTTGTTTGAAAAGGGACAAAAAGCAGCATGCATAAAGAAAAAAGATTGAAAACTTAGACTATGTTATAGTTAAGAATTTCTGTTTATTGAAAGAAACCATCCAGAAAATGATCAAAAAACAGGAGACGAAGTGGGGAAAGATATATGTAGCACATATAAAGAACAAAGGACTAAAATTAGAATTATAAATAACTCCTACAAATTAATTTCAAAAAGGCACACTATTCAATAGAAAAAATTTGGGAAATGTCTTGAATAAATGCATCACAAAATAAGAAATCTTAATGTCCAAAAGGCATATGAAAAGATGCTCAATATTATTTGTAATCAGGAAAATTAAATTATGAGAGACTATTTTACACCCACTAGTTGGCAGAAATTAAAGTCTGCTAATACCGAATGTTAGCCAGCAGGGGGAGCAATGTTAAACACTGCTAGTAAGGACGTAAATTGGTACATGACGATCAGGAAAAGTTAGTCTCTAGAAAAAGTTAGGCACCATCTAGTAATGCTGAAGGTGCCCATACCCTAGAAACCAGCAATTCCACTCTTAGGTAAAAATATTCTAAAGACACCTGTGTTTCTGTTTTGTAACTGTCAAAAACTGGAAACAACCAGAATGTCCCTCAAAGTTATCAAGGATAAATTATGGTATCTTCATACAATGGTACATACAGCAAAGAAAGTGAAATAACCAAATAACAATATCACTACATACCTATTAGAATGGCTGAAATTCAGAACACTGACAACAGCAAATGGTGAGGAGGATGTGGAGTAGCAGGAACTCTCATTCTTTGCTGGTGGTATAGCCACTTTGAAGTTTGTCAGTTTCCTACAAAACTAAACATATGCCTACTATGCAATCTAGGAATTGTGCTCCTTGGTATTTATCCAAAAGAGCTGAAAACTTGTGTCCACACAAAAACCTGCATGTCGATGCTTATAACAGCTTTATTCAGAACCACTAAAACTTGGAAGCAACCAAGATGTCCTTCAGTAGGTGAAAGGACAAATAAACTTTCATACATCCAGACAATGTAATATTATTCAGTGCTGAAAAGAAATGAGCTATCAAGCCACGAAGACGTGGAGGAACCTTACATGCATATCACTAAGTGAAAGAAGTCAATCTGAAAAGGCTACATACTGTATAATTCCAGCTATATGAAATTCTGGAAAAGTTCAAACTGTAGAGACAGTGAAAAGATCAGTGGTTGCCAGAAGGTGTGGGAAGGGGATGAATAGGTGGAGCACAGAGGATTTGGGGGGCAGTGAAACTACTCTGTATGATACTATAACGGTGGATACATGTCATCTGTCCAAACCCATAGAATATACAGCTCTAAGAGTGAACCGTACAGTAAACTATGGACTTTGATAATGATGTCGGTTCATCACTTGTAACAAATGTACCATTCTGATGTTGGACGTTGATAATGGGGGAGGCTATGTTAATGCACAAAATTGTTTTCCTCTTGTCTGATGTGCATAAAGAGCCAATTATTATGGCATCAGCTTTTGGGAAAAGAAAACAGCTTCATTGTGAGATCAATCTGCAAGGAGACAGGCAGCATATGCTCTCAGATCTGTCTCCTCAATCCAGGGCTTGGGGCAAAATTTATGGGATGAAGGGCAGGGCAGTCTGAAGTGTGGAGATAGATGATTGGAGGTAAGGAGAAGTGAGGTAATCCATGATCTGCGCAAGTGTAGTCGAGCTTCATGGCTCTTCAGAGGATGTGTGTTCACAAAATGGTGGTGTTAGTATGATCTCGGGGTGAAGTTTCAGTCCCTCGATATGAAAAGGGTCACTGATTGGGCATTTGCACAGGCCCAGTTGATGGGCTGGTGGTCTCAAGCGGCCTGAACTGGACAAGGGGGGATTCTCAGAGCCTGAAAAACAACTCTTAATTACCCTGTTGATAAGATGGGGTCAGTGAACCGGTCCTAGCAGGCCCGTGGTTATAGCTACGTATGTGTGGAAGCAGGGGGTATATGGAAACTCTCTGTATCTTCTCTCAAACGTGCTGTGAATCGAAAACTGCTCTAAGGAACTTTTCTAAGAGACTTTTAAAAAAATTAATCACAATTTTTAAAAATGAAATAATTACAGCTACCTGCAACAACATGGATGACGCTCACAAATAATGTGGAGTGAAAGAAGATAGTCACAATTCCAGGTATATAAAGTACATAAAGTTCAAATGTCTGTAAAACAAAACTGTGCTGTTTAGGGATGCTTGTATGGAAGATAAACCTATAAAGTAAAGCAAAGAAATGATATCACAATGGTCAGGATAGAGGTTACCTCTAGGATGGGTGGAGGAATGTCATCAGTGAGGGGGCTGGGGGTTGGGGAGTGAGGAGGAGGGGGTTAGCAAGGTGTTCTATTTCTTCTCCGGGGTGGTCCTTCCATGGGTGAGAGCTTTATAAATATTCCTTTAACTGGCAGTTCTCTTGAATGCTTCTCTTTTCTTAATGAAATGGAAAGCAAGGTCACCAGCTGGGACTGAAGATGGGGGAGGAGGCATAGCAGATTAACGAGAAGGAAGATGGTGTGAAAGAAACAGAGAAGTTGGAGAGTGAACAGAATAGGGAAATATAGTATTTTTTAAATCTTATTCTTTTATGAAAACTTCACTTTTCTCCTGGTTTATTATGCTTTTTTCTCTCATATATAACATTATTTTATTAACATTAATATACCATACTATATCAGTTATCCCAAACATGTAAACTACGTTATTTACTATTTAAAAATACATTTCTAAAGCAAAATTGTCTTAATAAACCACATAATTGTGATAATAGTTGCTATACATTAGTTATTATTTTACCTTGATCTTTATAAAAGCTGATGTAGTTTATATTTAGACAGAAATATACAGTGCTTATACACGGATTTTTATTCTTTCAACTTTTTCTACCAAGTAGCTTTAGTGTTACATTCTACATTTTATAAGTTTTAAATAGACATAGGTATTTATTACCTCTTTATTTTATTGACTTCAGGTCCAAAACTCATCGAATGGATAAAAAAGATGTGGTATTTATACACGATGGACTACTACTCAGCCATAAGAAATGACGAAATCCGGCCTTTGTGACAACATGGATGGACCTTGAGGGTATTATGCTGAGTGAAATAAGTCAGAGGGAGAAAGTCAAATACCATATGATCTCACTCATAAGTAGAAGATAAAAACGACAAAAAAAACCCACATAGCATTGGAGATTGGACTGGTGGTTACCATTGGGGAAGTGGGGGGGGTGGTAAAAGGGGTGATTAGGGTCACATGTGAGGGGATGCACTATAATTAATGTTCGGGTGGTGAACATGATGTAATGTATACAGAATTTGAAATATGATGTACATCTGAAAAAATTAAAAATTAAAAAAAACAAAACAAAAAAACAATAATTATTCTGAATGAAAAAAACAGAGAAGAAAGAGTGTGTGCTTTGTGATTCCATTTTCATAAAACTCTAGAAAATGCAAACTAATATAGTTTTTGGAGTGATGGATATGTTCATTATATTGATTGGGGTGATGATTTCACAGGTATATACATGTCAAAATTTATCAAATTGCACGCAAATTATGTGCACTTTATTGTATGTCAATTATTCATCAATAAAGCTGTTTTTGAAAAAGAAAAAAAATGTCAGAAAATATAACCACATCAACATCACAAAACTATTGATATTTACATTTACTAGGTAGAAAACTATTACATCCAAACTTTACTCAGAAGATTTAAGTGGAAAAATTGGATAGGTCTACATAATTTTATAATTTTGCCTAAGTTTTCACATGAACCAATTTGTAAAAATCAATCATTTAAATTATCACAGGCTTTAGTTGTAAATCTGTGTTTAAATTATAATTGCATAGCTTCAAGTATTAACACAAATAATGTAAATTTAAAATTTTTATAAAGGCAAATATAGTAAATTTAAACAATGACCATGAATATAGCTTTAAAACATGCCATGAGTTTTCATTTTCTAATATTCTATAATAACTAACTGTGCCATTGTCATAGAGATAAAACACGGTCTTTTTAAAAGAATTTTAATTTACACATATTGAATCTAGAAATATTAAAATTGCAACTCTTGGATAGTTCAAGAAAAAAATATGTGTGTGTGGACAGAGAATTAGGTGAATTTGGGTAAAGGCTATATGGGTGTTCTCTATACTTTACTTACACTGGCAACTTTTTATAAGTTTGAAATTATTTCTAAATAAGAAGTTAAAATGAAAAAAGGGATATGGACTGACACAGTGACATAAGTGGAAATCGATAGTGACAAATAGAAATGGCAAGCAATAGGATATATTGGAGTATATGCGGAAGTCATTTAGTGTAAACCTAATTCGGCCTTTGTTTTTCCAAAAGGGCCTGACATGGGCATCAAGCATGCACTGTATATCTGCTTTAAACATTTACTGTGGCAAGAACAAATGGCCTTAAGATAAAGGTGCAACTTCCCCCCACATTGGCGTTTCCTTAAGGATAGGCATCTTTCTTTAGACCAGGAACTGATTGCTGGGCTCACTTTTGACCACCCAGCTCACCTGTGACCACCCAGCTCGAGACAACAGACTTGTTTCCTGCTGCACCCGCCTAGATAGCAGACCTACCTGCTGTGTCCATCAATCGCTGTGCCGACAGAGCAGTCTTGCGACTATTGTAAAAGGGGCATTTCAATCGTGTGTGAAACATCCTCTTTGAGGGTATATAACTACTCTGTATACCCCACTTCTTTGGCACACTTCCTTCCTTTAGGAAAAAAGGCCCCGGGCCATGGTCCTCACATTTTAGCTCAGAATAAACTCACCCAAATTTTCATTTATGGATTGCTTATGGATTGTTTTCATCGACAACAGCATACTTGCAAATAAATGTATCTCTTGGATAAAAAAGTGGGGGAATATGGTAGTTTATTCCCTTCTTTTCAGCTTAAAAATCAAAGCCATAGCCAAGTTATGGATTTTTGTAAAGAATATTTTCGTCCTTCTGAGAGCTAGCCTTGAACTATAACTAGTTGCTGTTCTATTTTTCCTTCCCTTGTGCAGACCCCGTGTTCCCCAACCTTGAATCCACAAGCAGAGTTCTGTCCCACCCTGTCCAGGTCTGCACAGGGATTAGATGTGGGAACTGGTCTGCAGCTATTCTGGACCAGCCATTTTCTGTTAACCTCGCTGGCAAACGCTCTCTGATCTCATACCGTCTACAGCTATGTCTTTAATTTCTGTGATATTCAGTGAGGAATTCTCATTACTAGGATCTATAATCAGGTCATTATAAATGACATGTTCAGTTCGATAAGGATGTGCAAGCGGAAGTCATCATCATGATATCAGCTATAAGGGGAAATCTGCAACATGTCATGTTGTAAATCCTCAAAATTCCAGAGTTGAAATGAATGGGACAGTTATGCAATGTTTCTGCTTGTGAAATTTCAGTTCCTATAGTGCTGCTAATAGCAAAGGTGCCATCAATAACACAAACTCATCAAATGTTCCAGTTTAAAGTCATTTTTATTACTGTTATTATTATCAGCAGCAGCATCATTATCATTAGCACAAAACTAAATCCACTAATAAAAGAAAATCACACCCCAAAGGCATGTGTCTTGCTGACAGTGAGTCAACAGTATCTTCATGTACAAGGGACAGCACCCTGAGGATAAAGACCATATCACAGCTTGACAATCAACTCAATAATTCAACCAACATTATTGAGCACCTAGGCACAATGGGAGATTTAAAAATGTGTATAAGAATCCCTGCTTTCAAGGAGTTTGACAATCTAGTAGGAGGTATTGAAGAACACCAAGAAGAACACAGGGCCACATGAGATCAGTGACATAATGGAATCAGTGCCATGTATGAAGTGTTATTGGAGAGATTAACATCACATTCAGTGGGAAATCAGAAGAGGTTCCACAAAGAAGGTGGCACCTGAGCTGGGCTTTGAGGAACTAGAAGGATTTTGGCAGACTGGCATGTGGAGAAGGGAGACTACAGATGGAGAGAATAGTGTGGGCCAAAGCAAGGCCATGGGAAAGTTGGCGGCATGTTTGGGGAGAGAATAGTCCAGTTTGGCCAGTGTATGAGATCTATTTAAGTGGCAATGGTGTATAAAATGCTGTAAGTTATATAGGGACCATATTTTGAATGGCTCTGAATGACAGGCTAAGATTTCTGATCTTTAATGTATGTCACAGTAACTATATTTATTCACAGCAATAAAATATGCAATTATTTGTGAAGAGATATGGTCATTTACTTCCAGATTTCTTAGGGAAACTCAAGTGGTTTCTAGGAAATGTTATCGCATTGCTATCAAAAATGTCCCAGCAGATAACACCAAGCAATCTACAGTAAATTTTTCTATTTTGCATGCAACTACACTCTTCCCTCAAAGTCTATTCTTTCTATCCATCCAGGGACCACACCTCTTCCCACTCCCACCTCCAGCTCCACCAGTTCTTGTGGCACTTGATGAGTTGAGGCAAGTCTAATTTAGGATTTCCAGCCACAATTGCCACTTTGAAACTAGGACTCACAGCCTTGAGAAGTGAGAGTAGTTGGGGGGCAGTAGTGAATAATGCCATGAAAATGCAGCCATCTGAGAAGTTCTATGGAATCCCCATCCTAAGAATCAAGCTTAGTCCTTTGAAATGAGAGTTCCTGGTCCTCCACTCGGTTTAGTCCAGAGGACAACTGGAGGGGTCCCAGAACTCACAGTGCCCCAATTAAAGTCATCTTTTAAAGTTTCCTCTTATTGTCAAGGGATTCCTTAAAGGAATGACATTTCATCTAGGTTACAAGTTATTCAAAGTCCACGTGAGTCTGAGGTTGTTGAAGCTGTGGAGAGACTAGGGTGACTTTCTCTTTCTGACCAAGGAATCCTGTTGGGCTTTGTCTGTGCCCAATAGGCTGGTAGTTGGGAACTTCTCTAGTGCACTGATAGTTCAAAAATGCTATAGAATGGTTGTATTAGGTAACCAAGCCAAAAAAGTAAGCTATGACCAACCTGGAAAAGCTTAGAATAACAAAGTTGCCATGGCCACATTTGCTGTAGCTAGTCAGTCTTTCACCTCTTTCCTGAAATGAAACTTCCTCTGCAGGAAGTCATGGATAGCTGTAGTGAGGCCCCATGTCACACTGGACCTTAGGATGACCAGGGAGCCTCCACGGTAGATTAGGAACACCTTTCGGCCCCGAGTGTCCCACACGTCCTGGGCAGAGGCCCACAGGCTTGGCATGCTCTGCCAGCCAACTTGGGACTGCATATTGGCAACTAGCACAATCAGAGGATACAGAACGAGGCAGATGATTGCTCCATTGACACTCCCAGACACCAAGGCAGGGACCCAATGAGGCAAGCCTTGCTGTGCCAAGCCATTCTGGATGGGGTCCTTGAAGGAGAAATACAGAGCACTCCCCAGGCTGTTCCTGAGAAGGACAGGCCAGAAACCACGATAGTAGCCCAGAGACAGCCGCCCCCAAAACCCATAAGAGTTGAATTCCTTGAGAATGCTGAAGGTGCTGGGGAAGCGAGCTTGCTTGCGACCATCCTGGAGCACATTCTGCACCCTTTCAAAGGGGCTGAGTGCCACAGCCTCCACCACACCAGACATGAGCCCTGCAGCCCAGCGGTGTCCCAGGGAATGTGGCCCAACAGGGGAGAGAGAGTACAGCAGACTGTCATAAGTCCCAAACAGCAGAGTCCCTTGCAATGTCTTGGAGAGAAGGGGTGGGTAGATTCCCCGGTAGAAGTATTGAGGGCCTTCATGCCACAGCTGTCGTACAGCCTCTGATACTGCCACAGCATGGATCTGTTGCCGGAACACAACCTTATAAATAGGAAAGGTCAGAAAAGTAGACATAAAGTTGGAAACAGCCCCAAGGGCGTAGGCCTGGGGGTGCCAGCTTTTCTTTCCTGGAGCCTCTGTTCGTATCCAGTGCTGAAGCTCCTTCCCAGGAGAGTGGTCCTGTTCCCCCATGCTGAGGACAACTGCGTGCAGACGCAAGGAACTGGCAAGAGTGGAGAAAAAGAGGTTAGACGGACCATTAAATTTGTTGGTGAGCATTTTCACTGCTTAGAAACAGAGCCCCAAAAAACTCAGCTCTAAGGAAACGAGCAACTCTCTGGGCCAATTTCTGAGAAATAGGCACACTCTTAAGGAAGAAATCAACCTTAAATTAAAACAAAGGCAGTTAGTTTTTCTGAACAGTCACCTCTACAGTGTTTTGCTGACACAGCAGATATTCTAATATTCAAAGAAGGTTTAAGATTGAAGAAAATGAAATTGGGGAAGGAAGGCTCCAAAACCTATTTTATTCAACTTTCACCACATGAAATTCTGCATTTAATAAACTGCTAGAATAATAACCTGCTATTCTCTTTCCAAAAAGTGGCACTATCTGACAGAAGCAGAAAGGCATTCAAAAGTTATAGCCCGGTACTTTCTCTAAAAGTTGGTAGCAAATTTGGGGAGCAGGGAATCTCCCTCATCTCTCTTTCTGTAGATTCCTAACCATGCTGTAGCTGTTTCATGGCAACGCCCTGCCCCCTACTCCCAACTGAGGAACAGAAAAAGTAGCTGTTCCTGGAAGTTTAGCACCAAAAGACTCCACACCTGGCAATTTTCAAGCCTAACCTTGTAGACCTGTAGATATATGATAGAGCAGGGGTTCCCACCCTTGACACTATTGACATTTTGGGGCCAGATAATTCTTTGTTGTAGGTATCTGTCTTGTGCACCGTAGGATGTTTAGCAGCATCCTGGCCTCTTCTCGTTGGATGCCGGTAGTACCAGTTGTGACCCACTCAGCTATGACAAGGAAAAGATATCTCTAGATATTGTCATATGTCCCTTGGGAGCGGGAGCAAAATTGTCTCTGGTTCAGAACCACTATACAGAGGGACAGAGGGAAGAGGCAGTGTAAGGACTCTAAAGGATTGCTCTCATCCCAGAATGATCCAGGAGCACGTGGGGTAGTATGAGAGGTAAATAGGGAGCCAGGGCACAAGAAGGAAATTTGGGATCAAGAAGAAATGAATGCTTACTGCAGATCTGAGAACCTGAAGGATTTTGTTGTGAAAGAAATAGGGGCTCCACTGGGCTGAGGAAAGAAAGTGCTGCAGTGGGAGATGGTGTGTGGAGGAGAGGAAGCATAGAGCTGCATGGGTAGGGGAGAGGAAGAGAGGAGGAGAGGGGGAGAGGACACGACGACCCAAGACCTGGCAGGGCACTCACATCTTGACTGACAGGTAGCCTGGTAGGAATTGCAGACCCGGAGTTTGCACACAGAATCCTGGGCTGGGTGGTCCTGAGGGAAGGAGGGTATTGGGGCTGTAATTATGCTTGCAGTTGATGGCCTGCTCAACAGGGACAATAGGGTCAAAGGGGTGCCCCAGGCTGAGTCCCCGAGGGAGGGGTAGAAGGCAGGCACTGCAGGAAGCCCACTGCAGCCTTCCCTGGGCTGACACACCCAGGACCTGCCTCTAAGTGCCTCTCCTCCCGGAATCACCCCCACGGGCTCCTCTCTGGCTTCTTGCTCCTGCTCCATCCAAGACTCCACAGTCTGACCTTACAACCCTACCCTCCCTGGAGCCACACTCTCTCTTGGTGGAGGGCTGTAGGCTCAGGCTCCTGTGCTCTGCCATCACCCCTCCCCCACCCTGCATTCCATGTTTGCCTGAAGCCTCACTTCCTTAACCCTCATGGCCAGAAGGAGACTGGGAGGGCCCCTCTGCCTGGGACCCTTTAGCTGAGAACTGGTCAGGAGCAAAGTCTCAAAAGGCCCACTCCCTGCATCCCTCTGGGGCACTTCTGGGCCCCAGGCAGCCACCTCCATCTCTCCAGAGCCAAAGAAGATGTCTCCCTTGCCCCCAGGCAGGAGGCAGATCCACTCAGGCCCCCAAAGCCATGTGGGCCCCCAACATTCCCCAGCTCACCTAGCAAGGGACTTCTTCCCCAGGTTTTACCTGCACCTAAAGAAGGATGGGTGGGGAAGGAAATGTCTGTCCCCTCTTTTATTTCAGAGTGCAATAATGTTCCACTTCCTCCCCACACTTTTCTGAGAAACCTATAAACACGTGTTGACTGACTGCATAAGGCAGGCTTACTTCTCAGAAAGAAAACTGGGCTAAGATTTGGCAGACCAGCATTCCAACTGCCGGTTCTGTTATCAACCTCCTGCATGACCTCTAGAAATTCACTGACATCTTGGAGCCTCATCCACCTCAGTTATAAAATAAGCAGACAAGGTGAAATGCTCTCTAGGCATCCTCATACTGTGCATGTCACAGGGGGCTCACATGGGGGAATTCAGGATAATATTTGATAGAGGAATCGTGCTTTTCCATCCCTGATTCCTTCTGCCATTTTTGCCAATCATTCTCAGGGATTAAAGGTGAACAATAACTTAGAAACACCTTACCTTAAACACCTAATTCATCATTTTATAAATCTAATTCTTTCCACTGAATGGGGGAGGAGGGAGTCCACTTTTCTCCCATGTATTTTTCTGTCAAGAAGCCAGGCTTTGGGGGCAGACAGACCTGAAACTGAATTGTGCCTCCACCACTTAGCTGAGCTGTGTGACCTTACGTAAGACACTTAACTCAGTCTCCATTCCTTCAGCTACAAAATAGGACAAGGGACCTACCTCAAAAGGCTGTTGCAAAGATTAATAAAATAAAACAAGATAAAGTGCTTGAACTCCATGGCATGGTGGCCTTGATAAAAGGTATTAAAAAAAAAAAAAAGATTCTTCCTGACTTCACCATCTCTCTCCACAGAGCACATGCTCCTGCACAACACTCTCAAGCCAGCCAGAAGCGGAAGAAGTGGTATGGTGGAACAAATCCTGTGTCCACACGGGAGGCAGGAAAGGCCTTTCTTCTCTGAATGTAAAGGTGTCATAGAAACAATTCCGGACAGTCTGGCCCCTTCACATGAATTCCAAAGTAGAGACCACAGAATGGGCCTGGAATCAGCCCCGAGCAGTTAGCCCAGCTATCCTAGGATGTGCCTGCCGTATTTACAGCCTAGTAAAGTGAGCCCAGGGATTCCAGCCTCCCCTGGCCAGTCTAGTCCACATGGACAGCCTGTGTGACTCCCCCAGGATCCAGCCCCTCATTCGCCCATTCATTCAGGGCATCCCTCAGCTGGTCCTTTGGTCAGCTCGCAAACACATAGTGATCATCTACTAAGTCACTGCGGGCAAGTCCCTGTGAAGCTAGAGGTGAACAGTACTTGGTGCCTGCTCCGAAGGGCTTGGGAACCTAGTGGAGGAGACAGGTCAACGATGAGCTAAACTATACTGGAAGGCAAAATAAAAGATGCACTAATCAAGGTCAGAGCAGAAAGACAAGAGCAATTTAGTCCACCTGGGACAGGGAGCGCTCAAACACTTTCTCTGAGGAGGAGCATCTGATTTGATCCTTAACTGACCAGTAGGCTCTCATTAAGTTGAGGAGGGAGGGCAGGCATTCTAGACTGAGGAAGAGGCTTACGGCACAGAGGCTTACAAGCATGAGTGGTGCATGGCACTGGGACACAGGCCGTGGGGAGGAGACAGAGCCGTGGCTGACAGAGAGGAGCCAATTTAGAATGAGGGCCATATTTGTTTTCCCCGCTGCAGCCTGTTATAGCATGAAGACACGGGCTCTGAAGTCAGACAGCCTTGGGTGTGAATTTCACTTTGCCACTTCTTAGTTTTGGGACCCTGGCCAAGTCTCTTCACCTCTCTGAGCCTCAGTATCCTTATCAGTAAAATGATTGTCATGAAGGTCACATGAGATGAAGTATATAAAATACTTAGCATAGTACCCAGGATATTAGTTGCTCCATAAGATATATTAGTAGTTTCATTAAAAATAAAATGAAATCTCAGAATCAAGGTAAGATTACAACTACATTGTTTTAAAGGCTGAAATCAGTCTAAAGCACTGGGTCGTCTGCAGAGTGCATTTGAAATTTCTTCTTTGGAAGACAGCAGAGAAGAGCCGTTCCTGGGCTCTGGAGTCTGACAGCCCTGGGCTGGAGTCCCAGGGCCTCCACTTACAAGTTATGTGGACTTATACAAGTTGCTTAACTTCCATGAAACTCAGTTTCCCTGTCTACAAAATGGGATAAAAATGCTTGTCTCAACAGGGTTGCTGAGAAGCTTAAGTGAGATAACAGATAGAAAGTTCCTGGCACAGAGGAGGCAATGAGCAAAGGGCAGCTATTATTGTTTCAACTGAAAGCTTTATCTCCTAACCTTCAAGCTTTTAAGGTTTCTTTGTTGAAATTGGAAAATGTGGTCTCATTAGAGCCATGAATTGGAACACACTCCCACACAAGAGGCCAGAGATAAGGGATGCTCTGTATCCAATTGAAGCCATCTTAGCAAATCCTCCTCCCAGCCTTGCATGAAGAGCCCCTTGCTTTGTTTTAATGGCCCAATCCAGGCACCTTTACACAGTCCATTTCCTTTCACTATCTTTTGCTGGAGCTCTAAAATCTATCCTTTGTCATATTTGATCTCACTCCCACCAGGTCCAACTGCAGATCCCCTAATTTGCCGATAAAGCCAATTTAAATACAGAACAAGAATCTGCTAAGACCCAGGGTCAGATGTCACGGTACTGGAGAGCAGAAGCAAGAGTCTGAAGGAAACCCAACAGCTACTGCTAGCGTCACCCCTGATTGTATGAGTTGAGTCTTCTCTCTACCTCTCACACCCTCTACCCTCTACCACCGCAGCTCTATTCCATCTGCAAGACAAAGGCCACAGTCCTCATATGGAAGGTGCTTCATCTCCAGATTTGAAGTGTTTACTCCAAGGAACTCTAGGTATTGGGGTTGTAAATAAGAAGGCAGAAAGGTGCAGGTAAAGTACCTTGGCAGGCTGAAGACAAACCACACAGCACTCAAAGGGCATCAGATTGTTCACTTGCTTCCAAGCATCAGGAGTCAAGAACAAGTCCCACAAGGGGCCTCCTAGCCACAGTCTACATAAGGGAAGTAAGACTTGCTCTCCAAGAACCGGAATTCATGGAAAATGGAACAGGTTTCCCAGTCACTGGGCTTCATGGCCCATTCACTCCAGACAGCCCTGCATGCCGTTTCCATGGAGTTGCTCCTTCTCTGGGGCCAGGGATGCCAAATCCAGCAGAGGAGAGGTCCCCTCAAGAGCTCACAGAAGGGCAACCTAGCAACCTGTCCTCAAGCCAGGAAATGAAAGAGCTGTATCAGCGGCAGAGAGCTGTGGCTAGGGGGTTAGGTCAAACTGTGTTTCATTTCTCACACTTCTCCCTCAAGTACAAGGTGAATGAGGATGATGTTACCAAGAAAGCTTGTAGAAGGGTGATTCCTCACCATTTCTGGGCCACAGACTTATTTGAAAATGTACAAAGCTACAGACTTAGAAAAATATACAGAGGGGGCGGCCCCGTGGCAGAGTGGTTGAGTTCGCCCGCTCCGCTGCAGGTGGCCCAGTGTTTCGGCGGTTGGAGTCCTGGGCGCCGACATGGTACCACTCATCGTGCCACGCTGAGGTGGCGTCCCATATGCCACAACTGGAAGGACCCACAGCTGAGAATGTACAGCTATGTACCGGGGCGGGGGGGTGGGGGGGCTTTGGGGAGAAAAAGGAAAAAAATACAATCTTTAAAAAAAAAAAGAAAAGAAAAATATACAGAGTCCAAACTCTTTGTAAACAATTTCAGGAAGGACCCTAGGTAGGAACCTCTGCTCTGCAGTTACAATTCCTGACAGATATGCTGTGGACAGATACATCGGCAGCAGGCTCATTCACTTATTACCCTCAGCATGATGTGGTGTTATCACAGTGGCTCACAGATCTCTCTCCACTTCAGAATTAACTACAGCACTGGTTAAAAATATAAATCACACTTTCCACCCCTAGTCCTAGTAAACCAGGATCCCCCAGAGGTGGAGCTCAGGAATCTGCATTCCTAACAAGCTCTCCACAATGATTCTGAGGCATCCAGCCTTGTACTCATACTTCGGTTAATAGCATGGGTTCTGGCGCCAGAGAGACTTGGTCCGAATTTTGGCATCAGTTTGTAATTTCAAGCAAGTCATTTAACCTTTCCAAGCCCTGTCTGCTGTGGGGTCATAAGCTATAGAAATCATGTTTTACTTTTTTTTTTTTTTAATAAACAGGCAGCTTATTGTAGCACAAAAAAATAGCATAAAAAAGAGAAAGAAAAGTGCCTCAGTTTCCTCTTCTGTACATAAAAGTTGTCTACCTCTTCCCCACTCCACTCCCCGTTGCCTTGCCGCCCCCTCCCTTAGCACTACCATCACATCAAGACTGCGACTGAGACAGTTTGAGACCACCAATGTAAAAATGCTCTCTAGGCGGCTCGGCTGGGCAAATAGCTGGAATTTGGAGAACAGACTTGAGTGCATAATCGGATGCTTATACTTCTCTGCCTTTTGATGCAGGGCAAGATGCCTAACTTTTCTGTTTCTTCATCTGTAAAATGGAGATAATAGACCTTGCTCACTAATTCTACATAGTTCCAAATGGGCCCTCCCATCTCCAATTTGGTTTTTCTCCTCTAACCCTCAATCTGAGAGTAGAGAGGATTGTTTACAAGGGGCAGCCTTTGAAATCAGACATGTCGACTTGGGTATGAACTTAGTCTGCACTTCTTAACCATACTGCCTGGGTACTGAAGTTCCCTCTCTGCTAACCGGGCACGCTGCTACCTCCTTCACAAGGCTGCTGAGAAGAACAAATGAGATGTCCCTGCAAGAGCATTTGCGCGCAGAAAGCGCTCAGTAAATGCTTCCCCCCTCCCTTCCCCGTATACAAAGGTGAGGAACTCATTGTTCACTTGATTTCTGTCCCACCTCGTGTTTAAGGCAGCCGGTCTCAAAGCGCGGAGGAGAGTGGAGGCAGAAGGGGAGAGAGAGAAGAGAAGCGAGGGGGAAGCAGCAAACTCACGGGTAAAATGTAAATCGGCCCGGTCGGTGCGTCCGAGCTGCACTTGACACCGCGCCGGCTCCCGCGCCTGTGTGCCGCAGCCCGGGTCGACTGCTCCCCCTTTTGCGAGCAAGGGCCTGGGGCCGGAGGCTGCGCGGGGACGCCGCCCCCGCGCCCCGCCGATTGGCCGCGCCAGCGGGCTCATCACGCTTTTTTGTCTCAATGGGCAGAGACTAAAAGAAGCGGCGGCTGCTGGGAGGTCCCGGCGGGTGGGCGGGGGCGGCCGTGGCTGCCATGGGAACCGTGCTGCCTCTACTCGGCTACCGCTCGCTGGGCGGCGGTACCAAGCTGCTCCTTTAGGCAGCTCTGGGTCGCTTAGCGGCCGAGGAGGCGTTATCTCTTTCCCCTGCAGGGCTGCGGATACCTCAAGGCGGCATCCACGGCTGTCCACACCAGAGAATCCGCTGCCCTCCAGCAGAGCACAGGTAGACAGGGGGCGCGATTGCCCCGCGCAGAGAGGACGGGGAAGCCCCAGCAGTACTGGGCGGCTCCCGGCTTGGGGAATGGATAACTCCAAGGCAGGGGAAGGAGCGCTCTCTTGGCCCGGCTGCCCTGAGAGTGGAGGTGGGGTTCAAATGGATGCTGCTGAATAGGTAGGATTTGCCTGGATTGGGGCAGGGGGGCGTTTTCAGGGGGATGGTAAGGGTCGAGGCTGGGAGAATCGCAAGCTGCCTGCTTTGAACCCCCTTCGCGTTTCCTCATTTCCTCCCGGGGAGGAATATGTGCGTGTGAGTGTCCAACTCCTATTCCCTTTCTCCGTGGCAGGCCATCAAAGACGAATCCGAACTTGAATTCTCTGTGGCTGATTGCAGAGCTGGTAGGCCGACGGTTTCCCCAAGAAAATGTAATGGAGGATTCACTTTGGCTTGTATTCAGAAGGTGGGAGAGGGAATTTTCCGTCTGGCTACAGCGGAGGGTGGGCGAGCAGGATGAGGGAGGAGACACGCTTCTGACCCTTCCCTTCCCTGCCCTCCGGGACCGCGCAGTCTTGACGCCCTGAGGACTGGGATCTACAACCCCCAGTTGTAGATTTTCTCGCGGACGGCACCTGTTACAAAACAGAAAGTGAAGGCGCGCACTTGTTTCCCAGCTCGTCTAAGTATCTAATAACGGGAAATTTTGAGAAGGGGATGTGGTTGAGACCTGACACCGCGAGTCTCAGTTTGATGGAGATCTTATTTATTAACACAAATCTGTTGAGACTTAGACCACTGCACTCTATTTTGAGAGCCCGACATTGGCTCCATACATTATTTCACCTAGAATTTGAAACAACAGTTGCTCTCTCTCCTGGAGGACTGGCAGGAGGGGATGGATGTGGCTCAGAAAAGCACCCTGTTAGCACGGGAACACCCACTAGCTCTGGAACGTTGTGATTGCCAGTCTCCTGCAAGGCATTTTTAGGGTAGTGGGCAAATATAAAATGTACTCCACGGTGTCCAGGAAGGTAGAGGGAGCAAGTGCAGACTGCTTCCCTGCAGTCGACTACCTTATTGACCATTTTTTTCCTTTTCTTTACAGTCCCTTCTGAGATGCAAGGAAGGAAGAGCCCGCGAACATTGCTCTGGGGATTCTTCCTGCACATTAATTAGGCTTTTCTAAAAAGCCTGAACATCTTGTTATATTCATATAGAGCGTCATCGTGTGTCATGGCTAGCATCATTTCACCTGCGGGTAATAGCCAGTGACAGAACACACGCTTGCCGCCTTGGGCCCATTCCATGTTGAGGTCCCTGGGGAGGAGTCTTGGTCCTTTAAGGGTCAACACGGCAGAAAGAAACATGAAGTTGTTCTCCGGGAGGGTGCTGCCAGTCCAAGGGGAAGAAACCTTGGAAAACTGGGGATCTAAGTCAATGGGGTCCTGCCAGATTGGAATATGTCTGAGGAGGAAAAGCTCAAATACTTGATAAAAACCCTTAGGGGCCCCGCCCAGGAGGTCATGCGTTTGCTCCAGGCGGCCAACCCCAACCTAAGTGTGGCAGATATCTTGCACGTGATGAAATTGGTATTTGGGGGGGGGGGGGTCTGAAAGCAGTGTCACTGCCCATGGTAAATTTTTTAACACTCTGCAGGCACAAGGGGAGAAAGCCTCCCTTTATGTGATCCATTTAGAAGTGCAGCTCCAGAATGCTGTTCAGGCAGGGATCATAGCTCAGAAAGATTCGAGCCAGACTCACCTGCACCAGCTCCTTTTAGGAACTGAGCTGAATGGGGACCTGCACTTCAGGCTGAAGCATCTTCTCAGGATGTATGCAGGTGATCAGGAGCATCTTCCTAATTTCCTGGAGTTAATCAAGATGATAAGGGAGAAGAGGATTGGGATGACACTTTTATGAAAATGAGGTGGCCCAAAAGATCTGAGCTAATCAGAAAGAGGGCAGCAAGCCCTGTGGCATTTCAGGGCCTTCCACTAATAGTGATCAGCAGTGCTGACTGCAAAGTGATAGAGATAGATGATACCCTTGATGACTCAGATGAGGGTGTGATCCTGGGTCTCAGGACCCTCCACTTACATCCATGGGTGCCCCTCTCCTCAGAGGCAGGGCCAGACCTCAGGATCAAATTCTGGTCATTGATTCCCCCGACAGTTCCCAGGCTCAAGCTCCTTGCACCAGCGATGGTTCTGGGTCTAAGAATGATGGTCCCGAGGATATACATAGAGCCAGGAAGCGAAAATACATGATCCGCTGTTCATATCGTGGCGAAGAGGGCCACTCAAAGGAAACCGGTGACAATGAGAGCAACAAGGCCGGGGTGTTTGAGAATCTGATCATCGCCCTGTAGGAGCTGACGCATATGAAGGAGGAGGGGTCAAGAGAGGTCCCTGGTGAACACAATGACCCCTCTGAGCCACAGTAAGGTGCTAGACCCAGGCCTAAGTGAACCCTTAACTGTATTCAGAAACTGGTGATGGGAAAAACTGGCGGGGGGCGGTGACAGTAACTAATCTACAAAGTGGCTCTCTTTGGGGAAGAAGAGGTCAGGGATACCAGCAACTTGGAGGGGATGGCCTGACCTGTCCCTGCTCCCTCCTCCATCCACCTGAGGGTCTATTCTCTGTATGTGTCTATTTCCTTGATGAATTTAAACCTTCAAACAGGAAGGAAAATACAAAAACGAAAGTACAAATTACCTGAAACTCTCCTCTTGTGTATAACCATTGTCAGCCCTTTGATGAATGTCCTTCTAGATATTTCCCTATACCTGTGGATACAGATAGATATATGTATAGATAAAAGTGACCAAATATAACTGCTGTTCTATACTGTGTATTTCGTCACCAAACAATATATCTTGTGGACTTCTATGTCAATGAACGTATATAAGTATTAAGTTTAATGTCTCTGTGTGTGATATTACTTTTAGGAATATAGAGGAAAAATAAATAAGAGAACTAAATATAAAAGCTATAATAGGAGGAGATCATACTGCAAAATGGAGTTTTTATCCACTTCATTTACAGATGAGGAAAATGGAAGCTGAAATAGGCTGAATATCTCCCAAAGAGCCCCTTATCACAACTGACCTGTCTCCTCCATAACAGAGTCAAGTCTGCACCTGCTATTGCCTGGGCTGCAATAGAGCACAAGAAAAAAGACAAGGCACAAGAAAACTTTTGAGGGCGACAGATATGTTTCTTATTTTGCTTGTGGTGATGGTTTCACAGTGGTATGCGTGTGTCAAATGTTATACATTTATTTAATATACTTTAAATATGTGCAGTTTATGTCAATTATATCATAATAAAGCTGTTGAAAAATTTTTTAAAAGTCTGCACTCACTAGTTAATAATGTTCCAATGCTTTCTTCTCTAATGCATCCTGAGAAATCTGATGATGGGATGGATGGGAGTGGGGGCAAACATGGGAAATGGGTACTTCAGGGGCTCCATTACATTGTTCAGTTTGGGTAGGGGCCTTCCCTGGGTACATTCGTTAGATTGCTGCTACTGCTGCTTCTGGGCAACACCTGGTGGCAACAACAAGACTGTCCTTTGGGCTGACACTACCTTCTGCCTTATCCCCAGTTACAGAGAAAGCAGCTACTTATGAGAGCTCAGTACCAAGAGGCTCAGCACCCTCCAGGCCTCACCCTAGCTACATGTTAGAGGACACCAGCAGCCCAAGGCCTCCAAGCTAACCTCTCCCGGACACAAACAATGGAAATAGCCAGGGAAGGAAGAAAAACAATCTGGACGCCAGGGCATGAAAAAAAATATGGGAATTAGAAAGCCCACATACCCTTTTAGAACTGAGGGCATTAAGAGGGGAGAGAGAGCACAGAAGGACCTTCCTGGACACCTATGCCTATTCCACCTCATGGTCTCAGATTGGAGGGTGATAAAAAATGACGTGTGACTTCAGTTCTTGAGAGTTCCATGTTCCTTGCAGGTATATCAGTTCCTACCCTTGTGAGCATGACAAGTTTGGTGGAGGGATGATTTCCTTTAAGGCAGGGAGTGAAGCGAAATGAATGCAGACCTGAGGACATTTGTCAGGAAGGAAATAGAAATAAGAGGACAGAATGTGCTGCAGTGGGAAATGGTGTGTGGAGGAGAGGAAGCATAGAGCTGCATGGGTAGGGGAGAGGAAGAGAGGAGGAGAGGGGGAGAGGACACGACGACCCAAGACCTGGCAGGGCACTCACATCTTGACTGACAGGTAGCCTGGTAGGAATTGCAGACCTGGAGTTTGCACACAGAATCCTGAGCTGGGTGGTCTTGAGGGAAGGAGGGTATTGGGGCTGTAATTATGCTTGCAGTTGATGGCCTGCTCAACAGGGACAATAGGGTCAAAGGGGTGCCCCAGGCTGAGTCCCCGAGGGAGGGGTAGAAGGCAGGCACTGCAGGAAGCCCACTGCAGCCTTCCCTGGGCTGACACACCCAGGACCTGCCTCTAAGTGCTTCTCCTCCGAGAATCACCCCCACGGGCTCCTCTCTGGCTTCTTGCTCCTGCTCCATCCAAGACTCCACAGTCTGACCTTACAACCCTGCCCTCCCTGGAGCCACACTCTCTCTTGGTGGAGGGCTGTAGGCTCAGGCTCCTGTGCTCTGCCATCACCCCTCCCCCACCCCACATTCCATGTTTGCCTGAAGCCTCACTTCCTTAACCCTCATGGCCAGAAGGAGACTGGGAGGGCCCCTGTGCCTGGGACCCTTTAGCTGAGAACTGGTCAGGAGCAAAGTCTCAAAAGGCCCACTCCTTGCATCCCTCTGGGGCACTTCTGGGCCCCAGGCAGCCACCTCCATCTCTCCAGAGCCAAAGGAGACATCTCCCCTGCCCCCAGGCAGGAGGCAGATCCACTCAGGCCCCCAAAGCCACAGGGGCTCCCAACATTCTCTGACCCTTGTAGGTTTACAGCCCTTTATTCCTCCTCACCCCTCTCTGAATCTACCCTTAGAGGGGATCTGCCCACTCATCTGTCCTAGATTAAAATCTCATTCCTCTTTCTGCTCACTTTTTCTCAGTTTTACTCTATAAATGCTTGTTGAATGATTTACCCAGATAAGCAGTTTATGCTGTCATAATCTCTTTCTGGGATCAGGTAGAGTAAAAAGAAAAATAAGTAAATACTACCCCTCCCACTGCCCTCCTTTTCACTGGAGTTAGCTTGGGGGTTCAGTACAGACCCCTGCTTTGAAAACCTGTTTTGTGATTCATCCCCTTTTCTGCCCTCCCCCATGCTCTTCTCTGTTGTGTAAACTCGAAATTGTCTAAATTTTTATTTCACCGAAATGATGCAATCTTGAGACTTTATTTCACTTTGTGTGACACTGGCTTTTCCTTTACTCAGGAAATATGTTTTTCCCTATTCAGAAGACATGGGAGACCTGGGCATTCAGATCAGAATAAGAAAGTTAGCTGAAAGAAGGCTTTTAGAGAATTTTGTGTTGATAGCCTTCATTTAAGAATGTGAGTTTTTCCCCTTCCTTTCACCCTTCATTCTCATTAGTCGCCAAGAGATTAAATGAGTCTTTTCAGGAGAAAGTAGCCTTTGAATGACCTTCTTTTGCATTATCTCCCTCCTTCTAGATACTATTTTCCCTGGGTTTCCATGACATCCCTGTCTCATAGTTTCTCTCCTCCAGATCTTTTTGGCAGCTACTTCTCAGTCTCCTTTGCTGAATCTGCTTTCTCTTCCTGATCCTTCTATAACGGCGATCAAAATTAAAATCACCACAACTGTGGTTTACCGAAAGTTTAGAATGTGTCAGGCACCCTTGTTCTAAGCCCTTTAAACGCAGTAGTTCTTTAATACTTGTAGCAACCCCATAAGATCGCTAGTACTATTACTTTCTAATTTGCTATTAATATTAATTTAATTACTATTAATTGCCACATATTTCAGATGAGGAAACAGGCTAGAAAGTCAGAAAGTTACCTTGGGTCATGCAGCTAGTTAGTGGTGGAGCCAGGGATGAGATGCCTGGCTGACTGACTCCTAAGCCTGTGCTCCTTACTCGGGTTAGCTCTCCTGTGCACAGCATCCTGTGATGTAGGTGCTAGCCTATCTGCACTAGACAGGAGGAAACCGAGGTCTACACCTGTGAAGTGATCAGCCAAACGTCATAAAAGCAAGTGGCTTGTGCGTCACACACAAGCACGGAATCTTAATTTAAGGAACACTTGTTTGACAGGAGAGGCTTTTCTACTTTTCTTTTTCTTTCCCTCTGGTTGCAGCTACACCTTCTGCTGTCAGGCAGCGGCCCCCCTTCAGTCATATTATCACATTCCATTCAAGCACCATGTTGTTTCCTGTCTATGCTTTAGGTGCAAATGGTTGTGAATTTAACATATGTAAGAGAAGAGGGCAGCAGAAGTCAGTGGGGAATGGACAAATTGTTCACTTAAGTGGTGCTAGGGGGACTTCATTAGCTGTATGGAAAAAAGATCAGTTTACTTTCTCTCATGACACTAAATAAGAATTCCAGATCAATTTGAGAAATAAATGTAGATTTTATGCAAGTGTGTACTAATTCTTTAATAATATATTTTGTTGTTATGAAAATGATACTGGAGCAACACAAGGCTCACATAAGGGAAGCCATATTGTAGAAAAGAGACCATGTTCTAACTTTGAATGACCCCCGACTAACTAACCCAGCTGGATATGCACCCTCCAGGAGATGTACTTGCTCTGTAGATTTGATGACCCCTACTCATGTATGTACCTCCCAGCTACAGTAAGACAATAACTTTGTTCTTTTGAGTTCCTTAGGAATGTGATGACCACTGGACAGAGATTCTACGTTGGTATCCATTATCGATGACAACTGAAAGATCTGGTGTGGCGACTCCCAGTCTGTAACACCAGAAGGTCAACATTCCTAACCCTCTCCTCTATAACCCACTGGCCTATATAACTGCTTTGAGATTCTGTGCCCCTCTTAAGAGTGTTCTTTAGGACACTAGTCCCCACATTTTCCAATTTGCTAGCTTATCACTTAATAAATGCCCTTTCTCTGCCACCATCTTGCCTCTGGACAATTGGCTTTTGTCTTGTGGCGAGTAGGTCGTGCCCTTTGTGTGGTAACAAAAGGAATAAAAAGAATTAAATGTTCAAAAGCAACCCCTTTTATGGGGCTGGCCCCGTGGCCGAGTGGTTAAGTTCGCGCGCTCCGCTGCAGGCAGCCCAGTGTTTCGTCGGTTCGAATCCTGGGCGCGGACATGGCACTGCTCGTCAGACCACGCTGAGGCAGCGTCCCACATGCCACAACTAGAGGAACCCACAACGAAGAATACACAACTATGTACCAGGGGGCTTTGGGGAGAAAAAGGAAAAAATAAAATCTTAAAAAAAAAAAAAAAAAGCAACCCCTTTTAAAACTGCAAGAAAATAAATATTAAATCTCTGGATTGGAAAAGTCTTTCTATGGTTAAGAGTGATGAAAGAAATTATAAAGGAAAGACCAATAACTCAGAAGATAGCATTAACAGAAATAAAAGACAAACTGCAAACTGAGAAATACTGGCAACAGATAAAAACAGTAATAACATCAAACTTTTATTGTGTTTGGATAGTTAACGTTTATTAAGGTCTCACAAAGTGCCAGGCATATTCTAAGAGCTCTACATGGTTTCATTTCATTCTTACAATAAACCCTGAGCGAGATCCTAATATTATCTCCAGGTTCGAAAACATTCTTACTTAAGGGGGAAAAAAAAAAACAGAAAATGCACAAAATGTAAATATACAGCTTAATAAGTTATTATAAAGGAAACTACCACAAACATCAAGAAATAGAACATTGTCAGAACTTCCGAAATACCTGTGAGCCCCTGCCCAATCACAACCTCTTTCCTCTCCCCTAAAAGAAACCACTGTCATGACAGTATCGCTATTACTTTCTTGCTTTTCATTAGAGCTTTACGACTCAAATAGGAATCCCCAAATACAACTGTTTTCGAACTTTATATAAATAGAACTATAATGCATGTATCCTTCTGTATCGGGCTCATTTCCCTTACAACTATGTTTCTGAGATTCAACATTGATGTATGTAGCATTAGTTCATCATTTTCAACGTTGCATTATAGCATTCCATTCTACGAATTTACGAGAAATTATTTATCCATTCTATTGTTGATGGACTTTTAGGCTGTTTCCAGTTTGGGGCAATTATGAAAAATGTTGCTACGAACATCTTTTTTCTGGTCTACTGGTGCACATGTGTATGCATAGGGTATATATCTAGGAGTAGAACTGCTGGTTCACAGAGTATGTGTATTTTCAGCTGAAGGGGAGGATGAACTATTCCTCTACACTCTAGGTCTTTCTGGCTGGTCTAAGGATTAAATTGACATGAGCCAGAATAACAGCAGAAAATCAAATGAAGTTTAACAACATGTATACATGGGAGAAACCCAGGAAAACTGAGTCACTCATCAGAATGGCTCAAGCCATCACCTTAAATACCATCTTCAGCTAAAGACAAAGGAGGATGTTGAGGGTAGTGGTTTGGGACTTCAAAGGGGAGGAAGGCAATTTACATGGAGATGGAAAAGCAAATGTTTGATAAACAAATGTTTGCTGGGCCATCTACAGACAATGTGACCCAAGAAAGAACTCTGATAAAAATGGGCTTTGTGAAGATCCTCCCAGCCTACCATACCCAGAGTTATCTATGGTGATGGCCAGTTCTGGGATAGACCTTCCATTTTGAATTCTTTTAGGCAATTAGGGGGAAGGTCAAAGTTTCTTTCAGAGTCTCTTGTTCTTAAAAATAATCAAGCCAAAGAGACATATTTTGGGGTGGCCAATTCTGATTGTCCACAGTCCCACCTTTGAAACTTTAGGAAGTTTCACAGTCCAGAAGCTGAGTGGGTAGATTGTTCCATCTCATTGAGTGCGTCTTTTGGTCTTGATAATAGATCAGTCCAGTTAACTTCATTTCAGACAGTGATGCAGGTGGGCTCCCAAAGTTAGGCCAATATTGTGTAAGCAGCAACCAGGTATTTAATAAGAAGAATTTCTATGGAAACAAACAGAAAAACAAAGTTACTGGTTTGAGCAAATTATAAACCAGTTTCTGAGTCTAGGGGATAGACAGTCAAGAAGACTTCTAGATGTCAGGGTCGAAGCATCTTTTGCAGTTTGAAATGTCTCTGATGATATCATTGGGCATTCAGGTATCTCTTTAGTAGCTTACATGGCAACAGGCATGATATCATGGTAAGTTCTCTTAAGTTTATATCAAGTTGCCTAGCTTCAGTTTGCAGGGCTTCAGGAACAGGGGTGGTTTCAGTTCTCAATTCAAATGAAAATGATGAAAATAAAATTGAAAATGTTAGTCTGGAGATCTGTAGGCAGATGTTTCAGGAAACTACATGAATTCAGGATCCAGTCCAGTTTACAGGTAGAAACAAAACTTCAAAGACAATCAACAGTACTAGAATCTTATATCTACCATTGTGTATTATAGTTTCTACTGAAACAACTTTTCTCTTTAAAATCGCCCTCATTTTTACCAAAGATAGCCAAATTAAGACTAGTTGGCTTGGAAAATAAGTCTACTTTCAATAAAAGTTGTCCCAATTATATACATAAGTACAGTAAAAACAGCAATTGATCATACAGGCTTTTTTAAATCCACTTTGCTGGAATTTTTCATATGGAATCTCTGATTGAACTTTATAGGCCTCTTCAGGCCAGGAAAGTTAAGCTGAGGACTTGTCATCAGATTCTGACTGTAATACCTTTAGATTTGGGTGAATTCCTCTCTTCTCTAGGTCCCCAAAATATCCTGAGGTTCTTGCACCTGCCTGGGAAGTGACATTCTTTACTCACCTGGTAAGCCTGCTGGGAATCTTATAAGCAAGGTAACAGGTCAATATTTTCAAGTGGCTTTATTTGTTTCATAAAGTCAGTTTTTGTCCCTTAAAGCTGTTTTGGTCATACCCAAGTCTATGCATGTTTTTCTCAAATTTATGACATTCCAGTCAAAGCCTTGGTAATATAACCAATGTTCCAATTGTGTCTTGTCATAAGGAGAACAGATTCTTGTTGAACTTATGCAAATAACTATATTGCCATGAAAATAAGAATATTCACTCATTAAGATTTCCAAATTTGGGAGGGATCAGGTAAGGAGAAAAAGATAAATGTTTCAATTCTGCTTACAAAAGTATAATTTACCAAATTGTTATAAATCATAGTTAGCTTAAGAGAAAAAGATTTCCTTAATTTTGAAAAAAACAAAACACTAAAAAAAATCAGCAAAGGGCTGGCTCCATGGTGAGTGATTGGCATGCTTGCCATCAGAGGCACGGGTCCACAGGTGTGGATACCGGGCACGGACCTACAACACTCATTAGCTATGCTGTGGCAGTGACCCACATATAAAGTGGAATAAGACTGGCACGAATGTTAGCTCAGGGCTAATCTTCCTCAAACAAAACAATCAGGAGGACTGGCAACAGATGTTAGTTCAGGGTTAATCTTCCTGAGGAAAAAAAACCAGCAATATTTCAAACGAAAAGTCATAAAAATTATAATCATCCTCATCAGTTCATTCAGTCCCATGTAATCAACTCTTTTTTTTTTTAAAGATTTTTTATTTTTCCTTTTTCTCTCAAAGCCCCACAGGTACATAGCTGAGTATTTTCAGTTGTGAGTCCTTCTAGTTGTGGCATGTGGGATGCTGCCTCGGCATGGCTTGATGAGCGATGCCATGTCCATGCTCAGGATCCGAACTGGCGAAACCCTGGGCCACCGGAGCAGAGTGCATGAACTTTACCACTCTGCCACAGGGCCAGCCCCCAACTCTTAATCTTAATCTTCTATCAGTAGTTTCATGAAGTCCTTAGTTTCTCCATTAGACTTTTGTAATTTCTTACTCAGTTCAGTTTATGATCTGAAAGTTTATCAGAAACCTATATTCTAGAGTAAGTGTCAGAGTCCTTTCCATGAAGCCCTCTGAAGATGAAACATACTTCCAAAAGCATCAGAGTAAAATAACTGTCTGTAAATGAAAAAAGACTTAAAAATGGCAATTGACAAAGAAATTTGGTTATTTCTGTGACATACAACACTTTAAGATAATAATTAGAATTATGACTGATAATCAGCACAGGTCAGAATTTTAGGAATATTATATAATTTTTAAAACACTTATATCAATAACATTTACCCACATAAAATCATAGGTCCTATGAAACAATGCTTAGTTATCCATTTAACCCCGGTGAGAAAGATTTTCAGGCAAATGAAGAAAATTAAATAGCTGTAAGAAAAACTTTAGTGCCTGTGATTAAAGACCTGATGGAAAACAATATTGGAAATTTATTTATTTATTTTTAACTTTTTATTAAGATTATGATAGTTTACAACCTTGTGAAATTTCAGTTGTACCTTATTGTTAGTCATGTTGTAGGTGCACCACTTCACCCTTTGCGCCCTCCCCCCATGCCCCCTTTCCCTTGGTAACCACCAATCAGTTCTCTTTGTCTATATGTTCAACTTCCACCTATGAGTGGAGTCATACAGAGTTCGTCTTTCTCTATTTGGCTTATTTCACTTAACATAATACCCTCAAGGTCCATCCATGCTGTTGTGAATGGGATGATTTTATCCCTTTTTATGGCTGAGTAGTATTCCATTGTATATATATACACTACCTTCTTTATCCAATCATCAGTTGATGGGAACTTAGGTTGCTTCCATGTCTTGGCTATTGTAAATAATGCTGCGATGAACACAGGGGTACATGGGACTTTTGGAATTGCTGATTTCAAGTTCTTTGGATAGATACCCAGTTGTGGGATGGCTGGGTCATATGGTATTTCTATTTTCAATTTTTTGAGAAATCTCCATACTGTTTTCCATAGTGGCTGCACCAGTTTGCATTCCCACCAAGAGTGTATGAGGGCTCCTTTTTCTCCACAACCTCTCCAACACTTGTCACTTTTTGGTTTGGTTATTTTTGCCATTCTAACAGGTGTAAGGTGACATCTTAGTGTAGTTTTCATTTGCATTTCCCTGATGATTAGTGATGAGGAGCATCTTTTCACGTGCCTATTGGCCACCCATATATCTTCTTTGGAGAAATGTCTGTTCATGTCCCCTGCCCATTTTTCGATCGGGTTGTTTGATTTTTTGTTGTTGAGCTGTGTGAGTTCTTTATATATTATGGAGATTAACCCTGTGTTAGATATATAACTTGTAAATATTTTTTCCCAACTGGTGGGGTTTTTTTTGTTTCAATCCTGTTTTCCCTTGCCTTGGAAATTTATTTTGATAAAATATAAAATCCCTACTCTTAAGGTAGATTACTCACAGAAAAACTCTTCATAATTTCTTTATCAAGAGCAGACAAAAAGTTTAAGAAAATTATCCTTTTGAGAGAGAAAAAAACAAATTCTAATTTTGAATCAGCATATTTTTTATATTAAAACACATTTGCTTAGTTAAATTCACTTCAATCTTGGCCAACTTGACCATACACAAAACTCTTAGAGGTTTTTCTTTTACAAACCTTTTATAACCTTTTTAACAAAAATATCTCTTTTTTATTACTGAAATCATACATCTTGCTTTTCTTCAATACTAAGATGTTTTCCTTATTAATTTTTAGTAGCTTTAATCACATATATTAATTTCTAACCCTTAGAAACCTTAATTTTTAAGTAAAAACTAAGAAGTAAACAATTACGAACTGTCTTTTACATTAGCATTCTGTGGCTTAGAAAGTTTATAAATACCTTTTATAATTTCTAGAAACATGCTACTTCATTGTACAATCTTTTAATTAAATACAAGACACGTTTACTAATAGACTTAAACTAAAACATCTTTTAGTTTCTCTGTAATAAGAAGCAAAAAGTAGGGGCCGGCCCTGTGGCCAAGTGGGTAAGTTCGAGCACTCTGCTTCAGCGGCCCAGGGTTTCACTGGTTTGGATCCTGGGCACGGACACGGCACTGATCATCAGGCCACGATGAGGCAGCATCCCACATGCCACAACTAGAAGGACCTGCAACTAAGATATGCAACTATGTACTTGGGGGATTTGGGGAGATAAAGCAGACAAAAAAAAAAAAGATTGGCAACAGTTGTTAGCTCAGGTGCCAATATTTAAGAAAAAAAAAGAAAGAAAATATATATGTTAAAAAAAAAGAAGCCAAAAGTAGATAAACCTATATTTAGTAACTAATATCTAATATTTTATCTTATTTGGAAATGACCTAGATATTCCATGAATTTTCTATTATTTAATTTAACCTAGCAAAACTTCAAAGTTTCAAGTGACCAAAGAGATTTTGGAAGTTATTTTAAGTACACATGGCATAAACTATAATGATTGCTAAAAGCAATCATTATATTGCTTATAATTATCTATAAACTCTTATCTCTTATATCTAAATAATTTTCTCTCCACAATTATGTTTAGATAACCCATGAAAACTTCATAAGACATTAGACCAAATTAGCTTATCATTTTAAATTATTATTTTGCTAACAAATTAGTAACAGGGACAACATGAGTTTATTTGACTAGTAAACCCAGGCTGCATGTCTGCATCGTATCCAATGCTGATAATCCTGTAGAGATGACTATTTTAATCAAACCACAAACTTCAACAAGCTTTCATTCACCCAAGATTATTTTATATCATGTTAACTTGAAAAACATTTGGTTTAGTTTCTATTACATTTAGAAATAATTTATATAATTTCTTACTTTAAGCCAATTAAAGAGAGCTCTCTTAGAAATTATACCATCTAGAGGTAAAATATCACACATATATAACATACATACAGACACACATACACAAAGACTCCACAGCTATTGCTTTAAAACTTTAGAACAATGTGCCAAACCTTTAAAATTCTGCACAAAGTGTTTAACAAAGGCCCTCTTTCTAAGTGTACAATTTAACCTTAGGCCAATTTACCTTGGTGGGAGGGCTTTTATTATCTCTTTTATTAGCACCTGATATTAGCCTCCAGTTTTTATCTCATACTGTGTGGACTGAGGCAACCCTATGGACTTCCTTTAGCATGTTTAATTAACATTGTCATTGTCTGAAGGGCAGATTTATACGCTGTCTTACAATATCAATACTGGGGGAATGTTTCCCCCAGTGAGACACAATGTCTATCCCCACAATACAATTTATAATACTGCAAAAGAGATGCAATCATTTCACATGAAGCACATAAATATATCAATTTTTCTACAAAATTTCATCTCAATTCCATCAACTCTTATACCTCTAATCATAGCTTCTATTAGGATTTCATCAACAAGTCTCAGTCTTATATTGGGTAGAGGAAGCATTCCCAGCCAGACACAACATCCATTTTCAAAAAAACACTCAGGCAAAGTTGATACAACCTCTTTATGTAATATTTGCTCAAACATCCCAACCTTTATAATCCTATCAACCTTTACACCTTTAAGGGTGTTTTTTTTTTTTCAGTAATTGTAGCCTGAGTCAGGGTTCCACCAACAGGGTTTTGGTAGATCCTAAATTTGATTAAGTTCTTAAGGCTAGTCATTCTTTCTTTACATTTTCTTTTTAATTTCGTCTTTTCATAGGTACCAATAAAACAATTATGATGAGAGCTCTCTAAAAATTTTTCCAATTTAGACGTTTTACCAATTTAAATGATCCATCTTCTGGCCATTGATGAGTAGGATCTTAATAGTGACTCAAACCAATAAGCCTTTTATGGCTTAACCATAGATGCAAGACTCTATTCGACTGGCTGCCAAGATGTACACCAGTACGTGCATTCTCCAGATGGTGGAGACCAAAAAGCTCACAAAGTCAAGCTCTCAAGACACAGACACAAAGGCAGAGACAAGGAAAAACACTGACCATCTCTGGGATGGAAAGGATCAATAAACTAGGAGTACTCAAACCAAATTTCCTAGAGTTGCTGAGTCCAAGAAGCTAGCTTCACCAATATTTTCTCTTGCTAATCTAAATTTAGACAAGGAAAAAAACCTCACCACTCTCGCTTCCACTGAACCCTGCAGGTAGAGAGATCTGGGAGAGTGACATGGTGAGAACTCTTACTTCCTGCTGGCTCTTGTCAGGTCTCCAGGATCTCTTGGCTGGCATAGTCCAGGAGCAAGTGGCATCCAGCCAGTGAAGTTTTATCCATCCTCATCATCAAACTGAAGGGGAGGAAGAAGTATTCCTCTACCATCTAGGTCCTTCTGGCTGGTCTAAGGATTAAATTGACATGAGCCAGAATAACAAGAGAAAATAAAATGAAGCTTAATAACATGTATACATGGGAGAAACCATGTATACATGGGGGAAAACTGAGTCACTCATCAGAATGCCTGAAGCCACCACCTTAAATACCATCTTCAGCTAAAGACAAAGGAGGATGTTGGGGGTAGTGGTTTGGGACTTCAAAGGGGAGGAAGGCAATTTACATGGAGATGGAAAAGCAAATGTTTGATAAACAAATGTTTGCTGGGCCATCTATACGCAATGTGACCCGAGAGAGAACTTTGATAAAAATGGGCTTGGAGAGGATCCTCCCAGCCTACCATACCCAGAGTTATTTATGATGATGGCCTGTCCTGGGACAGGCCTTCTATCTTGAATTCTTTTCGGCAGTTAAGAGGAAGGTCAAAGTTTCTTTCAAAGTCTTTTCTTCTTAAAAATAATCAAGTCAAAGAGACACATTTTGGGGCGGCCAATTCTGATCCCCCAAACAGCTTTTCTAGATACTACTAAACTGTCTACCAAAGTCATATCAACTGCCACTTCCACCATCAGTGTTTAAGAGTTCCTGTTGCTCCACATCCTCAAAAACACTTGGTATTGTCAATAAAGCTTTATAACTTTTGCTTAAGGTTTTACACCTATTTTATTTAAATTTAGTTCAAGGTACTTGATTTTGTACACTATTGTAAATGTAATATTTGTTTAAATTTCTTTTTTTTTTCTTTTGAGCAAGATTGGCCCTGAGCTAACATCTGTGCCCATTTTCCTCCACTTTATATGTAGGATGCCTGCCACAGCATGGCTTGATAAGTGGTGTGTAGGTCCACGCCCGAGATCCAAACCAGTGAACCCCAAGCCGCTGAAGCAGAGCACACAAACTTAACTGCTATGCCACTGGGCCAGCCCCTAAATTTCATTTTCTAAGTGCTTGTTGATGGTATATAGAAATATAACTGATCTTTTGATATTGATTTTATATATTGACTTTGCTAATCGCTCTCAATAATTAGAAGTTTTTATCTGTAGCTTCTTTGGGATTTTCTACATGCACATGCATATCATCTGCAAATAAACAAGTTTTATTTCTTCTTTTCCAATCTATGTGCATCTTATTTCTTTTTCTTGCCTTACTGTACTGGCTGGGACCTAGAGTACAACAAGTGGTGAGGGAGGACATCCTTGTCTTATTCCTGAACTTAATAGGACCACTTTTAACAATTCAGCATTAAGTATGGCTACAGGTTTTTCGTATATCATTTATCAGATTAAAGATGTTTCCTGCCACCCCAAATGTACTAAAGTTTTTAAAATCTTCAATGGATATTTAATTTTATTGAGTGCCTTTTCTGTATCTATTAAGACAATTATATATATATTTTTTATTTTTGTCTCAACACATTAAATTATATTGTTTGGTTTTCTAATAATAAACCAATCAAGCATTCTTAGAATAAATCCAATTTGGTCTTGATTTATTATAACTGCTATATATTGCTAGGGGGATTCAATTTCCTGATATTTTGTTTAGGATTTTTGTATTTAGGTACATAGGAGATATTAGCCTGTAATTTTCCTTTCTTGTAACGTTCTTGTCAGATTATGGTATCAAGGATTTGCTGGCCTCATAAAACTAGTTGAGGAGTACAACCTCTTTTTTCTATCGTCCTTCAGCTTTCTCCATTTACAAACAAGGAAAAAGAGGTCCAATGAGTTAAAATAGATTTTCAAATCTGCATTATAACCAATTATTTGCTTATAACCATGATTTATTGAATCAGCTTCCTTATATATCCTTGTTTCCAATGTTTCACTGTTATCAACCTGCTGAAAGAGCATCCTCATTCACATACAGATTTGCACATGTGGCCAAATATTTCCTGAGGATACATTCCTAGAAGGAGAGTTGCTGAATGAAGGACTATGTCCCACAGGAACCGGAGACGGAGGTGGCCCATGGCATGACCTACTTTGGTAGCACTGGCTCATACTCAGGGTCTTTCCTCATTTCTTAATGTGCTTGTAATACCCTTTAACTCTGCATTAGTAGAGACTTTGATATGTAATATTTAAAGGTCAGTTCAGTTCTAAGAAATCACCAAATTACTTCAATTTTCAAATGATTTGGGAGTTTGTTTTTTAACTTTTTTAATGGAACTTTTCAAACACACAAAAGTACAGAGAACAGCATAATGAACCCCCATGCTCCCATCATCCAGCTTCAAGAATTGTCAACATTTTGCATAGCTAGTTTCATCTGGAATCTCCGACACTTTTTTAATGGGGTATTTTAATGTAATTACTAGATATACCAAATAGTTTGATTCTTCTGTACTCTAAATATAGTTATATCTCCCCTTTTTCATTCCAAATTTTTTTTTTTGAGGAAGATTAGCCCTGAGCTAACTACTGCCAATCCTCCTCTTTTTGCTGAGGAAGCCTGGCTCTGAGCTAACATCCGTGCCCATCTTCCTCTACTTTATATGTGGGATGCCTACCACAACATGGCGTGCCAAGCAGTGCCATGTCCGCACCCGGGATCTGAACCAGCGAACCCTGGGCCGCCGAGAAGCGGAACGTGCGAGCTTAACCGCTGTGCCACCGGGCCGGCCCCGCCAAATATTTTTTATTGGAGTAAAATTCATATAACATAAAGTTCACTCTTTTAACCATTTTAAAGTGTACAATTCAATGGCAGTAAGAACACATTCAATTTTTTTTTAATTTGTGCATTTCTCTTTATTCTGGGTCAAATTTTCCAGAGGTTGCTTACTAGTCTTTCGGAGAAATTTACTTTTGGTTTAACTGACTTTTCTATTGTTTCTTTTCTTCTACTTCATTTGATTTCTACTCTTATCTCTATTAGAGCCTCTCTTGTACTTTACCTAAATTATTACAGTAGACATTTGTTGCATACAGTTTCAGTCTTTCTTCATTTTAAATATTTGCACTTTGGCTTTAAATTTGCTTTTGAGTACTGTTTCAGGTGCATTATAAAAGCTTGGCTGAGAAGCAGATTTTTCATTATTATCCAGTTCTACACGTTTTATTATCCATTTCCAGGAGATGTAGGCACTTCTCTAGCTGAAGACCAATGGTAGAATGTCTCAAGATGAACACAGGCTTCTGTAAACTTCTAGATCCACAGCCCCAACCACTATACCTTCACCTTAGCCGAATAGCACATCTTGAGGTACTCAACTACGAAAAGGCTAATCTCACTCACTTCTTATGGAATAAGACCACATCACTCCCTTCTTTGTTTGGCTGCCCTAAATCCTTCTTTTATACCCTCAATAACATATTGATGAAAAAGAAGGTAATCACAAATTAATTGGTTTCCAACAGGACATTTTAATACATTGTACCAACTAAGCCATGTTCCTCAATCTAGCTTTTGAGAGTCAGGCACTGGTTGAGTTCTTCAAGAAGTGATATTGTGATTCCAATCTGAATACTGTACGTTGCGTAAAAGTGGCCAGTCAGGTTGCCTGTGGAGGGTTTGGGCGGTTGGATAGAGAGAGGAGGAACTGGATATGGGCATTCTTGAAACTCTGGCTCCTTCCCTTACAAGCTATGTGAACTTGGGCGAGGTAGTTAACCTCTCTGTGCTTCAGCTTCCTCCTTGGTAAAATGAGGCAATAACAGGAAGTCCTTCATACAATTGTGGTGAGAATTAAATGAGAGAACATTTGCACTTTCTTTAAAAGAGTGCCTGGTGCATTGTAAGTTCTGTGCCATAGAATACTATCATAACTGCACCAAATGCTTCTCCTCCAATTCTGAACAGCCTTGACGACAGATTACCTAAGTCCTCCCTCTTAGCCTCTTCACAGGGAATTTCATTAAACTCAGTAGCCTTAGGTTACTTTACCCATGTGAAGGGAGAGAGAACAAAATCTTGTAAGAGCTAACCCAGTAATCCCCTTCAGAACGGGAATTGTCTTTGGGTTAAGAACACACCTGCAGGGATGCCTACTTAGCTGGGGAGGTGAGTGAGGCTCTGTGGACCCAGCTGAGATGGCCAGAGCCTAGAGGAAAACAGCAGCAAAACTTCTCTGCAGAAGGACAACTGCAGAAGGAACTCTGGAGGATGGGAGCTGCTAAGCCAAGGAGGCGAGGGAGCCCAAGGGCCAAGCAGAAGGCTGAATGAAAAAGAAGTTTGAGTGAAACTATCCTGAGACTCTTTTGTGTAATTTGCTGATTGGTTAAATTTTTTATTGGTTGGCCTTTTAAAAAATTATTTTACATTGTTTAGTTTAGCAAATGCTCATTTTAATAACGAAACAGCTTTCAAAGACAGAAGAGAAGACAGTAAAAGTGAAAGTTCCCCCAACTCCTCACAGTCCAGCCTGGTGTGTGTACTTTCAGATGCGCTTTTACACAAACACAAACATTCACGTTCTTGTTCTTATTCTATAAATGTTGGGTCATAGCAGCCACTTGGTTCTGAAATTCTCTTTCCTGTTGTCTGTTGTGTTGCGATGAACATCTTCCACTGTCCCAAACCTTCAGCAAGATCCTGCTAACTACTTTGTGCTGGCAGGTCTTTAGGCTAGCTCCTTGATTTCTATCAACAGTCACTCTCAGTGAAAGGAAGAAATTACAGTTTTACCTCACTACATTCATATAACAGTATTCATACAGCCACTTCTTATGGTGCCCCTACTGTGTCAGGCAGGCTTCCCGGTGCTTTATTTGTATTCTCACAGCATCTCCTCACAACACCCCCTTGGAAGTCAGTCCCACTATTATTGCATGTGGGTTCACAGATGAGGACTCAGGGGGCCTAAAAGCTAAAGAGAGGAAATTAAGGAGGAAAGAGCCAGCCCTGATGGCCTAGTGGTTAAAGTTCAGCATGCTCTGCTTCAGCAGCCCAGGTTTGGTTCCCGGGCACAGAATCACATCACTCATCTGTCAGTAGCCATGATGTGGTGGCAGCTCACATAGAAGAACCAGAAGGACTTACAACTAGAATATACAACTATGTACTGGGGCTTTGGGAAGGAAAAAAAGAGAGGGAGGAAGATTGGCAGCAGATGTTAGCTGAGGGCAAATCTTTCCCAGGAAAAGAAAAGAGAGGAAGATTGACAACAGATGCCAGTTCAGAGTGAATCTTTCCCAGCCAAAAAAAAAAAAAAATGGAGGAAAGTAAACATGGCAGAAGCAGGACTCAGACCTGTAGCATCTCTAAATCTTCACAATGACTTTATAAGGGAGTTGTCACCACAAATGAAGGAACTGAGGCTGCAGAGTTCACAGAGCAAGATGAAATCACTGAGAATCTACCTATCCTCTCATTTCACAGGTATATCCTCCTTTGTAAAACACAGATGCGAGCAAGCAAGCAAATATCTAAATGAATGGAGAGACATACAGTTTTCATTGATCAGAAGACTAAGTATAGTAAAGATGTCAATTCTCCCCAAAGTGATCTATAGGTTTAACACAATTACTATCAAAATCTCAGCAAGATTTTTCATAGATATAGAAAAGCTTATTCTAAAATTTATGAGGAAAAGCAAAGTAACTATGATAGCTAAAACAATTTTGGAAAAGAAGGATAAACTGGGGAGAATCACTCTATCCAATGATAAGACTTATTATATAGCTACAGTAAATAGAGACAGTGTGATATCAGAGGAATAATAGACACGGATCAAAGGAAACAAATAGAGAACCCAGAAACAGAGCAACACTGATTTTTGACAAAGATGTAAAAAAAATTCAATAGACTAGCTTTTTCAAAAAACAGTGCTTGAAGAATTGAACATGCATAGGGAAAAAAATTAACTTCAACCTGAACCACACACTGCATACAAAAATTAACTGAAAAGGAATCATGGACTTAAGTGTAAAATGCAAAACTACGAAACTTTTAGCAGAAAACATAAGAGAAACCTTTGGGACCTAGACCTTGCCAAAAAGTTCTTTGGCAAGTTGCCAAAAAAAATGACATACATAAAAGAAAAATCATTATAACTGGACTTCACCAAAATTAAACACTCGTGCTATAACCGACCCTACTAAGAGGATGAAAAGACAAGCTACAGACTGGGAGAAAATACTTACAAACCACACATCCAACAATGGATTGGTATCTAGCATATATAAAGAACTCTCAGAATTCAACAGTAATAAACAAATGATCCAAGTAGAAAATAAGCATAAGACATGAACAGAATTTCACCAAAGAGGATATACAGATGGCAAAGCAGCACATGAAAATATGTTCAACATCATTAGCCATCAGGGAAAGCAAACTAAAATAACAATAAGCTACCACTGTACACCCATTAGAAGGGCTAAAACATAAAAGAGTAATACCAAAGATGTGGGAAATGGGATTTTTCATACATTGCTGGTGGAAATGTAAAATGGTAAGGCTCTGGAAACGATTCTGGCAGTTTCTTATAAAACTAAACATGCATTTATCGCATGACCTCGCAAGTAGCCTCTTGGGCATTTATCCCAGAGAGATGGAAACATTTTCACACAAAAACCTGTCTGTGAATATTCATAGCAGCTTTATTCATAATAGCAAAGCCAAAAGTCTTTTAATTAGTGACTGAATAAGCAAACTCTGGTATATCCATCTAATGAAATACTATTCAGCAATAAAAAGGAACTATTAATACACACGACCACCCAGATGGACCTCAAGGGCATTTCACTAGTGAAAAAGTCAATTCCCAAAAGGTTATGTAGTATAGGATTCCATTTACATAACATTCTCAAAATGCCAGAAACAAAGAGATTGGGAACAGATGAATCATTGCCAGGGTACAAGGATGAGCAGAGGGGTACAAAAATTAAGGGGTAGCAAAAGAGAGCACTTTTGAGATAATTGAACAGTTTTATATCTTAACTGTAGTAATGGTTACACGAATGTATATATGGGACAAAGCTGTATAGAACTACACATACACACACACAAATGAATGCATGTAAAAAATGATGAAAACTGAATAAGGTCTGCAGTCCAGTTAACAATATTGTCCCAATATCAATTTCCAGGATTTGATATTGATATTGTACTACAATTTCCACCATCGAGGGAGGCTTGGCGACAGATACATAGGACTGTATGTATTGCTTTTTCAACTTTCTGTGAGTCTACAATTATTCAAAAATAAAAAGTTAAAGCTAGTGTGGGATTCCAGATTTGCACAAATGTAGCCTTAGCAAATTCAATGAGTAGAACTGGTCTTTCTGTGTTAGTCACTTTCCATGCAGAGCTGGAGTAGTTTATTTATTTATTTATCTATTTATTTATTTAGTCTGCAAACAATTCATTTCTCCCAACAGGGAGGTGGGAGTCGCTGGAGGCTGGGCGGGCAGAATACTGCAGGCGGTGGGGCCTGGTGCAGTGGCATTGGGGTGGCGTGGCCCTCAGGTGACGGTAGAGCCGTTCTAGCCCATATTGGCTGAATTTATGTCGTAGTATTGGATGTAGATCCTTTTGGGCTGACACGCAGGTACTCGGCCAGCCGGCCGTACAGCAGCTTGCTGAAGGAGCGGTCTGAGCATCTCGGATCTTGCTGATGCTATGCAGGTTGCAGGGCGCGCACGGCGCTCAAGCCGCCGAAGGCCATGATCTGGCCCGGACCACACGCACCGTGATGGACCGTGCCGGCTTGCCTATGGCCTGCACCAGCTGCTGGGTGAACTCGCAGAGGAACTCATCCAGCACGGAGACGCGGGGCACGTGGGTGTCCACCGCCACCATTGGCATGATGGCGGAGGAACGATGGGTCTGGCGCACAGGAACCAAGCGACACGCTGGCCACACGCACGCACGGCCGCAGCCCTGAAACCTGAGCTACGCAACCGCCGCCAGGTACCGTCCTCCATGCTGGCTGCGGCCCCCGGAATAGTTTAAAAATTCCTCCTCCTTTCTAGCATTTCGCAATATATATGTCTATCAAATTGTCACATCGTACACCTTAGACTTAGATAGGTTATATGTCTATAATATCTCAATAAAGCTGGAAAAAATTTAAAAAGACAAAAAAAATTCTTCCTTTTGCAAGTTTTGCAAATGTGCTCAAAGGAGGTACACTAGTGCTTCTTTTCAAAATGCTGACAGTTATTTTTATGATATGTTTTAAAATAAAATTACATGCACATGGTAAAAAAAATTAATATTTTTTAGACCCTAAAGAGAGCTTGTTTATGTAGGTTATAGATCTATCAATATTTACTGTATTGGAAATCAAAACTGAAAATATCTAAAAATATTTATTAATTCATTTAAAATAACAATAAACACATTAACATAAATAACTTATTTTATTAAAATAACTATTTTCCAAAACAAAAAATAATTTAGAGATGTTTTATATTTTTGAAAATCTCTTTAATGTCTGCCTTAATACAAGACAGCTGGGTGCTCATATTTACTTCTGCATTATGATATGGTTGTAGTTGTATGTGTGGTTGTTTTGGTTGAAGTATATGAAGAAAATCCAATCTTATGGAGATAGGTAGCTGGATAAAGGAGGATTTCCCAGACTCTTTGAAAGGGTCGTCAGGTATCCCCGGAGTCCTCAGACCACACTTGGAGAACCGATGTGCTGGACATACATAGTAAAATATTTACAAAGGTAATGTTAAGGATGCCTGCAATTTGCATTAAATACTCCAAAACATATATATACACACACGCCGATTCTCATTATATGTGGTAGTTATGTTCAATAAAGTCATCACAAGCAGTGAATTAGCAAATACTGAGCCATTGCTGCTAGTGGAAATACAAGGTGACGTTCCTGCAAGCGCCTGGTCACAGTCCTGTCAACCACTCAATATATAACCTTGTTTCACTTGTGTTTCTGTTTAAAGACACCTTATTTTATATTTCTTAAAATAACGAATTATATGCAGTATTTTTTTTACAATAAAACACTAGCTGAGTAGGGTTTAACATTTTCCTGACCCTGGGTAACATGACCTTAAATTTCTTTGCTGCTCAGCCTCACAACAATGTTGTCCACTACACTTTCTAAAATTTGGTTGTCAACTCATGAATCCAAAAATTAAGCTGCTTTTTCATCTTCTCCACAGCTTCATCACACACAACAGATGCTACTTTAGTGCTTTCTGGAGCGACATCACATATAGATCAGCAAATTTCCTCTTCCTTTTTCTGGATATACTGTGTTGTTGATTCAACAAATTGAACTCACAGCTACCAGCACTATAACTCATGCCTGAATGGAGCTTATCTAATGCATGCATTTTCTCTGTAAGGCACATCACAGCCTTCTTGCAGTGTTCAGCTACTGAACTCTGTTCACTCCCTAAATTCATTGAGTGATATGGCATCTCAATTCTTTCTTTTCCACCTCCAAATTTTTCCACTATCTTAAGTGATTTTAAGTTTCACATTTTTAGTCATCCAACACACCAGCTTCTCATTCCCTTAATCATCTTATCTCCAATGACCTTCTTCCATGATCATACCTTGAACTTGGCGATCACCTAGAATTCTTTCCCCCTGAAACAATGACCGTTGCTACCTTCTCTCCAGTTCATTCTCACTCTTATTCCCACTGCACCTTTAGCCTTATCAAGACCTCCTTATCCCTCCACTTTTCTCCCAGCATGGCTTCCCATCTCCTTGTTTAGTCTACAACTTATAATCAATCCCTTAAACCTCCATGACCAATATTCTCATCAAATCTTGCCCCCAAGACATCAGCTTTGATTCCACCTAAAGATTGTCTTCTCTATCTTATGCCATTGCTTCTAAGCACTTATAAAGAAAATATCATAGGTGTGATGATGGATGCCATCCCATTTTTGTTGTTTTCAACCTAATAACACTGCCTAGAAAACCTCCCACAAAACTTTACTCAGTTCCTGCTTTCCTTTCTCACAATAGCTCTTCTAAATCTTCATCACTATCCTCAAGCCTGACACCTATTCCTATTCCCAACATTCTTAGTAGACAGAATCAGCTCTTAGTTAACAGAGGAAAAACAGAATTAAAGGGGTGACTTCTAGTCACTTCCTGGTCTGGGTTAAATGAATGAGCCAGAGAAGGTGCCTCAGTCAATCAATTCTTAGGAGATCCATTACTGTCCAACTAACCTTCATATATTCTCTCAGGTCCAGTACATGGGAAAGCTTGACGTTTTTAAGGATCCAGAGAAGGGAATACACCTCCTATTTTAGAGGCTGAAGTGTCCCACTACCCTTGTGTCCAAGATCAGCCCCTCCACTGGAGTTTTGGATCTCATCCCTTCCCTTCTCAAAAATCTCATGAATCAGTCATCTCTCTCTTCTACATCTTCAACCTTCATTTTCTCCTAGCTCTTTTCCCATCAGCATATGAACATTCTCAAGTCTCTACCATTTTTTAAAAAAATCCTCCCTCAATCTTATGAGACCTTGCAGCTTCCATCTGATCTTTCCCTTTCCAAGCTTATTGGAAGAATAGCATGCATTTACAGTCTCCATTACTTCAATGCCCATGTTCCAGCTATACACTGCTATGTAATAAACCACACCAAAACCTGGTGCTGAAAACAACAGCAATTTTATTATACTCATGAGTATGTGGGTGAGAAATTTGGGCAAGGCTGCCTGGACAATTCTTCTGTCCCACGTGGCATCTACTGGAGTCATTCAGTGGTATCTAGCTGGTGGCTAGGTTGATCTAGAGGGTCCAAGATGGTTTCCTTCATGCCTGGCACCTTGATGGGGATATCTGGAACGCTGGGAACAGCTTGGGTGCTCTCTGTCTCCAGGTCATCTCAGAATCTCTCCATGTGCTCTCTCTAGGAGGTTGATTAGACTTCTTTGCTCAGGGCTCCAAAAGACCATGGCAAAAGTTGCAAGGCTTCTTATGACCTACCCTTGGAAGTTAAGCAGCATTATTTCCCTGCATTCTGTCAGTTAAACTTACTTATATGGCCCACAAGATTCAAGAACAGGGGACTACACAGGGTCATGATTACTGGGAATGGTTAATAGGAGCCACAAGTTAAAGTCTACCATGACCATGCGCTCCTCAAACCACTGCAATCTGGTGCCACTCCACTGAAATTGCAATCTCTGAGGTACAGACCTCCTAGTTGTTAAAGCCAACACAGGCTTTTCAGTACTTGCTTTGCTTGCTTTTTCTGCTGAATTGGACCCTATTGACCACTAACTCCTTTGTGTGACTCTCTTCCCCTGGCTTCTGTATACCACCTTTCCTGGTTTGCCTTTCATTTTTAGGGCTGTTTCTCAGTCTCCTAAAGTGACTCATTTCCTATGCTCTCCCCTTAACTATTGGGCTTTGTTATCAGTTCTCTTCTCACTCTGCACATGCTACCTGGTTATATCATCTGCATCTATGGCCTCATCTACCACTTATCTACTGGTGATTCCTCAATATACATCCCCATCCCAGATCTCTCTCCAGTCCTCCAGGCTCACATGTTCTCATCTGACTGGCTGTCCCACAGGTATCTCGAACATGGCCAAAACTGAATTCATCTTCTCCCTTAAACTTGCTCTCTTTCTTATATTCTCTAGCCTATACTGACCATACTTCCAGATGTCTAGGCAGAAACTTGGAGATCATCCTTAACTTTACCCTCTCTCTAATTCCCCCTCGTACAGTATGTCCCCATCCCCCATCATCCAACTTGCTAAAAAGCTTTTCAGGGTCCGGCCTGGTGGCGCAGCGGTTAAGTTCGCACGTTCCACTTCGGCAGCCTGGGGTTCACTAGTTTGGATCCCAGGTGCAGACATGGCACCGCTTGTCAAGCCATGCTGTGGTAGGCGTTCCACACATAAAGTAGAGGAGGATGGGCATGGATGTTAGATCAGGGCCAGTCTTCCTCAGCAAAAAGAGGAGGATTGGCAGGAGATGTTAGCTCAGGGCTAATCTTCCTATTAAAAAAAAAACAAAAGCTTTTCAATTTATCCACTCTTCTCCATCTCAGACACTAGGTCTGGCAGAGGACTGGGTAGGGGTCTTGGCCTGTCATTCTGATCTATAAATTGTACAGAAATTACTGTTTACTGCAATAAACTCAAATAATGTTTTTTTTTTTTTTAAAAGCAGATGTGACCAGGAGATATCAGGATGGGGCATATTTAAAGAGTGAAGCTCCTCCTGGGAAGAGACACTCAGGTTGGTGGCAGTGGGATTCTGTCTCTCCAGAGTGAAGTGATTTCAGCTCATGGGAAAGCCAGAGTGGCGGCTTCTCATCTTCTTACACCTCCAAACCTGTCATCCTGAAACATCTTCACATTTAGTTTCTATGGTTATAAAAACTACCTTTATCAAGCCACATCATCAGGAGCTAACATCTGGATCCTGGGTACAATATCTTACTATCCCACTAGAACATTCTTACTACATTGGCCACAGCTTATATAACAGTGACCAGACAGGTTCTGGCTTCCAGTAAGTGACCAAGTAGCTTCTATCAAAGCCACCTTCCTTCAGATATAAAAACAATACACTCTGGACAAAATACTAAAAAACAACTACCTGAAAGTACTGAGACAAGCAACCCAGAGCAGGCAGAAACTGAAAGCGAATCTATACATAGAATTTAGGACTTCACCTGTCAGGATCTCCCCATTCTAGGATTTTGCGCCCCTACGTTCCAGCTGCTGAAGCCCTGAATTGTGTCCTCTGCTAAAGATTCAGTTTTACCCACTCAGCAGGTCACTGATTGGGGCCTGCCCTGTGACTAAAAGCCTTAAAAAATGAGAATCTCACCTAGTTCCAGTCTTATCTTTTAAGTGTAGATTCTGTCCAAATCTCTGGCCAACCTCTGAACCACACTTGCATGGGGCAGTCTCCAAACAGCTCAGATAAAGTCAAAAGAACTGAGCAGAAATTTCAGCTGCTGATTACTGAAGGGGAGACTGAGTATGGAATTTGAATAAAGAAACTGCCTGCTAAAACGAACAAATCAATACTCTTCTGAGGGACATAAGGTCCTACAATGTCCCTACAATGTCCAGGAGACAAATCAAAATGACTGGACATATTGGAAACAGAAAAATGTAACCCATGCTAAAGAAAAAAGACAGTCAAAGAAAACTGGCCCCAAGACGATTTACCTATTGGAATTAGCAGACAAGAGTTTTTAAGCAACTATTATAACCATGTCTAGGGACACAGAGGAAAATATGCTCACAATGAATAGTGACCAGTTGTCTTCCATCCAGGAAAAGATGACCAGCCTGTAGATATGGGCAACTGATTTAAGGTCTAGAAGAGACATGGTAAGCCCAGTCAGGAGCTACAGTACTCACTGACATTGCCTTAGCTCAGATTCTCATTGTTTCTCACGTAGACTGTTAAAACGGTCTCATAAATCGTCTCCCTGCTTCTGGTTGCTATTTACTATGACCCCCTCACCCCACAGACCCTAAACACATCTACATTGATTCCCAAATTAACTTTTAGAACACAGCTTTAACCAGGACTTTATTGATTGCAAGTAACAGAAACAAAACTTTAACTTGAGCAAAAGAGGGAATTTTTTGGAAGTCTCACATAATTATAGGAAGGGCAAGGATGTAGGTGAGCCTCAAGGACAAATAAGACCAAAGACTTGAACACCAACAGGAATCTACTGCTCATCCTGCATGTTGACTGCATTCTCTAAGGCAAGCTTCCTCCCTGGGGCTATAAAACGGCCACCAACAATTCCTGGCCACACATCTCCCAGCTGTGCCACAAAAGTAGGACACAATATTTTCCCCCATCTAAGTTAGAAAAAAAATTAAAGAGAGGGATTCTGATTGTTCTGATCTAGATCACATGTCCACCTATGAACGACTCAAACCAACTGTGGCTAGGGAAACGGGGTACTATGATTGGAAGTCCCTACTAGAACTGCATGGCTGGACAGGAGAGGAGCAGCACCTCCAAAAGGCAGAGGGTTTTGTTTCCAAAGGAAAAGAAAGGTGCTGGGCAAATATTGACCTAACAGGTTTCCTGTACTCTCTACCTTAATTGGTTGCAACCCCATCCTCCATGCAGTCACCCATGGCAGAGTCCTGGAATTTCTCATGCAGTAGAAAGTGCTAGTTGTCTCCAATATGTGTTCTCCCCTTCCCTCCACCCAGCATTTTGCTGCCTGGAACGTGAAGGTGATGGGTGGAGCTCTATCTTGTACCACGAGGACAAGTGTCACACTGTGAAGATGACAGGATATTAAACCCTTCAGAGTTTAACATGAAAGAGAAATGAATTTCTACCCTGTTTAACCCACTGTTATTTTGGATGTCTGATAACTCACAGCTGAACTTAATCCTAAGTGACACCCTCCCACTCCCCACATCTAATCAAGGCAAAACAATCTAGAAGTTAAGAAGGGGCAGGCAGCGAATCAGGTTAGAATGGGTAAGAGCCACCACCTGGGCTTGAATCTAGGCTCTCTCATGTACTAGCTCTGTGATCCTTAGCAAATTGCTTTCTCTCTCTGTACCTCAGCTTCCTCGTGCATAAAATGAGGTTAACAATATTATCTGCCCTGTAGGTTTGTCGTGAGAATTACATGAGATAATTCACAAAGCACTGAGAATAGTGCCATAATAAGTGCTCAGTGAGTGTTAACTACCGTTTTCACTGCCTGCCAGTTTTACCTACTAAAGATCTTGGAAGAGAGTCCCTTCTTCTACAGCCCAAGTGCCATTTTATTCCACTCCAATGAGCCTTGCCTCCAGTCCCATTCCTCCACAGCATCCTCCACGCTGCCTCAGCCTGACCTTTCTAGAACATCCCGATCTGACCAGGTCACTCCTGTTTGAAACCCCTCAATGGCTCCCCATTATCTACAGAACTAAAGCCTTAACTTCTTAGCCTGGTGACCAAGGCCCTTTTGCATGAGGGCCCAACTGGCCTTTGTGGGCTCACCTCCTGCCACTCCTCTACCATCAACCACACCCTGGCCACACTGAACTATTCTCTATCACCATCTCCTTACCTGCCTCAAAAGCGTCAACCACTCCCACTGCCTCCCTCCTGAACTCTTTCCTCCCTTAGCTGCTGTGGCACCACACACTCCTTGTTTTCTTCCAATCTCCCTGGCTGTTTCTTTTCCATCTTTCTTATGGGCTTCTCACTCTCCAGCCCTTCAGTAAGTGTCAGGGCTCCCCAGGGTAAGCTCCTTAGCTGACTCCCTGTTTCACTACAGGTCCTCTCCCTGAGTGATGGCATCCATTGTCAGGCTTTCGAGTTTCACCTGCACACTGTGACTCCCAGATCTTCACTCCTGACCTCTCGCCTGAGCTCTGGTCTCACACATCCTGATGGATAGTGCGTCCTGAAGGTGATACAGACACCTCAACCTCAACATGTCCAAAAAGAAACTCATCTTCCCTGCCCCAAACTTGCTTCTCCTCTTTACTCTGAATCTATTGGTGGTACCACCATCATTCAAGCCAGAAACCTGGAACTCTCACTCATTCTTCACATCTAAGAAATTACCAAACCCTGCCAAATTCATGTCCTCAGTAACTCTCCAATCTGTCGTCTCCTCTCAGTACTCACTGCCATTGCCCTAGTCTGGCTCTCATCCTCTCTAGTATGGACTCGGTAATGGTCCCCTCTCTGTGTCCAGTCTGTCATGCCTTCAATTCAACTGGCGACCTGAGTTACCTACCTACAGTGAAAACCGTATCATGCTGCTTCCCTGCTTGAAACTCTTCACTGGTTCCCACTGACCAGCCAGACAAAATCACTCCTTTCCCCATAGCTATTAAATACCTACTATGTACAAGGAACTATGCTAGGTACTAGGAATACAATGTTGACCATGAAATGGCCCCTGCCTTTTAAGGAATTTGCCAACTATCTAGGGAGACAGATATATAACCACATACTAATAACATAATGTGATAAGTGCTGTGATAGATATATTCACAGAGCATTACAGGAGCACAAGATTGAGCTCCTTGAGGTCAGGGACTTGTGTCTTCCTAAACTTTATATCCCTAACAACTGGCACCAGGTCTGATTCAACAGAGAATTGCTTTTGAATACAAAACAGATGATCTTCTCTGATCCTCAGTTTCCCCCAGTGTAAAAAGGCTCACAGTTTACATGTCAAATGAATGCAATCCATGGACCTTGTTTGAATCCTGATTTAAATAAACCAAATGCAATTTTTAAAATGAGACAAGCAGGTAAATTTAAACACTGGCTAGAGATTTGATAATGTTAACGTGTCATTGCTTGGTTTTTTCAGCATTATAATGGTACTGTGGTGTGTTCAAAAGTCCTTATCTTTTAGAGTTATGTAAGAAAGTTTTTAAAAATAAAATGATGCAATGAAATATTGTCTAGGATTTGCCAGAAAATAATCTAGTGCTGTTGGGTGGGGGGTATAGCTGATACAAGACTGGCTATGCCTATGTTAACTACTGAAGCCGGGTGATGGATAAAATAAATGACAAAATTAATCTCTCACAGTTTTGTGGCAATTCAATGAAATGATTATATAAAATTTCTGATATAGTGCCTACTGTCTCAAAAAATGTTAGCTTTGCTTCTCCCCTCACCCCTTTAACTCCATCCACAGGGGCACAGCAGGGGAAACAGCAGACCAGTGGTGTGGGAATTAGAAGCCCAACATCTGAAGAACTGGAAACATACCGGGCATCATCTCTCTCCTCTGCCCAGTAAAGACAGAGAGGCTACAGGGCTGGCAGCCTCCCAAGCAGCCTCGGGTAGGAATGGCAGTGCTTCGGGACCAGCGGGACAAAGGGAAAGAAATCTCGGCTTGAACTTTTGTAGGGAGGAGAGAGAAACTGCCTCAGACGGAAACATCAACTCTTGGCTGGAAAGTCTTGTCCTCAGCTGCTTGCATCCCTCTGCAATACTGCCACCTGGTGGCTTCCTAGTATCACTTTATTTAGTTCTCGGATGCAGTTTGTTCTCATAGTTCTGCCTGCACTGTGAACATTCTAGAAGGGAACAGTCCCTCTCAACAAAATGTCCCCTGAACTGCTCAGAGTTGAGCATATCATTTCGCATCCCTCACATCCCACAAAGTTCCTTGTACACAAGCTCTGTTATGGTACCTGTCACTGTATGAGAATCGCTTACCTGTGAGCATTCATTCATTCACCCAACAAACTTATTTCATAAGTGCCATGTCTAGGACAGGCACCAAGTTAGGCATGGGAGACACAACAGTGAACAAAGCTAGTTGAGCATATAAACAGAGAATTAAGCGAATAAAGAGAGAATTAAATTAGCCACTTTCCCAACCACTATAAAAGTAATTATATTTAATATTTGTTGAGCACTTAATATATGCCACGAACTTGTCTAAGTCCTTTAATATATACATCTATTAACTCTTTTAACTCTTCCAACAGCTCTGTGGGGTAGGTAATATTATTATCTTCATGTTACAGATGAAGCAACAGAAGCACAGAAAGGTTAGGTAGATTCCCCAAGGTCACACAGCTAGGAAAAGCAAGAGCTCACATTCAAGCCTGGCCTGGTCCAGAGCCCATGCTCTAGTTAAGAAACAGGGGCCGGCCTGGTGGCGCAGCGGTTAAGTTCGCACGTTCCGCTTCTCAGCGGCCCAGGGTTCGCCAGTTTGGATCCCGGGTGCGGACATGGCACCGCTTGGTAAAAGCTATGCTGTGGTAGGCGTCCCACGTATAAAGTAGAGGAAGATGGGCATGGATGATAGCTCAGGGCCAGTCTTCCTCAGCAAAAAGAGGAGGATTGGCAGTAGTTAGCTCAGGGCTAATCTTCCTCAAAAAAAAAAAAAAAAGGAAAGGAAACACTACTACTAATACTACTGCACACCCACTCTGCTCCAGTGCCTGTCTGATGATTGAATAAATAAAAACCTTGGACCTCTGAAACCCCAGGAAAGAAACACCCAGGTAGTAGAATCTTCTGGTAGGAGGCTAAGCTGGTCCAGAATCCCATCACTCTGAATCTCACCTAGCTCCTGGGGATTCTCCCTGCTCGATCTTTGCCTCTATTTCAGCTCTGCTCCCTCCACCCATGAGTGAGCGCTCCTTTTAATGTTCCGTTTCAAATATAAACAAAAAACACTCCTTATGATTCCTCCTAACATGATGGAAACATGCTGGCAGTTTCAAGAAGATGCTGCCAAATTCTAAAGGTGAACAGAACAGAAATAAGCAAAGCAATTGCAGGAAGCATTCAAAAACAGTTTCAATTCTGACCACACCCACAGTCTCTAGGCTCTGCGTGTTTGGTATCTGGATTTGTGGCTGGACTCATAGATCAAAAATATGGCTGCCTTTTGGAGAGCACTTACTCTGTGCAAGGCATTGTGCTTTGCACTGTTGGTGCATTATCTCATTTAATCTTCTCACCAAACCTGTGAGGCAGGAAGGTATTCTCACTTCACGGATAAAGATCATAGGGTCACAGAAGTTAAGTAGATTGTCCAGGGTCATACAGCTAATAAGCATATAAGCAGAAAATCTGGAATTTGAACTTAAGTCGTCTGACATCAGAACCTGGGTTGTTGACCACTATGGTATATTGCCTCCCTCCTTATTTTTTTGATCATTGCCTAGTCTCTGGCTTTCTCACAGGGATAAACCTGGGATTTATTTTGCTGTGGTTCAGTGAGGGGGATTCGTTACAGATATCTCAGCTGGCTGCATGAAATTTAACTGCTTCCTACTTACCACCTATTTTCTTCAACTAACCAACTCACTCCCATTCTTGAGGGACCAGGTCAAATCCCATGCCTCCTGCAGGAAGACTTCCATGCTCTCTCCAGTTCACAACTCAGTGGTTCATTCAAAAAATGTTTGCTTCCCCTTTTTAATATTGTTCTCTCCCAAATTCCTTCTAAAGGAAAGGACTAAGTCTAATAAACTTTCTGGGGAATACAGTGAACAGTAAAGGGGAATTGGTGGTGCATCTCTGGAGAAGAAGTTTGGCTCAAACTTATCTCCAGGTTTTCAGGTGTCTATGAGCATAGAGAGAAATGGCCTAGTAGGGGCGAAAACAACATAATCTCACTGCTTCCCACAGTTCTCACCTACTGGTCTGCTCACAAACAGAGCCCAGCCTCAGCCCAGGACAGACTTTGAGTCCAGAAGACACAGGAGAATGCCACCTTCAGCATTTTCTTTGCTAGTCCAAATCCTGCCCACTGCTAAGAAGTTCCGACCTAAATATCCACACACCAAGATTGTTACTTCATACGGAGATCAGATCGCACCCTAAATAGAGTAACAATCTACGAGTAGGGGCTTTCAGAATAGAACAGTAAGAACCTCCGGAGATCCACTCCTCCAAAAGAGCAATGAGAACACTGGCAAAAAGTGTTCAAATCAGCTTGTTCAGCACTCTGGAGATGATCCAAAAGCTTGCAACAGTCCGAGGAGCATTTATTCAAGAAAACTACTGAATCTTGCTAAGAACACTGATCTCTGGGGCCTTTTACCTTGCCCCATTCCCATCCCCCTCTCCCCTGCTCAGTGATAGGCCTGAGAAGCAGCAGCTTCACACCCGTGGTAAACTACAAAAACCAGCTGCCTAGTACTCACCTGAGGGGCCAGAACAGCTTGGAGCACCTCAAAAACTCCCACCCCCAGAGCACTGTCACTATTTGATCTGTCAGCTCCCTGAAAAAGCCTCCTTTGCATGGCTTGTAGTTACTTGATACAACTCAGCAGAAAAAAGAGAGATAGTCGGAAAAGCCCTATCTACAGGGCATTTGCCAAACACAGTCAGTGGCGATTGTTTAACATCACAGCTGCCTAGGCCATGATGCCAGCTGAGGAAGACAAGAGACTGGCCAAAAAAGCCTATAGGGTGTGGAGTCCAGATTCTAACAAAGGCAGTCTTGCCCCAGAGTCTGTGCTCTTAATCTGGGCAAGCCCCCTTAACTCCTCCGATGGAGGGGTTCTTATAAACCAGGCGGCTTAGGACTAGACTGAGGCCAAAGTGGGTTTCTTACTCCCACTCCTTCTGCCCCAGATTTTAAATCTTAGAAACCGCATCTTCAGGCACCACAGACAACGGAGGGGACAATTTTCCTATATAAATGTGTTTAAATCACTTTGACCCTGGGGGTGGGAGTCAGGAAGAGGGAAGATTGGAGGAGAGCTAAGGAATGGGTATCTTCTTCACAACCAAATGAGCACAGGCAAGGGAAAAAAAGACCACCGCCAAGGGAGGAAGAATTCAGATTGGGGGTCAGGGGATTCCCTTAGTGAGGCTTGAGGTAGAAGTTACTAGGATGATGACCACAGGCCAGTGAGTACAGGGGCTAAGGGTAGTGGTTTTATCCATGCTATTTCTTGCTTTTTGCCCACATTCATGGGCTCAATTACCTGGGGTCAGCTCCACCGAGACAGCAAGGCCTCTGGAGAAACCCTAGACCCCAGCCACAGTGTGCCACTCTGATACTGGACACCAACGCCAATAAGAGGCAGCCACAGTAATGAGCTCTGCTTTTGCTTTTTTCTTTTTATTTTAATGAAATACTAACTTTCCCAACAAGGCTTTTATATAAAATTAAGACATTTCATGCCCAGAACATCACATTTTTCTTTTATCTGAACACTAATGCAAAAGTTCAGTGGGAGCTGCCTCACAGTCCTCAGAATTGCTACCAGGGAAAGACATGTGGTACAAGAAAGCAGTGGAAAAACACAAGCGCAGAAAAAGCTGGGATTTCCTGGCTTTGTGTTTGTCCTTCCACGCATTGAGGCAGAGCATGAGAAAAGAACCTGTAATAAGTAAACAATACCCATGCCCCTAAAGGTTGTTATCATCCTTGCACATGAATGCCTATTTACATCCATCGCTTATTATTTCAATAAATATTTATTGAGTACCTACTATCTGCCAGGCACAGTTCTAGGCACTGGGGATGCAGCAGTGAACAAATCGGATATAGTAGTCTCCCCTTATTTATGGTTTCGCTTTCCGTGGTTTCAGTTACCTGTGGTCAACTGCAGTCCGGAAGCTGATAATCCTCCTTCTGACATAGCGTCAGAAGGTCAACGGTAGCCCAACGCTACATCACAATGCCTACAGCACTCACCTCACTTCATCTCATCACGTAGGCATTGTATCATGTCACATCATCACCAGAAGAAAGGTGAGTACAGTACAATATTTCAAGAGAGAGAGACTACATTCATATAACTTTTTATTACAGTATAATGTTATAACTGTTCTATTTTATTATTAGCTATTGTTGTAAACCTCTTACCGTGCCTAATTTATAAGTTAAATTTTATCATAGGTATGTATGTATAGGAAAAAACATAGTATATTTAGGGTTCTGTATATCCGCGGTTTCAGGCATCCACTGCGGGTCTTGGAACACATCCCCTGTGGATAAGGGGGAACTACTGTACAAAGTTTTGCCCTCATGAAGCACACTACTCCCTCCTGCTTTTCCTCCTCCCCCTTCCTCTCCTCTTCCTCCTTCATCTAGTGAAGAACATCAAGGTGTGAACTAGGAGACCTGGGTTCTGGTCCTAGCTCTGCCAGTAATAGATGTGTGATCTTCACCAGCATCTCCAGGCTCGGGAGCCCTCTACAGATCCTGATGATGAACAAAACACCTGTCTTGGAGCTGTGGGGAACCCCCAAATCAATCTAATACAGACACTGTTTTCCAGGGGCTCACAGACCAGTAGAAAGGCCATACATGTGCGCAGATAACTATAATGAAAAATTGAAGGTGATAGAAAATAGAAACAGGCAAAGATGATGAAGAGAACAGGAGATCTAGAAGGTTTCCAAACAAGTGGCACTTAAGTGTTGGATAAGATTCGTGTATCTGCGAATGGACAGGAATACTTTTCACGGCAGAATGTACGAAGGGAATATGCAGATTCAGTAGTAGGAGAGGGATGACCAAGGTTCCTGTGGGGGCGCAGAGAGTAGTTGAGTGTGGTTGGAACACACTGAAAGAGTCAAACACAAAATTCACAGGAAATTTTACAATGAAACAAGAGACTGAGACATTTTGTACTTGGCCCATAACAATGAGGTCAGTTGGCGGTTGTAATCAACATTTATACCCAATATCTTTGATTGCTCACCGATTAAACAATTCCAATAGTTACACTACGACTTCTCTTCTAACTTACAGGTAGAATCACTTACCTAGCAAGAGCAACTCATGTATGTAAATTATAGGAACATATGGAGGCTTTAAAAGTGAACTGGATTCTGCCAGATTAAAAAACTGAAACTCCTATACATGTCATTGGAAATAATATTGTTTGTCTTCTCCTCTGACCTCATACAATGAGACAGATGATAGCAGATGTCCCTTACCCTCTGGTTATTAAGTACTGTTACCAAGGAAGTATAAGAGCTAACAGTCTTCACAGACAGTTTCAGCATTAGCACTATCAGAGTAAACACCTGAAATGAGGTAAACTGAGGCAAGCCTTCATGTAACCACAGAAAATTAGAAATTATTTTTTATAAATAACTCAAGATAATTGACTGAAAATGATTAGTGGGATATCCTCAAAGGATTGTTACCATAGGCAACTGTAATATTAAATTTTGTTATTCATTGACTAGTTTGCCAGTGTTAATGTTAATATTACTACTTTTCCCTTAGGAAAAAAAGCCCACACACTTCTGTTAGTTTTAAACAAGATGTTCAGTTAAAGGAATAATTAAATAGTTCAAGATCTTATTTTCAAAGGAGGTGGCATTATCTGCAGAAGTTTCATTTAGCACACTGGATAACTTCTCTTTCTACTCTTCCCTCTTCTGTTCACTTCTGTCCACTCTGGGGTCTCTGGGACCAAAGAGCCCAGCAGCAGCAGCAGCAAAGCTAAATGCCTTGTCACTAGCCTGTTTTCCCTCTACCAACTACTTGCCTTCCTTGCTCCTTTTACTCCATTCCTTTTGTGTTAACCAAACTTTCTACCTCTGTTTGGGTTACTATTGCTTTGTGATAAACCACTGATTGAGCTCAGTGGCATAAAACCATCATTTTATTTTGCTCTCGGATTTTGCAGTTCAGGAACTCAGCAGAGATGGCTTGTTTCTGCTCCATGATGTCTGGGGCCTCAGGTGGGGAGACTCAACTGCTGGCAGCTTTAATCATCTAGAGGTGTCTTTATTCACAGGTCTCCTGGTTGATGTTGGCTGTTAGCTGGAACCTCAGTTGGGGCTGCAGACCAGAGGACCTATAGATGGTCTCACTATGGGCCTGGGCTTTCTCAAAGCTTGGCAGCCTCAGGGTAGTCGGGCTTCTTACACGGCAGCTCAGGACTCTAAAGGTCAATGTGCCTGCAGATAAGGTAGCAGCTGCACTGCCTTTTATGGCCTAGCCTCGGAAGTCCCAGAGTCTCATTTCTCCCTATTCTATTGGTTAATACGATCAAAATCTACCCATATTTAAAGAGAGGGGACATCAATCCTACTTCTCAATGGAAGGGTGGCAAGGACACATTATGGAAGAGAGTGTGGGATGGGAGATACTGCTGTGGCCATCTTTGAAAAATACAATCTTCTACATTCTCCCACCTACTACTCTTGCTTAAGTATACTCTGATCTGACTTGTTTTTAATGAAAAACTACCTCAAGAGACTACTATTTTCACTGAGGCTCCTAAGCTCCATTAGAGGGTACTAGCTGCTTTCATCCACATCCGCTCTCCATTCCTTCCTGTTCAGCACATCTACCCACTTCTCTGTTATATATGGCTCCTGACAGAAAAGGATTTTGGTCTCCTACAGGCTGCTGGACCAGGCAGCAATCACTCTGAGAAGAAAAGCAGCCACTGACCTATGGGAGCTGGCCTGGCCCTCACAGCTAGGCCTTGGGGTTCTCCTGATGAACATAAATAATTTCACAGACCATCAACATCAGAAAAGGCCACCATGTGACCACAGTGTCCAAGACGAAAGCAAGACCACTGCATAATCCTGTCTGAAAAGGGACAAAACATGAACTTTAACCAAACCACAAAACGACCAAACATCCTCCTATCATAGCTAACAGCGAATGCTGCTACTTTACCAATTAGCCTCCTTCTAGTCTATCCTCCTAGGTAAGATTCATTAAGATATCCGAGCACAGAATTACTCCTATGCATATTCTGTTACTTCCTAACAGAATCCAATCCAGAGCAAAGCCTCACTTCTTTAAATCCACCCCCGAATCACCTAACACAAGTCCAAATCCCATAATAAATCCTTTCTAACACCCTCTGAGACACCCCACAAGTTCCCCATGGTGTACATTCTCCCTCAACACCCTGAGTAATCAATCCGACTTGTTCACCCACAGGTATGTCCCTGGTGGTCTTTGGCTAGAGGGCACTGACAACTCCTCTAAGGACCTTGAAATTAGAGAACACATTTCTGGCGAGGTCATTTCCAACCAGAACTCCAGCTTTCAGTCAGAATTTGGATTTGGCTCTTTTACAATGCAGTTTTGGAAGATAATTACATGAATTTTTTAGAGCTCCAAAAGCTATTAAAATGCCTCTATAGTTAAAAAGATATATATATTAATATGAGATTAAGTCCTCCAATTTTACTCATCACCGTACCAAGTGTAGAAAAGTTTTTGTGATAACAGAGGTAATAGCTTCCCTGTCCCCAACACAGTCATAGGACCTAAAGGCAACCTGGCTGCAGGCATACAGATGCTTATGCCTCTGCCTCTGCTGTGAGAAAAGCAATAGGTATGCACCCAGCAACTGGGTCATCAGTTCCAGATACCAGATTGTAGAATATATTTCTGCCTGCTCCTCCTCCTAGTGAGTTCTTCATTTTTCTCTAATCTTATTTTGTAAAGAAAAAAATGTGACACTGATTATGACAATTACTCTTTTTTCCCTGTCCTTTATAGTTCTCACTCACCTGTTGCAAGGACTCACATCCTCAGAAACCATATTCCAAATAAAACAATGATCAGACGTCAGCATCACGGTGGAGTGAGTTCTCTGGTCATCTCTCCCCTCCACCATTCAATGAAAAAGACATTCATACTCCAACAGAGGACATCCACACAACACAGACGACATCTGAGAGACCGACACAGCCACATGTCAGAGGGTGGAGAGGCTGGAGACCCCCTCAGAGGAGGTGGAAGTGGGTAAGAGAAAACTTCGCTCCTTCCCCAAAAGACTGCGATCTGGGACTGCATGTGACCTCTGAGAGGGAAGGAAGGGGGGAGGGGACACTTGTTCACAGGAACATCAAAGATCCCTGAGGTCCCTCACAGCCTAAGGGAAAGCCCCTACTGAGGTGAAAGCTAGTGCCAGGGTGACCTTGTCAAGCCAACCAGAGCAGAGCAAGAAAACCCACAAAGCACACAGAAGAAAGTGCCCCTCCCCTACACCCACCCAGCACGGGCTCCAGCAGAGGGCTCAGAATAAACAGCTCTTGACCCCCACCCAGTGGCGATAGGTGGTAACTGCAAGCAAATAATACCAGGATGCGAAAGAACAAAACCACGTCCTCTAACAGTATCAAAAATTATATTAAATCTCTAGACCAGAGACAAAATGGCAAGTTCCCAGAAATCAGTCCTGAAGACACAAAAATATGTAATCTAAATGACAGAGAATTCAAAATAGCTATCATCAAAAAACTCAACGAGTTAAAAGAGAATGAAGAGAAACAATTCAACAAGTTCAGGAGCTACTTCACAAAAGAGATTGAAACTATAAAGAAGAATCAATAAGAAATATTGGAGATTGAAGACACACTTGATGAGACAAAACAAAATACGGATTCCCTGAACACTCAAGCAGACACCATAGAGAAGCAAATCAGCATAATCGAGGATAGACATATTGAAATGCTCCAGATAGAAGAGGAGAGAGAACTAAGACTAAAAAGAAATGAAGAAAGTCACTGAGAAATATCTGACTCCATTAGGAAATGCAACATAAGAATTATAGGTATTCCAGAGGTAGAAGAGAAGGAGAATGGAACAGAAAGCTTGTTCAAAGAAATAATAGCAGAAAACTTCCCAAACCTAGGGAAAGAAATGGAAATCCATGTGGAATAGGCTATCAGATCTCCTAAATATGTCAATGTAAAAAGACCTACTGCAAGGCATATAGTAGTGAAACTGGCAAAAGTGAATGATGAAGAAAAAATACTAAGGGCAGCAAGGCAGAAGAAAATAACCTACAAAGGAACCCCTATCAGGGTTTCAGTGGATTTCTCTACAGAAACATTACATGCTAGGAGAGAATGGAATGACATATTCAAATCTTTGAAGGACAAAAACTTTCAGCCAAGAATACTCTATCCAGCAAAAATATCCTTCAGATATGGTGGAGAAATAAAAACTTTCCCATATAAACAAAAGCTAAGGGAGTTTGTAGCCACAAGACCCCCTGCACAAACACACAAGAAATTCTCAAGAAGGCCTTCATACCTGAAAAAAAAAAAGGGGGGGAGAAAAGGGTTACAAAGTATGGAATAAGGAGATAAATAGGTAGACAAAATCAGAAAATTGTAGCCATACATCAGAACAAGTTAGCAAATACTCAAGTATACCATTAAAGATAAAGGAAAGGGAAATACCAAAACCAAAGATAATCTTGTCATTTTAACCACAAACTCACAACAGAAGATGCAATAAGATGTGAGAAAAACAACTTAGGAGGGGAAGAGGAAAAGGACTGAATTGGTTTAGTCTAAGGAAATGAGAGGCCATCAGAAAATGGACTATCTTATCTATAAGATTTTGAAGACAAACCTCATGGAAACCACTAAAAAAAAAAGCAGAACAGAGACACAAATAATAAATAAGGAGAAAACAAAGAAACACAACATAAAAAACTACATAACTCAATTGGGAGACTGAAACACACGGGACGAGAAACAAAGGAAATGCAGGAGAACCAAAAATGAGTGATAAAATGGCAGCATTAAGCCCTCATATGTCGATAATCACCCTAAACGTAAATGGACTGAATTCTCCAATCAAAAGACACAGAGTGGCAAGATGGATTAAAGAACAAGACACAATAATACACTGCCTCCAGGAAACACATCTCAGCTCCAGCGAAAACCACAGGCTCAGAGTGAAGGGATAGAAGACGATATTCCAAGCTAATGGCAAACAAAAGAAAGCAGGTTTCACAATACTTATATCAGACAAAGTAGACTTCAAGATAAGACAGATAAAGAGAGACAAAGGGGGCAGTATATAATGATCAAAAGGACACTCCACCAAGAAGACATAACACTTATGAATACCTATGCACCCAACATAGGAGCACCAAATTACATAAAGCAACTATTAACAAACCTAAAAGGAGATATTAATAACAACACAATAATAGTAAGGGATCTCAACACTCCACTCACATCAATGAATAGATCATCCAGACAGAAAATCAACAAGGAAACAGTGGAATTAAATGAAAAGCTAGACCATTTGGACTTAACAGGTGTATATAGAACACTCCATCCAAAAACAACAGAATACACATTCTTCTCAAGTGTGCATGGAACATTCTCAAGCATAGACCATATGTTGGGAAACAAGGCAAGTCTCAATAAATTTAAGAAGATTGAAATAATAACAAGCATCTTTTCCAATCACAGAGCTATGAAGCTAGAAATTAATTACAAGAAAAAAGCTAGGAAAGGGACAAAGATGTGGAGACTAAACAACATGCTATTGAACAACCAATGGATCATCGAAGAAATTAAAGGAGAAATCAAAAAAAACATCTGGAGACAAATTAAAATGAAAATATACCATACCAACTTATATGGGATGCAGCAAAAGTGGTACTAAGAGGGAAATTCATCACAATACAGGCTCACCTTAACAAACAAGAAAAATCTCAAATAAGTAATCTCAAACTACACCTAACTGAATGAGAAAAAGAAGAACAAACAAAGCCCAAAGTCAGCAGAAGGAGAGAAATAATAAAAATCAGAGCAGAAATAAATGCAATTGAAACAAAAAAAAAAAGCAGTAGAAAGGATCAATGAAACAAAGAGTTGGTTCTTTGAGAAGATGAACAAAACTGACAAACCCTTAGCCAGACTTAGAAAGAAAAAAAGAGAGAAAGCTCAGATAAATAAAATTAGAAATGGGGGCTGGCCCCGTGGCCGAGTGGTTAAGTTCGCGCACTCCGCTGCAGGCGGCCCAGTGTTTCGTTGGTTCGAATCCTGGGCGCGGACATGGCACTGCTCATCAAACCATGCTGAGGCAGCGTCCCACATGCCACAACTAGAAGGACCCACAACGAAGAATATACAACTATGTACCGGGGGGCTTTGGGGAGAAAAAGGAAAAAATAAAATCTTTAAAAAAAAAAAATTAGAAATGAAAGAGGAGAAATTACAATGGATATCACAGAAATACAAAGGATTATAAGAGAATACTATGAAAAAGCTGTATGCCAACAAAATGGACAATCTAGAAGAAATGGATAAATTCTTACACTCTTAACAAACTCCCAAAGCTGAACCAAGAACAAATAGATAATCTGAATAGACCAATCACAAGTAAAGAGATTGAAACAGTAATCAAAAGCATCCCAAAAAATAAAGCTCAGGACCAGACAGCTTCCCTGGAGAATTCTACCAAACTTTCAGAGATGACTTAATACTTATCCTTCTCAAGCTATTCCAAAAAATCAGGGAAGATGGAATACTTCCTAACACATCCTATGAGGCCAACATCACTCTGATACCAAAGCCTGACAAGGACAACACAAAAAAGGAAAACTACAGGCCAATATTGCTGATGAACAAATAAAACAATGATCTCCAGAGCCTTGTGGTTATGTGCCAGACCTGAAACCCCACTCCACATACTGATTTAAAGTTGTTTAGGGAATCAGTTGTAGCAAGTAAGAAATGTGGATTGGAAACAATCCTGTCTGAATTTGAATTCTAGAATAATCCTGTGTTTCTTGCTCTGACACACACGGCCCCAAATTCTTTTTAGCATCCACGTGTCCACTCTCAGGGTCTGTGAAATATTGAGTGTTTAAGCAACAAAAGTAAATCATTCCTACTTAGGAATCACTTAGGACACAGTGATGCATAGCTCAAACTAACTTAGATTTGTTTTATTTCCTTTTATCTTCTCACATTTCATAGAAAATTATACTGTCTATAAGACTAGGTGCAGATTAGGTAGAGATGAGGGCTGCTGTGGAGCAGAGGAAGCAGTGCACAAGCATAGGTGAGAGGCTCACCAAGCATATGCAAAATTTGATTAATATCCAAGAATCATGTGTGTGAGTGGTGATGGGGGTCAGGACATGCTATTCCAAAATACAGTACCTTGGCATATTGAATATTTTAAGCTGAAGGAGTCTAAGAAAATGGCAGAAGCAGGAAGGTCACTTTGACCTGCTGCCCCCCTTCTCCCTTGAAACAGGTCATAGAACCCTCATCTGAGAGGTGCCCTATCTACATCCAGAGGAAAGAAGCATCTTTATCTCCAAAGACAAAGGGATGCTGAGAAGGATCCTAACAAACAGGCCTGGCTAAGTTTCCCCCAGTTCACTACACTCACCTCATACTCCTTACTTATCATATTCCTCCATGACTGTCCACTCTGCATCAAACCTAGCATAAAATACTCAGGTCTATTTCTGTAGGTCTTCATTTCCTTATGAAGGCTCCCGTGTCACGTAAAACTTACATTAAATACACTTGTTTGCTTCTCTCCTGTTAATCTGTCTTTGTCAATTTAACTTTCAGACTTAGCCAGGGACCCTAAAAGAGTCCAGAGAAACTTATTCCTCCTCTACAGTGTCCTGCTGACTCCCTTGGAATGTGGGTACAACAGATCCTTAGCTTTCTGAAACATCCAGGGCACCGGTCATCCTAGCATCTTGCTGGCCCCTGCAAAGGCTCATAATAGACCCAGGCCAGTTTGTTTGGACCTTTTTGTGTGTTTTATGTGTCTGCATGTTTGGTTGTAGAGGTGTATTTTTTTTTGTTTTGTAACTGGCCTGGGGAGAGATTTGGGATCCAACACTGACAAGGGTCTAGAATGATTAGTGACATTTCTGAAAATGTGAACTGGCCTTTTTCAGGCTCATGGGAGGGTTTGGAGGGTAGGTAGAACTGTGGACTGCCACCCTCCAGGAGACTGTTTAGGCCAATCCCTAAAAGAAAGTTTCAAGTTAAGCTCTGGAACAGTAAGATTTCTGGTTCCCTCTGTGCTCTAGAGTTCCCTCTGTGCTCTGAGAAGGGAGGGGTTTCATTGAGGGTGAAAAATGAATACTACTACTCATCACACCTTCTCAATTCTGGCTCCTTATACTAATTTTTCTGTATCGTTTAGATTGTCACAAACTGTTTTTTCATTTTTTTAAACTTCAAACGTAATACATTACCAGAAATTAGGAACAACTCTTTTTCTTTTTCTTTTTTTTTTTTTTTGGTGATGACACAAGTGGAGGTGTGACTTTTGATGCGGGGATGGCGAGCCGAAGAGTCGAAAGAAAGATTTCTTGGACTCTCAAGGTCTGGCAGTACTGTTCTTTTATTTAGAGAATAGTGTGGAGTAGCATGGGGACAGGACTCATGGGCAGTCAGAGCTGCTGCTGCAATGTGTTGAGGGTTAGGGCTAAATTTATAAGGCATGGGTACGTGACTTATTTTTACTGGAAAAAGAAAAGATGATGTAAAAAGTCATTAAATGGTTTCAGTGCAGATGGAGTCTGGTTATTGTGTGGTCGTATAACTTTAGATATGAATCCGGTCATATAGATCGGCATGTGGGCCAGGATGCCCTGGGCTTCTCTCCCTGGGGCAGCCTTAAACCACACCATAAAATCCATCGGGTCATATAGATCAGCATGTAGGCCAGGTCACCTTGGGCTTCTCTACCTAGGACAGCCTTGATCCACATCAACTTTCACTGTAAAGAACTAGCTCCTTGAATATAACTCAGGAAGAGATTTGAAAAGAAAAGAAGTTACTTTTTGTTGTTGTTGTTGTTTTACAGTTTATGGTACAAAGAACTCTGACATCTATGAGTGAAGAAAGAACTTGCTTTGTTTAGCTCATGAAGATTCATCTTTGCTCGTTCATTCAAAATATCAAACAAACAACAAAAACAAATCACACCTACTCTGACTTAATTCAGACATGTCTAACCTTTAGAAGTGTGCCTATTCTTCCCTAGAGATGTCTTTTCCAGTTTACTACTATCAGTTTTGGGTAGACCAGTAGTTCTCCAAGTGTGGTCTCAGAACCAGCAGTATCAGCATCTCCTGGGAACTTGTTAGAAATGTAAATTGGGGGGCCTACCCCAGACCCACTGAATCAGCAATTCTGCGGGTTGGACCCAGCAATCTGTGTTTTAACGAGCCCTCCAGCTGATTCTGATGCACAGGGAAGTTTGAGAGCTACTGACTTTGATTGTCTGCTATACAGTGGTCCTGGGGTATCTGCAGGGGATTGGTTCCAGAACCCCTGCAGACATCTAAATCCACGAATGCTCAAGTCTCTTATATAAAACGGCATACTATTTGCACATAATCTCCACAAGCCTCCTCATATATTTTAAATCATCTCTAGATTACTTATAATACCTAATACAATGTAAATGCTATGTAAATAGTTGTTATACTGTATTTTTTAGAGAATAATGACAAGAAAAAAAGTCTGTGCATGTTCGTGCAGATGCAACATTGTAGGCCTTTTGATTTGTTCATTGAATCTGGGGATGCGGAACCCAGCGATAGGGAGGGCCACCTGTACTGTTGTTTCTCTGGTAAACAAAGCAGCATGTTTGATGATTCAAAAGTTTTAAAAGATTACTTAGGATTCCAGTTCGATGCACACAATTCTCTGTGTGAACTGAGTTTGCTGGAAAACTAAAGAACTGGCACAGAAGTGTTTCAAATGCTTAGGCCAGACAGCCCTTCATTCACGCACTGTAATCCTACCCAGAGCTTGCAGGCTCCACAGGCATTGGGAGGCCTTACTCTCCAGTAGGGGTCCTGGAAGTGCCATTGTGATGAAAAAATGCTCTCACCAGGAATAAACTAGGCTGGGCCTGAAGTGGTACTCAGTTCTCCAGGTAGCTGCGCTGAGCTAAACAGGGAGGGAACATGCCTGGGAGAAAACTGCACATAGTTTTGCCCTGCTTATTTTATCTTCAAAATACACGTCAAATCACCACATCAAAGTCCGTCCCAAACCGTGAGTTTGGCGCCCCCCAGCAGCTTTCTCAAAACACTTGATATATCTATCTCTATCTCCTTGCATTGTAACTGCCTGTCTCCAAATGCATATAGTAGCGGACAGGCTGTAAATGTCGAGGATAAAGACTAATTCCTTTCCTCATCCAGAGCCTCTAGGGCAGTGCTCAGCACAGAGCAGGTACTCGGTAATTTGCTAAAGGGAATCAATCAACCCATCAAAAGTAGAATCTGAAACCAGGGGCCCAATAAAATCACTCCAATAAAACCATCGGGCACTGGTACGATTCATATGTGCTAGTGCCCAGCCGGCAACACGTTTTCACCCTGATTTTAACCTCCATTCATCTGTTCGCCACCTCCCCCATCCCCAAATAACCAAAAGACTCACACATCTCAACCACAACACCTACACAACGTAGTTACACGCCCCCTTCCGTCACCGACGCCATCAACTCTCGACGTCGGGTCCACCGGTCTGTCAGTTCCCCCGACTCCTCACCACCACCCCTCACTTCCGTTCCGCTCTCCCTGAGCGGCTGGAGGCAGGACGTGCCTTCCCCTTCGGCCCAAAAGAAGTGCTACAAACCTCCGCCTCGTCCGCTCTCCCGGGAGTGGCCAACAGCCCTTGCCTTGCGCCCTCGGAGAGCCTCAGCCGCAGTAGGGGCCAGAACCCAGACTGCCGGTGGCCCTCACCTACGGTCGGTCATAATAGAGATGCGCACTGGATATTTCCCAGCCGCCCATGGGCGACGTACAACGGAGCTCCCACAGTCCTTTGCGCGTTCGGCCTCTGCACCCGCAACGCCGGCATTAACCCCTTCACGTCCATGTTTATTGCCGCATCAAGGCCCTCTTGCATGCAGGTTGCTTGATTGGGAGATCCAGGTCAAAGATCGGGTGAAAGACCAGTGTTGTTCTCTTAGTCATAGTCGTCTATTGAACATTTTCTCAGTTTGCTTGTAAGTCGACTTGTAAGGTTACCGATAATTTTTAAGTACGAGCTGAACCTAAGTAAGTTTACAACATGAACAGTTCATACTGATGCCTTTAAGCTTCCAGACCAACTCAGACTCTTAAATTTTGCGGTTTCTGACTGTTCACCTTGAACCTGTGCCCTTTCTACCCTCCATTCCCCATCTCCTTTTGGTTATTGTCTGACAAACCGGGCATCTCAATGGTTAAGAGCACAGAAGTTTGTAAACCTGACTTTCTGGGTTTGAATCTCCACTCTGCCACTACCCAGCCGCGGAATCTTGGGCAAGTGATTTAAGCACGCTATTCCTTGGCTTCCTCATCTGTAGAATGGGTATAATAGTAGTACCTACCTCTAGAGTGGTGAGAATTTTAAAAGTTCACATGTGAGCAGCACATAGAACATCGCATGGCATAGAGTTAAACGTTATATTGAAATAGAAATTACAATTATTGACTTTGATGGAGATGTCGTCTCAGCTAAGACTTTCTAGTTAATAAATAATAATAATGCTTAACATTTGAGCGTATATGGACCTGGTACTATGTTCAGTGCTTTAAACTCACTTTTTGGTTGTTACTGTTTAATCTTCACAATTATTGGTGGTAGTTACCAGTATTATCCTTTCCTCCCCTCCTTTGTATGTTTCTAAAGGAGCTAAGAAAATTCAGGTCAGTGAGATAGATAACTCAAAACTTGCCCTTGGTCACAGAGCTAGTAACAAATAAAGTCAAGATTTAACTCACATAAACTCTGATATGTCTTGGTCCTTCTCAAATATCACTGAGAAAATGGCCATAAATTCTTTTCAAGTGCTCTTTTTTTTTTCCTAATAGTTGCCTCAATATCCATGCATGTGGGGTAGGCTTGGTTCTCTTCAGAGGAAGAAGGGCAGCAAGCAATAAAACAAGGGTCTCTCCCTTGAAGGCTGGCAGCAAAGGAGATGACTAAAATAGCAATAGTCATAATCAACTCACTTATTGTGCCCCACTGTGTCACACAGACCCCATTACTGCCTCTACAGCCCAAGGCTACTGGAGATAAAGGTGCAGGATCCCCACCTCACCCCACCATTCTGTAAAGCTTGGATGTTGTCAAAGATTTTGCTTGTTTTAGGACAGCACCAAGAGACTCTTTAGTATACTATTCAGACTCTAGCCCAAGCGGCAGTAATTACACATTAGACGTCTGTAGAATCATATTTTTATCTCAGCCCAAAAACACAGGGAAATCTCCCTTTCCCAGATTAAAACAAAAAAGGACTTCCCTCCTTTCCCTCAGAGCCTACAGTACCCGGGATCTTGTTATTCTTGCTCCACACCCACCCACTCCCACTTCCCAACTTGTCCTCAGGCAGTCCACAGTGGGTTTTTTTCAGGAGAAGGACTGGTGATGGTAAAGGGACTGTGGAAGGCAGAGAAGGCAAGTCCCCAAGTTTGCTGAAGGTAAATCAAGCACTGCCTTGTCCTCAGCCCTGTACCATTTTTTAGCTCCCTGACCACCTTCTTCACTCCTTCCTGGCACTTCAGAACCCATTATCCTGCGTACCAAGGAAAGCCTCTGTGCTTGAATTGCAGAAGAATCAACTTCTATTTTTTTTTTCCAACACCCAACAAGAGCATGCATGTTTGGGCTTGGTGTTCTATTTAAAGTGGCTAAATTTAAAAGGAAAAAGGGGAAAGAGAGAGCAGAAGAAGGCTTTTTACTTAATTTCCCCCATTATTTCTAGCTGTCAAACTATTAGGAAATGTCTGTGTAAGGGTAAAGCCACGAGAAGTTCAATTCCAGAGGCCGGGAAAGATAGAAATCCTGATCAAAGCAAAAGTGTTGACAGAGGAAAAACAAGCAGACAAGGATGTCTCTAGGGCCAGTAGAAATAAATGGGGCAGGGGGAGATTGGGGTGCAGGTCTCAGACACAAACAAGAGACCCTGCCCTTATAGCTCCTTTTACCCTAAACCCCATATCCCCATTCCAGAGACTTCATCTGCCTTAAATTCTCCTAACCAACCCAGTTCTTTCACTGCTGGGCATCTTGCCCTGATCTTAGAAGCCACCACTAGCTGCTACTGCTTAGCAAAGAGTAGGTGAGGAGAGAGTATATTCCTAAACCCAGTGTTAGAAAGGGAGATGTGTTCCCAGCATCGCTAATGGTTCTCATAACGTATTTTTAGAAACGATGTCATACATAGTTTTAGTGTTCAAGTTCTACAGTGCTTTCGTTGTATGTTTCAGTTATGTTTCTTAAGGGCCAGTCTGGGGTCCTAACACATATATGACAGTATTTCTATACTGTAGTGTACATACACTGCTGGCGACAAGTTCAGCCCCCCTTTACAAGGCAGACGGACCCAGCTCCCAGCAACTGTGGGTGGTAGCTGCTGACTACAGCTGCTTGCTTCTCTGGAGAATTGCACTCTACAGAATAAGAGCTTCAGTACTCTACAACACTCCCCACTGCCCACACACCCCTGAAACCTGCAGTCAATGACTGACTGATGGTGAGGGTACATAATGCCAGCCACCTTGCCTCAAGGTGGACCAATTCTGTGGTCCAAATCCTACTTCAGTGCTCTTTGTGGGGTCAGGCTAAAGCTGGTCTTCAACTGGCTTAGTTTTTCCCCTCCGCTCACCCTTGCTTCCCTCACTCCTGCACGTGAGGGCCCTCTCTCAATAAATCACTTGCACGAGAACCACCACCCTCTCAGGCTCTGCTTCAGGGAAGTCTCCCTGAGACTCATCCTTATCTTGTGTTTATCAGAGGACTAAGTAAAGAAGGCCCTCCGCATGTCCCCCATTGTAGGCAGAACAGTCATATCCATCTCTGGGGAAGCCAAGGGTGAGTTAAGGTGCAACTAGACAGGGCCCCTCAAATCAAATTTGGACATATGACCTAACTCAAATGAAAATGAGGCCAGGCCGATTCCTAACATCTCTTATCTTGCTCACACCAACAGACTACATTCTATCAAATTAGAAATGAAGTTACATCGTTCATGCTTCATTGCAATTTCTTCTCACTGCAGAATATGAAAAATTCTTATAATTATTAGGAAGATCTGCGTGGCATTTCTTAAAAATTTGGTTAAATTATAATTATTTTGTGACAGGTATTCTTGCTATAATAGCGTAAATCTTAAATTTATCAGCTGTTGGTTGTTTTATTACTGCTCAGTCTAAACTGTTATTGAAGATGGCCAAAGAATGAGCCCAAGGTTGGATACCTGATAAGGATGCTCTGCTTAATCTAGAGGTGTTAAAAAGCAGACCAGATTACCAGTTTGCAAATAATAAAAGTATATCCTAAATAAATAATTCTGCTATGATTCAGACACATGTTGGTGTCATCATTATAAACCTCAATCATAATATTGTAGAAGTGTACAGTTGTGAGTTAAGAGTAATATTCAGGTTGAGAACAACCCGATTTTTAAAATTTACATTTGCAAAGATGCAAATTCCATAACATCTGGCATCTCATTCAGTTTTTTCTTCCACTATATATATCCTATCATATATCCCTTGTACAGCCGCTCCTACCAATCTCAGCTGACTAAATCCACTCTCTGGGGGCTGGCCCCGTGGCCGAGTGGTTAAGTTCGCGCGCTCCACTGCAGGTGGCCCAGTGTTTCGTTGGTTCAAATCCTGGGCGAGGACATGGCACTGCTCATCGAACCACGCTGAGGCAGCGTCCCACATGCCACAACTAGAAGGACCCACAACAAACAATATACAACTATGTACCGGGGGGCTTTGGGGAGAAAAAGGAAAAAATAAAATCTTTAAAAAAAAATTTTAAAAAAATCCACTCTCTGGCTTACAGTAAAAATGCCAGGGCGATAATTTTCACTGGGATTTTCCTCTCAATTAACTTCCACCTTAATTAGGACCCAAACATATCTGAAAAAATATTTCTGAGTATATTTGAATAGATTCCTTTTGGTGTGACCTCTCATAATTAGTTCCCTTTTTATTTATTATTTTTGTTTATATATTATAGTTTATTATTTTAGTTCTTTTTTTATTTGTTTTTAACAAAATATATTGATTATCTCCTCCCTCCAAAAAATATCAGGAGGATCTTTTAAGTGGTTGCTTCTGACTTGGTAACCAAAAGAAACATTCTCTATTTCATAAGAAAAAAAAATCAGTAGAAATTAAAACTTTCTACTGATGTGAGAAATGGTGATTGTTTCTGAAAAGCCCTTTTTACATTAGTCAAATAAATTGCAATATTTATAGGTCTTGTGTAGTATTTTAGTCATGTACAAGACTTTCAATATAGCATAGGAAGTAATACTCTACTTATGTTCTTAACACACATATACTGAAGAGGAGATATGACTTTCCTAAGTTATCTGTAACAATAGTGAAATGAAGGTTTGGTAGGAGCAACTGAAGAATGGTAAACTACCCATTTATTTAAAATTTTAAAGAACTTAAACATTGGTATGGATAGAATTATACAGGGGAAAAATTTATTTATTTCCTTTTAGAAATAAGAAGAAAATTATATGAGGCAAATATGTAAATTTTATTATAACAGTCTCCTTGATTGATATTTCTCAAAATTTTTCTGGCCATCAACCCTTAAGGAGGAGTGATTGCATATGATTAATATCCCATCATCCATTTCTTTGTTTTGTTTGTTGGGGGGGGGGGTTGTTTTTTGTGTGTGTGAGGAAGATTGTCACTGGGCTAACATCTGTGCCAATCTTCCTCTATTTTATGTGGGAAGCCACCACAGTGTGGCTTGACAAGTGGTGCTAGGTCCGCACCCAGGATCCGAACTTGTGAACCCCAGGCTGCCAAAGTGGAGTGCATGAACGTAACCACTATGCCACCGGGCCAGGCCCCAACACATCATCCATTTCTAATCAAAAACTTTTTCTAAATCCATCATCTATCTTTCAAAATTCACCAGTTTCACCACAGAAATAATATGGAATTTCAGTGTTACACTGTTTCATCTAAAATACTCATCTTTCCTGGCCTAGCAGGCAGCTACTCATAATCTAAAAGCCCAGGTCAAATGTGACTCCCCCTGTGAAGGCCTCCCCAAACTCCTGTCTCCCAGGCAGAACTCCTTTCCTCAAATGTGCACTCATAGGTCTTTACATTTACCTCTTTTAGACCTTGTATCTCATTGTACTGAATTATATGTTGTGTCAGTTACTAATTGCATTTGGCTGTCATGAAGAACCAATTACTTGTCTGTCACATAAAAGAAATCCAAAGGTAGGCAATTCAATATTTTTGTGGTGGCTTCTTTCATCTTTCTGTTTGTTTTCCAAGATCAAGCTCTGCCCTCCTAGCTCAAGTGTTCCTCAGTGTAACAAAATAATTGCTGTAGCTCCAGCCATCACATCTGTGTCCTAGGCAAGGATGAATAAGGTAACACAAAAGGGCCTCCAAGCTTAGCAGCCTCATAGTTACCATCACTCCTCCTCTCCCACCCCAGTACATGCATGTGCATGCACACACACACACACACACACACACACAATACACACAGACAAAATTATGAAGCTTTCGAGGGAGCCCCACCCAACAACTTCTACCCACATACCGTTGTCCTATATTTAGTCATATGGTTATCTAAAAGGAAGGCTAGGAAGTTACATTTTTTTCATCTGGGTACATGGTCACCACCCCTCCCCCCGCAACAAAATCAGGTTTTGTTACTGAGAAAGAACAGGGAGTAACGGTATGTGATAGACAACTAGCAATCTCTGTCACTTTTTCTTTTCTTCCTTTTTTTTTTTTTTTTTTTTTTTTTTTTTGCTATATCTGTTTCTTTACCTAGATTGTTAATCCTGAAAGGTTTAGAGTATGCCACATTCATTGTGTATTTCCAGGGCCCAGCACAGTACAAGACACTCAGTGGTTTACTGCTTATTTCCTTCATCTACAATATGAAGGGTTATTCTGTGCAATCTGCCTAGATAAAAAAGATTCCATCTTTTACCAGAGTAATTTTCTGTGCTGTATGTTGACTTTATTATGTCCTTGATTATTTAAGAAAACAAAGCTCCCTCATCTATGAAAGAACTAAGGTTCTTGATAATCATGTTACCTTGTATTCTTATTTTTAAATGTTTTATTGTTACTTACATATGAATAGCCAAATATCGTTTCTCATCACCAGCTGTCCTACTTTAAGTGTTCCAATAGCCTGACAACTTTTAATTATTTTTCCTTCCTAAGATTGAATCCTAAATGTAAAATAAAGTAAAATAACTTGCTGGATATCTTTGGCACCTAAAGCTATCTTTGAGATTTTCCATAGACCCTCTGGACAATCAGACTTGTTCTTTCACCTTATAAAAAGAGAGGTACTAGAAACCATTATGTTTATTTGATATTACTATTGATGAGTTGCATGGGAAGAGCTGTCCAATCTGAAGAGATGCTCAGCCTTCCCCAGGTTAAATCTGTATGTGCAAAGTGTTACTAGTATAAAAGTTTCAGAAATTGTATGCGCTATGGGAAGTACCTAGAGATTTCTCAATGCCCTCGGTTTCTAAGATGTTTCTATTTATCAGCGTCTTCGTGGTGCTTTGCCTGAGACTATTAGGCAACAGCAGTATAGTGTTATCAGTCATAATTTCAGTTATTATTTTACATGTTTACTTGGCCTCAACCTTACTTCTTCTTCATTTGAATCTAGCATCTTCAAGGGCAGGGGTTTTTAATTGAGGATGCACATCAGACTTACCTGTGGAGTTTTATTAAAATACAGACTTTTGGGGCCGGCTCCGTGGCCGAGTGGTTAAGTTCACATGCTCCGCTGCGGCGGCCCAGAGTTCGGATCCTGGACTCGGACATGGCACCGCTCTTCAGGCCACGTTGAGGCGGCGTCCCACATCCCACAACTGGAAGGACCTGCAACTAGAATATACAACTATGTACAAGGGGGGTTGAGGAGATAAAGCAGAAAAAAAAAAAAAGATTGGCAACAGTTATTAGCCCAGGTGCCAATCTTTAAAAAAAAAAAAAAAGACAGAGCTGATTTATAAATAACTAAATAAATAAATAAATAAATAAAATAAAATACAGACTTTTTTGTGCCTGTTCCGGACTTACTGAATCTCTTTAGTTGCTATTCTTGATATTCTCTCAATATATATTCTTCCTGTATGTTTGGTATATTCATGGTGTAGAATGTACATTATATCTCTATTATTCTATATCTTCAGATTTTTTCCCTTTATAAAAATTACATTCATCTATTCTTTTTGTAACTCAGATGTAACATTGATGTAACACTGTTTTTGTTGAGCATAGGCTCGATCATTATCCTTATAAATATTTTTTTTAAACTTTGAAAATTGGCTTTATTATTGGGATTGTCCCTAATATGACACATTTTGGCCCATTGGTTTGTCCTCTAGGAAAAAGGATCAGTAGATAATTTAATTCAAGAAAGAAAAAGTGAGAGGGAGGCTCTGATTTGAGAACTGAAACTCTAACTACCTTAGGGGAATTCTGGGTTTCTTTTTTCTCTCCTGAGGCTTCTTTATTTCACACTTTACAAGAGGACCCGCAATGTAGACGATGCCACTGCAGTGGGCTGAATGGTGGCCCCCCAAAGGATACTTCTACTTCCTAATGCATGGCACCTGTGTACATTACCTTATCTGGCAAATGAGTGAATATTACCATATACGGCAAAAAATGTGATTAAGTTAAAGATTTTGAGAGAAGGGCCTTATCTTGGATTATCTGGTTGGGCCCTAAATCCAAAGACAAGTGGCCTCATAAGAGTAAGGCAGAGGGAGATTTGACAGATACACAGAAGAGGAGGTGATGTGAAGACGAAGGCAGAGATTGAAGTGATGAGGCCACAAGTCACCAAAGCTGAAAGAAGCAAGGAACCACTTCTCTCCTAGAGCCCCTGGAGTAAGGGTGGTCTTGCCAGATTTCAGAATTCCAGTCTCCAGAACTGTGTGAGAATAAGTTTCTGTTTTCTTAAGCCACCAAGTCTGTGGTAATTTGTTACACCAGCCTAAAATCTGTTACACCAGATAAAGCCACTGAGACTATAAAACGTCTTGCCCCAGAAGTTCATGAAATTGAACAGGCAGTGGTTCAGAATAGAGCTGCCCTAGATGTAAGATTGGCTTTTTGAGGGAGAATCTAGGCTATTTTAACAGTAGAATGTTGTGCTTACATCCCTGCATACCTCTCTGAGATCTCTAATACTACTAAAAGTCTGGGAAGTAAACCAAGAAATCAGAAATTGGGTAAGCTGGAGAAAGACTCATTGCTGGTTCAGCAGACTCTTCAGATTAGGGATGGTATCTATTTCCTTGGTTTAATATGGGCACTCTTGGCTCCTGGCTGAGAAGTGGACTATAAAACCTGACCATAATCAAACATACAAACTCTGATCATAATCTTTCTTTTAGTATTTAGTATTGTCTGTTTTGTGGTTTTAGACTATCATCTCCATCACAGTCACTGTCCTGTCAAATGATCCAGAAAATGGCCATACAGCAGAAAGAGCAGGAAAACTTGACATTTACAGAGATTTAAACAACCACTCCTGGAAACCTGGAGATTGAAACAACCATAGATGAAAACTTGACATATGATTGTGACACCTCAAACAATAGTGAAGTTACAGAATGATCACACCCTCAGATAGTAATTGTCAATCCTTCAGCTTAGCCTGAAGGATGAGCACTGGAGGGACTGAAAACCAACACTGTCTAGCCCTATTCTCAGTCTGGTCTCTGAGAGCCACAACCACACGTTACTGTCTACATTAACGTAATTTTGCTATTCCACTGTCTTCATGAGCATCTCTTTATTTTCCAGGCCTGTCCTGCCCAGGCAAATGGTTTGATTGCTCATCACAAGAACTTCTCCAGGACACAAGGTTGATATACAAAAGTGAATCACTTTCATTTATATCAGCAATGAATAAGTGGAATTTGAAATTAAAAACACACTACTATTTACATTAGCATCCCAAAATTAACTATTTAGGTATAAACCTAACAAAATACATACAAGATTTATATGAGGAAAACTACAAAACTCTAATGAAATAAATCAAACAAGAACTAAATAAATGGAGAGATAGTCCAAGTTCATGGACGGGAAGACTCAATATTGTCAAGATGTCAGTCCTTCTCAACTTGATCTACAGATTCAATGTAATCCCAATTAAAATTCCAACAAGTTATTTTGTGCATATTGATTAACTGATTCGAAAGTTTACATGGAGAGGCCAAAGGTCCAGAATAACCAACACAATATTGAAGGAAAAGAACAGTAAGAGAACTGACACTACTCAACTCGAAGACTTACTATAAAACCACAGTAATCAGGACAGTGTGGTATTGGCAAAAGAACAGACAAACAGATCAATGGAACAGCATAGAGAATCCAAAAATAGACCCACATAAAATGATCTTTGACAAAGGGGTAAAGGCAATACAATGGAGAAAAGATAGACTTTTCAACAAATGGTGCTGGAACAACTGGACATCCACGTGCAAAAAAATGAGTCCAGATACAGATCTTACACCTTTCACAAGAAAGACCCACCAACTCTTCAACGGAAAGCATCAACCAAGTTTGTACCCTAAGATTCTCTGAATCTCTCACCTCAAAATGCTCACCTTGCTGCTTCCACCACTCCTGGACTGTTGTATCATGATTCTTAGTCAATCCTAATCAAGTTTCCACATTGACATCCCCACTTGAAACCAAATTTCCAGTTCTTAATAAAGTCTGTCCTCACCTTTCCCCTCTAAGACACTGTGAAATCTTTGTGGAGGTGGTGTTCTCCCTTGCTGCAATAAATGAACTCAAGCTTTGTTTTATCAGCACGTTGCATTGGTGATATTTGGGGAGCTAATATATACATACATATATATATATATATGATTTTATATATATATAGATGTAGTTATAAATGTAGATATACTCATATTTTGCATCCATCAATCACATGAAAAAAAATCATAATGGTTAGAAGATAGATCATTGGGTGAAGTCCAATATAGTTCTATCCAATAGCAACCAAAATGACATAGGTTAGTTGACAATTCTCAGTCCCTTTCAGTCTCTCCACAGCCCTCCTGCAGCCCATCAGCTCTCTGGGAGGGAAATTATGCGTCTGAAGAATGCAGACCACCCCAGGGTTTCCTTCCAGGCCCGAACCCTCAGAGAAGGTAGGGAACTACTATATCCCTGTTTTCAGAGAAATAGAAATTAGTAAAGATTTTGGTGGAGAACGGAAGGGAGGGATGAATTCAGTAAATCCATTCAGACTAGGTACACCCCAAGGACAAACCAAGCAAACTGAAGTGGGGCCAGAAGGTAAGATGCACAATAGTCATCAATTTCCTAGTGGCTAAGAGCTTAGTAAAGGTACTCTAGTACTTTACTTAGATAGATACTTAGATACTTAGTAAACATACTCTGTATACTGCAGTCAGTATCTATATCAGTGTTTCTCAACGGAGAAATATATAGGAGAGATCTCTTTTAAAGGAAAAATATTCTCTCAGACTCAAGCATTTGTATAAATTCTTTTAATAATAATATTTCTTACATGTAAACAAACAGAAAACTAAATATAAACTCTGCTGTTCGTAAAGCTGTTATACAAATTTAACAGTAAAATAAATTTACAAGTTGTGCACAAATAAAAAATAATGTTAATTTAATGTGGCACATGATGTGGCTGAGACAACAGTGCCCTTAGAAACCTAGACATACTACTGACTGGCCAGGTGTGCTCTTGGCCTTCGACGTGCTGGTAAATGTGTCTTGTGAGGACTCTGCTTTCCCATCACTTTCCTCTTCTCAATTTACCACAAAACCTTCATTTGTATAGCAAGCCATGAAGTGGAGGTTCACCTTATTTTCTCACTAGTTCATGACAATTAAAGTAGTAGTACCTTGTGCCAACTTGACTGTAAAAACAAACTGAAATACGTGTCCTAATTATGTGGCAGCTGTTAGTTATCATGCTGTCATACAGATAGCCCAGAATATGCTTAAAATTAAACACAAAAGTAAAACATATTTGTAGAAAACTCACAGACTCTGTCATTAGACTCAGTTCAAAAAACACTATCTTATTACAGTATATGTATAAATATACATGTTTAAGTTAGACTACTTTGTTAACTTATTAATAGTTTCTGCTGCTATTACCTGAGGACCGACATTATTATGCAGCAGTTGACTCTCCTTTCATTTGGACAATCAAGTCTCCTGTTTGTGGGGACTAAGCCATGGTCCATTCAACCTCACTCTCCCCAGACCCCTGGAGATTGGTGCATTGGGGACCATAGCTCAAACCATCATCATCCTCACTGACACGGTTTTTAAGTTGGCCGGCCCCATCAGATATTAATGAATGATTTTGAAAGCCACATTCACAGTGTAACATACCTTCTTGCAATGAAAAAAGACAGGCATGCTCCACACTCAGGTAAACAAATAACTGAAGCAAGACAATATATACATTCTAAAGCAGCGTTTGAGAGAGTTGTTTTCGTGATAAGCTGCCTTGGTAGGACAAGTCACAGAGTTTCACTGAGGCTTGTTTGTGACAGCTCCCCTCTTCTCCCTCCTTTTCTTGTGCGTTTCCCCCTTTCCACCTACTTTAGTTCTATGCTTCTCTTAAGGTTCCATGTAACGAATTTTTCCGTAAAGCTGAAGATATTTAATGTTTTTTTCTTGAAGATTATGCCCTCATCATTTAAATGAAAATGTGCTTCTTTTTATAAAATAGTAGTAGGTAGTTTTAAAAATTCCCTTCATTTGGAAAAATAAGGATTGGCAATGTTGGCTTTTCCTCCGAATATTTTTAAAAATTGTACGCGCCTAAGATCTGGAACCATTTGTCTAGAATACAGAGAAAACAGAAGACAGAGGAAGAAAGAGGAGTATGTGACACCTAGTAAGTTAATTGAAGTTGAACAAGTTAAGCGCCATAATATATTTCCTACGGGAGCCTTGGCGGGAATCCATAAGTCTCCTTTGGGAGTCAGGGAAGGCTTCACAGAGAAGGCAAGGTTTGAGCTGGGGCTTTAAGGATTAGCAAGAGAGATCGGCAGGGGATTCCGAGCAGAATGCATAATGCGAGCACACAGAGCACAAAAGAGCACGACGTGTCCAGCTGCGCTAAGTAGCCCGGTGGCTGTTGCGTCGAATTCTCGGGGTTAGGTGACCAAGGACGAGGCAGGGACTATTTTTCCCTACTTGGCCCATTTTCCCTACAGCTCATTGCACAGTGCGGAGCACACACCTTGCAGGAGCGCAATAAAAACTTGTTGAATTGGGACAGGGTGATGGAGTGTGCTGGGAAGCGGGGCATCTGGGTTCTTTCTCAGGCACTCGCGGTGTGACCTTGGCCAAGTCCCTTCTCTCAGGGCTGCGGCTGGCTGCTTAGTCACCAGCCGCGGGGAGAGCGAGGAGGAGGGGGCGAAGCGGCGGCCGCGGCAGCGCGCGCAGCCGGGCGGGCGGGCGGCGGCGCTTCAGTTCCTCCTCCGCTCCAGCAGGGGGCACGGGGAGCGGCTTCCCGCCGCCCGCCCCTCCCGGCGGCGCCGGCCGACTGCAGCAGTCGCGAGCCCGAGCGCAGTGGGCGGGCCGCGGCGACGACCGAGGCGGCGGCGGCGGAGGCCCCCGAGGTGCGGACTGGGTGGCCGGCGGGCCGCGGTGGCCTCGGGCAGCCTCTCGGGCGGCCGGGCACTCAGTCCCCGGGCAGTGGTGCTCAGCCCGCCAGGGAGCGGCGGCGGCGACAGCGGACAGGTTGGCGTAGGGGCAGGGGCGCAGCCCGGGGCAGAGAGGGAGCCCGAGCCAGGCCATCTCCAGCCATGTCCGACGAGGCGTCGGCCACCACCTCGTACGAGAAGTTTCTAACCCCCGAGGAGCCCTTCCCGCTGCTGGGAGCCCCTCGCGGGGTGGGCACCTGCCCCAGCGAGGAGCCAGGTTGCCTGGACATCAGCGACTTCGGCTGCCAGCTCTCCTCTTGCCATCGCACCGACCCGCTCCACCGCTTCCACACCAACAGGTACGAACCGCGGCCGAGGGTGCGGGCGGGGTACCCCCCCCACCCCCACCGCTCCAGCGGCAGGTCGCCGGGCGCCCAGAGCCTGGCCCTGCGCCCTCCCGCCCCTCCCCCACGCTCCCCGACCCGCGCTCCTTCCCGGCGGCCCCCCTCCCCCCCCCCCCCCCCCCCCCGTTTTCACCCTCGCCCTCCTGGTTTTCTTTTGGCCGGCATTTTACTCTCCCTCTCTTCCCCCATTCATCTTCTGACCGCAGCGACTCCTCCCTTCCCCCTCCCGCCCCTTCTGTGCCCTGCGAATCCCAAACCCCCACCCTTGGTATTTCGATGCTCCCCTGTTTCCATCCAGCCGCAAAAGTTTAACCCCTTCCATTTCCGGTACGCTATTAGAGTGGCTTTCGGATGGCTCACAATCAACCCATGGATCTTTTGAAATGTGGCACTTTTAAAGCCAGAATCTTCCTTTTCCCAATTTCTAACCTGTCTCACAGCCCTATTCCCCTCCCCCCCCCATTTTTTAGTGAAGCTCTAGCAAACCAGACGATTGTTTTTTCTCCCTCTCCTTTATTAACTCCCTGCCTTAGCGCGTTAGGCCCTGCCAAAATGTATAAGCTTAAATCTGGAAGGTTCCTTCATGTAGCGTATCCCTTGGTTTGCTCCCCCAGTGGAGGGATGGAGTGAGGCTTGGGATGGGCTTGATTAAACAAATTTATTCAGAGGATGCATTCCCTAACTGGTTTTATTGGAAGGTAGAGTGTTCTGGAGAATTCTCACATGCAGGCATTTCAGTGTTATACCAAATGTAGGGAATTTGAAGATGTTTTACACGTAGCTCCAACCTTTAATATAGGTGGATATTTGAGATGCATATACAAAGGCCTGGGAGGGTGTGTGGACAAGGGAGGAGGAGAAGGGTTCAGCTATGGAAAACACTGAAGTTGAATTAAGGAGTCTAGTTCTGATTTCTGATCCAATTTACAATATGAGCGTGAACAAGTTCTTCAACATTTTAATGTCTTTTGCATGTGCCCCCCGCCTCTTGAATCAGTCTGCAGATTTACTGAGCTTCTGAGGTACAAGGAAAGTATAAAACATGATTCTTACTTGAAAGAAAGTTTTAGTCTGGAAGCAAGGTGATGTAGTTAAATAATTATGCAGAACATCAGTATAACATATTTGAAAAGTGGTAGTAAATTTGTTATGACTATTCCAAATCCTCATTGCAAAAATTAGGAAACTGAGGCCCAGAGAGAAAAGACTGAGTACAAGGTCATAAAACCGAGTTAGGCAAAGCCAGGACTACTCCTTTGGAACCAGTGATGAAACTTGGAACAGCACTAATGGCTCCAGTGTTATAAATGGTTGTTACAGTTTCTTAGACTAACTCCCAGAAGCCTATTTAACTCATGATGATGTGACTATAACACGAATGTAACATACTCACGAAACCAAGTGTGCTTAGGGCTGTCTACGCTGGAAAATAATATAAAAAATACTTTTGCACATATTTGATATTTAAGTTTTGCAGGTTGGGAACAAGTCGTATATGCAGGAAAGTTAAACGATTTCAGAATTAGCCCGCTGTTGATGAGGGCAAGGGAGTGGGGACAGAGGGAGCGCCCTGCCAAAAAGGGTGGGGGTCATGGGGAGTGAAGCAAGGAGAAGAATACATTTCTTACTGCTTGTTCTCTTCTTTCTCCTCCTCCCCATTTTTCCTTGTTTTTCTACCCCTTTCTTAGAGACCATGGTAAGTCAAGGTTGTTTTCTAGAATGGGGCAGTGAAGATAGAGGGGGAGGTTCCTGTTCAGCCCCAGGTTTTCCAAGGCAAGCATTATTTTTCCTAGTTACAGCCTGCTTTTCTAAAACCTCCCTCTCCTACCCTGCTTTTCGCAGGCTTGGAACGGCAGTGGGAGGTCTAATGTATCCTGTTCTGTACCCTTTTCAGCAGAGATTCGGGGAAGCAGAATCAGCAGCACTTACTCCGGATGATGTTTCTGCCCAAGGCTACCTTGCTTTTTAAATCTTTTCTCCTGGAATGTTCTGCCGCCTTACCCCTCCTCAAGATGGTGTTTGAGAGGACCATATGCTTCCGGTCATTTTAGGGAGAAGCAAACAGCTAAATCATGTATAGGGGCAAAGTTTAGTTTAAGGAGTTGTTTTATTTTGAATTTGTATGTGTCACTTTTTTCTTCATACCACATCATTCACCAATTCAAGCACCAATCCAAAAATCAATCTGAATAGTTGAGTACGGATATTCTGCTTTGGGTTTAGTCATTACAAAACAAATTTCATTAAGAGTAGAAAGCTTGCCAGTGGGTAGATACTTGATTTGCCATTATTTTGCTTTTTCGTTGTTACCTGATAAGGAAACTGTGAAGAGTATTTAACGCCATGTAAGGGTCTTGTGATGATGACAATTTTGGGCCTGCTCCTTTGCCAGACTCTGGGCGCTATTTGCAGTTGTCGTTAACCAAGAGAGTCAGGGCACTAGTACTTATGATCCTTAAGGTTGAATGTTTATAGTGTTCAGATTAGTCACCTGTGACTTAGGTCGGTGTGTCATTGGTCTAGGTTCAGCTGAAGATAAATTACACGAACACAGCCAGTTTCCTAAGAATTCACACTTTCCCAGGAGTATCTTTTAGGATTTTATGACCAAGTTGGGTTTGTCTAGAACTTGGGGAGAATAAAATTAATCTCAATAAGCCAAAAAGCTTAATTTTTTTAATTGAGATGTCAATATGGAATATATATAGTGTTTAAGACATTTTTCTTTGGTTTTGGGGACAAGATTTTTCTGATGTAATTGTGGGTTTTGTCTTTGTCCACTGTAACCCTCCACTGTCATCAAAAAAGGATGTCATTTAGCAAATTGAAAAAATTATAATGCTATTGGTAGGTCCTATAATTAAAATGTGAGATGAAGGAAGTTAATATGAACTACTTGATGTGTTATTCTCTTCATCTTTCAGGAGTACATCAGTACTTTGAGCAATCTTGAAAAGCGTGTAGGAGGACAGTGCCTCACTTTTGTACACCCTTTTGGCAGGATACGAAATGAACTATTGTATAAAGCAGTTACTCAGTTGTGTGATTTTTTAGAGCCCCATTTTCAGTCACCATTAACCAGAAAAACCCCAAGACTGCTGTGTGCCCTTTGTGCCACCCACAGTTTTCCTATCTCAGTGTAGAATTAGAGATGCAGAATTGCTGTGAGCTGCAGGTGGGAGAACCACGTTTCGTGAAGTGAGATAGGTTCCAGAGGCAGGAGGCATTTGCTTGGGGGACTTGTTGAGACAAGCTGACAGTGGGGAGCAGGCTTGGGAGAACTATCCAGGCTAGAAATGTGGATTTGGGCTTAATCAAAACAAATTCTAGTAGCGTGATAGGAGTGGAGCTGTGGGTTACAAAGGTTGAGAGAGTAGAAGAAACTTTTCAATAAATTTAGCAGGGAGAGGAAGGAGAGGAGATGTAATAATTTGAAAAAAAGTGAAGGTTTCTTCGTTTGTTTTTTGCCTTGTTTAGTCTTTCTTTTCCAAGAATAGAGATTTTAGCTCCCTAGAAGCAGCCCACAGGAAAGGGAGAAATTGAAAATACAAGACAGGTGGGATGACAGGAAATGGGTGGGATGAACTCAGAAGCCCACGTGGAAGAATTAGCCTAGAAGTGACATAGGATGGTTTTTACTTCCAAGACTGTAAAAGGGGGCGGGAGGCATGGATAACCATCCCAGGACAGTTGAGGTCGCTGGGAGGAGGGTTGGGAATTTGAGTGAGTAGAGTAGGGGGGTTGTGTCATCTGCTCTAACTTGGGACCCCGATGGCCTGTTGGGCTCTGGAGGAGTAGCAGAGGTCAGGGTGTCTGTATCGGGATTCTGGCAGGGAGTCAGTAATGAATACAATAGATGATAGTGGACTGTTCCCTGAGAATGAATGCATGGCGTGGATTTGGAATGACTTTCATCAGTGACAGTAGGACTTTATTCCACCATGCTCCTTGGCTGGATTCTCATCCTGAGAATTAATATTTAGGTCTGCCTGAGAGACAGAGGGCTGCAGAAGAATGTGTATATGGTGTACATGCTTTTCTTAATTTTACCAAAATATTACTGAAAGTCCTTTGTCTGTGTATTCTTGCTGAAAAGCCTTAGAGGTAAATGTTCTTGCTTTACTTTTTTTTTAATTAACATTTGGGCAGCAAGCCTAGTTATTGAGTTAAACCCCCTTTCATTGGGATTCTTTTCAACAATTTTCTTTTAAGATACAGAGAGAGTCTTTGTGAATAATTTTAGGGTTCTAGCTAGGATCTTAGTGTTCGGTAGCTTTCTCTTAGTGGAATAAAATGTCAGGGCTTTGTAAATTTGAATAGTTCAGTGCTGAGCATATGCACACAGTGGTCATTCATTATACTTTTGAAGCCAACAGAACAGTCTAAAAGAATCACACTTAAATTTTTATTAAAAAGCTCATTATAGAAAATTGTGGGCACATACAGAAGTATAAAGACCACTCATCATCCCTTTCACTAAAGATAACAACTGTCAACATTTTGATGTTCTTTCTATGTTTATATACAATTTTTAAAAATCAAGCTCAGGCTGTGTGTATAAATCGTGACCAGGGTATTTGCACTTACATTGTGAGTGTTTTCCTTTTCAGTAAATAGTCAGAAAATAGATTTTTTTTGTTTTGGGGACGTGAGGGAGATTGGCCCTGAGCCAACATCTGTTGCCAGTCTTCCTCTTTTTGCTTGTGGAAGATTGTCCCAGAACTAACATCTGAGCTAACATGGCTTGCTGAGCAGTGTGTAGGTCCACACCCAGGATGCAAACCCGTGAACCCCAGGCCGCTGAAGCGTAGTGTGCCAACTTAACTACTACACCACAGGGCTGGCCCCGGAAAATAGATTTTTAATGATTATAAATAACTTTATGTATTATATAAATATATATTACATTTATAATGATTATAAGAACACCATTATTACTTAATTATTCCACATGTTTGGGGGCATTTATTTTCCCTTTTTTGGCTATTATAATATTGTTTGGACATGTTTGTACAGACATCTGTTTTCCAAATTTCTCTTTGGGGAAGAGGATAGATTACTAGAAGAGCAATTACTGAATCCAAAGGAATGAACCTCTTTAAAGCTCTTATATATACACTACTGAATTGCTTTTCAGAAAGATTATGCCAATTCAGCCTTCCCACCAGCAGTGGATAAAAGTACTTCCAACTTTGTTTTTATCCATATTGCCTTAAAATAATAATAAAAATAATGTTTGCAAATTAGAAGGTAATAGCACTTAAAAAAATCTCTAATAGTAAAAAGCATTATTGTTCTATTTTATAAATGATTTGTTTCAAGTATGAGCCCAGTTTCCTTGCTACTGTAAATTAAAAAAAGGAAAGAAAAAAGAGCAAAGGCTTCTAAGAATACCCAGAACCCTGTCATGGATCTGGAAAACTGAGGAATATACTGGTTTTGCCCTAGGGTAAGAGCACAAAACCATGCAAATTCCTGACTCCCTTGTTAGTGATCTAATCAATATTATTAAATTTGGCATAGTTTTTTCAAAAGAAAAGCCATTGTTACTCCTGGAGGGAAACAGATTTCTGCCTATTTTTTGCAAGCTGAAAAGAAATTCTTATTAAAAACAGTTGTCTAATAGCTATTCCTAGCATATAACACAGTACTTGGCACATAGAAGATACTGACTAAATGTTTGTTGAGTGAGTGAATGAATAAAGATTTTAAAAAGTCATATACAATTTAAAGACACCAGAGGAAAAATAGTTTTCCCCGGACACAGTGTAGATATGGTTTACTGTGTCTAGAACAAAACTTGCGATTGCCATTCACAGCTTTGATATTGCCTGACTTGGGCAGTTTGGTTAATTCTCCTAGGTTTGTTGATTTTTTAAAAATGAGGATACTGCCTACCTAACAAGCATGTGATGAAACTAGGTCATATTACAAAGTATTCTAGGATTCTTAGATGAATTTTAGATTTTCGCCTGTTTATAAAAGTTTGTTGACATCTGCTTTTGTATTTACTGAACTATACTAGTTTAGAGTGTGTGTGTTTCAGTGCTTTAAAATCTTCTACCTTTAGCTCAAAGGAAAAGGTGCCGTAAAATTGTCAAGTTGCCCAAATTTTGTAAATCAAGAACTTTGGAATTAAGATTAGCCATACAAAATAAGAGGGGAAGTTAAAAAGTGAAGTACACAAGTCAAGAAAAAACTGGATTTAATGAAGGATGAGAAACAACCTAATAATAGGTAAATAACAGGCTTTTCTTCAGGAAGTCATTATTTCAGTACCTTATTAGTATCGGATATACTAAATCATTGTCTTAAGGATTAATTCCCTAGGCTACTGCCAAAGCAATGAAGATTATTTTGTGAATAGTATAAAGCTAGTGGAAATTTACAAAAGAAAACAGATTTGTAGATTTCAAGATCAAAAAAAGAAAAAATATATAACCCTACAACAAATACTACAGACAAAATGTTAATATCCTTAAATGCAGAAAGAACTCTTAGAAAATCAGTAAGGGAAGCATTAACGCATAGAAAAATGCTGTAGTAAAATAGCTCATAAGTATTTTTAATTTTGATCTTGCCAGTAATCAAAGAAAGAAAATTGATATAAAAATGTTTTTCTCCTATCCGATAGGTAAAAATTTTAAAAATGAAAATTCCAGTGCTGTTGAGGTTGTGGTGAAATGAGCACTTATAGATACTGCTTTGGGGAGTGTAAGTTGGTGTAGCCTTTCAGAAAGCTGTTTAAGTATACTGTGACCCTTAGAAGTGTTCATATTCTTTGACTCAGTACTTTCCTTTCCAGTAATCTAGCCTGAGAGATTATATATCTGGATAAATAATTCTAAACAAAAAGGTTCATCTCAGTATTATTTGTAATACCAAAAAAACCTGGAAACCGCCAAAGTATCTATAATTGAGGGGGTAAGGTTAAATAAATTGTGATACACTTAATAAATGGAATATTATATAGATATTAGAATGTTTTCAAGTAATATACTTGGGGAAATGTTCAGTATATAATGTTAAGTGAAAAAAAGCAGGATACTAAAATATACCTATGCAGAATGCTGATTCTGTAAAAAAATATGTATGCATGTAGAAAAAAGTACCAAAATATTAGGGATTAGTTATTGCTGGGTAATGGAATTATTGGTCATTTTAATCTTCTTCATCACTCCTTTCTTACTCCACCATCTTTGTAATGATCCTGTATAACATTGATATGTAAATGTTACTTAAATATAAGAAACACTTTTTGAGCTTCTACCTGTGTACTTTGTTGGTGCTTTTCGCTGCCCTGCAATGACTACCCTCTTCCTTTAATAATAATAATAATAATAATAATAATCATAGCTGCCATGTCTTGAGCACTTTTTCAGTATGCTAAGTGCTCTGTCTGCATTTTCATGTAATCTTCACAGTATGCACATTTTAAAGATGAGGACGCAGGCTTGGAGAGGCTGTGTTTTGCTTAAGATAAACAGCAGGTAAGTGACAGAGCAAGAATTTGAACTCAGTCTGACTCCAGAGCTTACTCACAACCACTAAGCTATGTTTTGTTTATGGATGAAGGTTTTACTTTACTCCTAATTTAAATACATTTTTCTTTTAAAGTATTTTATAGAAATTTTTAGACAGATACAAAAGTAGAGAGAATAGTGTAATGAACCCCATATACCCATGATGCAGCTTCAGGAATTATTTGCACGTGGTGGTGTGTTTTATCTTACCCCTACTCATTCCCCAAACCCTTCCTTATTATTTTGGGATAAATCCCAGACATATTTCATTCATAAATATTTTAGTATAAGTCCTAAGTGCTCCTAAGAAAATAATCACAATATCATTATCATGCCTAAAAATATACCCACATTCCTCATAAATGTCATAGAAGTATCCTATTAATATCTTAAGATTGTGTGGATTCTGTAGTTCCTGTTGTGATTTCTTTTGTGTTGTGTTTTTAAGGTGGAACTTAACTTCTTGTGGAACAAGCGTTGCCAGCTCAGAATGCAGTGAGGAGCTGTTTTCATCCGTTTCTGTTGGAGATCAAGATGATTGCTATTCTCTGTTAGATGATCAAGACTTCACTTCTTTTGATTTATTCCCTGAGGGGAGTGTCTGCAGTGATGTCTCTTCTTCAATTAGCACATACTGGGATTGGTCAGATAGCGAGTTTGAGTGGCAGGTACGTGTTTTTTTTTTTCTTATATTGCCATCATTACTCCATAAGTAGAAGTATGGATTTTTATTTTGATATTTTCATCTCTGCCTTAAAGTAAATTTCTCTAGCATTTATCCAATCCTGCAGATTCTCTGACAGCAGTAAGAATTAGATGGAATATGTAGCCTTTATTTTTGCTAATGTACCTTTTAGGCTTCTGATGCTACAGATATCCTTTTGTAGATTTTCATGTAATTTAATACTTGTATAATGTTTCCATTATTATATATCATCAGTACCTTTCTGTTCATGAATGCAAGCAAATTTACTCTTCCTACATTATAATAAATAGTCTTTGTGTCCTTATAGGCACAATATCTTTACATCAGGGTCACGTTATAGATCTAAGATCACAAACCACTATTACCATGAATGCATAATTTTTAGTTCTGTTATCAGAAATACAATATAATTTCTCATTTGTATTCTCTTCATATGAAGAGATGTTTTTCGCCTGACAATGTTTTTTCTTCTTGTGGCACATATCCCGTGTAAAATGGCTTTGTGGCAAATTGTTTGAAAATGCTGTCTTGTAATGAGTGCAATCTATCAGAAAATGTAGATCATGTTATTGTGACATCTATTTTTCTGGTTGTAAAAGACAATAACATTTAAAGAAGCTTTGCTTGCACACAGCAATGATGTAACAGTTACTTGAATGCCCGCTATATTTGAAAGCCATCTAAATACTTGAAGTTGTATTCCAAAAGAGGAATCAAATATTACTTTATTTCAAACAATTTTTTATTAAAATATCAAATAATACAGAATGGCATAAAATTAAAAATAAATCTCCAAGTCCCACTCTGCTCTTGTTACCACTATTAAGAGCTTGTGCAGATACAAGTGTGTTTGCATAGTGTTAAAAACACACACACAGGGGCTGACCAGGTCCCGTAGTGGTTAAGTTCATGCACTCTGCTTCAGCGACCTGGGATTCGCAGGTTTGGATCCCAGGCCCGGACCTATACACCGCTCATCAAGCCATGCCTGGTGGCATCCTGCATACAAAATAGAGGAAGATTGGCACAGATGTTAGCTCAGGGACAATCTTCCTCAAGCAAAAAGAAGATCTGCAAAGGATGTTTAGCTCAGGGCCAATCTCCCTCACCAAAACAAACAAACAAACAACAAAAACAGACACACAAATGGGATCATACTTCAGCCACTGTTTGGCTCTTTGCTTCTTTTCGACTGATGTATCTCATTCTTTTTGATAGCTGCATCATAATTTATTTAATCAGTTCCCTAATAATGGATGTTTAGATTGGTTTTCAGTTTTTTTGTTTTATAAACAATGCTACACTGAAAACTAAGAGCTTTTAAAGAGGAAAAAACATCCACAGCCCTTCTATTTTTATATCTTGTCTCATTTCAAATGCTTCTATTTTATTTATGGTTGTAAATATGATTTGGATAAAACTTATAAAAAATTTTTAACTAGAAAAATTGAGATAAAATTCACTTTTTAAATAATTTTTAAAGTGTATAATTTAGTGACTTTTAATATATTCACAGTGTTGTGCAGCTGTCACTTCTATCTAATTCCAGGACATTTCCATTGCTCCAGAAAGAAACCCATACCTGTTAGCAAATGGTCCCAATTCCCCTCTACCTCGGTGCCCTGGCAACTACTAATCTACTTTAACTATGGATTTGCCCTTCTGGACATTGCATATAACGTACTCATAGAATATGTGGCCTTTTGTGTCTGGGTTCTTTCGCTTAGCATAATGTTTTCAAGGCTCATCCATGTTGTAGCCTCTAACAGTACTTCATTCCTGTCTTAGCTCCAACCGCTAAAACAAATACCATAGACTGGGTGGCTTAAATAACAAATATTTATCTCTCACAGTTCTGGTGGCTGAAAGTCCAAGATCAGAATGCTTTCATGGTCAGGTTTGGTGAGGACCCTATTCCTGATTCGCAGATGGCTGCCTTTTGCTGTATCTTCACATGGAGTGGGGAGAGAGAGCTCTGGTCTCTTCATCCCCTCATCAGGTCACCAATCCCATCATGGGGGCTCCACCCTCATGACCTCATATAAACCTAATTACCTCCCAAAGCCCCACCTCCCAATATCATCACATTGGGGATTAGGGCTTCAAGATATGGCTTTGGGGGGACATAAATATTCAGTCCACAACAATTCATTTCTGTGGCTGAATATTCCATTGTATGGGTACATCACATTTTGTTTATCCATTCATCAGCTCATGGGTTGTTTCCACTTTGGGGTTATTATGAATAATATTGCTGTGAACATTCAGGTGCAAGTTTTTATATGGATATATATTTTTAATTCTCTTGAATATATACTTCGGAGTAGAATTGCTGGTTTATGTGATAACTTTATGTTTAATTTTTGAGAAACTGCCAAAATATTTTCCAAAGTGGATGTACCATTTTACATTTCCACCAGCAATATGTGAAAGTTCCAATTTCTCCACATCCTTTCCAACACTTGGTATTGTCTGTCTTTTGATTATAGCTATCCTACTGTGTGTAAAGTGCTATCTCATTGTGGTTTTGATTTGCCTTTCCCTAATGATGAAAGATGTTGAGTATCTTTTCATGTGCTTAATGGCCATTGGTATATCTTAGGAAAAATGTTTATTCAAATCCTTTGCCCATTTTTAAATTGTGTTATTTGTCCTTTATTGTTGAATTGTAAGAGTTCTTTGTATATTATGGCTACTAGAGCCTCACATAAATTATTTGCAAAAATCTTTGCCATTCTGTGGGTTCTTTTCACTTGATAGTGTCTGTTCACTCGATAGTGTCCTTTGGCACACAAATGTTTTTAACTTTACAGAAGTCTAATTTATCTGTTTTTTCTTTGAATGCTGTGTTTATGATGTCATAATTAAAAAACCATTGCTTAATCCAAGGTCATGCAGATTTTCACATTTCTTTTTCAGAGTTTTAGAATTTTAGTTCTTACATTTAGGTCTTTGATCCATTTTGAGTTATTTTAGATTTACGGTGTAAGATAGGAGTCCTGATTCTTTCTTTTACATGTAGATATCCAGTTGTCCCAGCACCATTTGTTGAAAAGACTATATTCTTTCCCTATCAAATGATCTTGGTACCCCTGTGGAAGTGAATTGGTCATAGATGTATAGGTTTAGTTCTGGACTCTCAATTCTTCTTCATTGCTATATATGTCTGTCCTTATGCCAGTACCACACTGTTTTAATTACTCTAGCTTTGTAGTAAAGTTTGAAACCAGGAAGTATGAGTTCTCCCACTTTGTTCTTCTTTTATCAAGATTGTTTTGGATATTTGGGGTTTTTTTTTGCAGTTCCATATTAATTTTAGGATCAGGTTGTCCATTTCTGCAAAAAGGGCAATTGGAATTTTGATAGGAATTGCATTGAATCTGTAGATAAATTTGGGGAATAGTGCCATCTTAACAATATTAAATATTCCACTCCATCAACATGGGATAGAATGTCTTTATTTATTTGGGTCTCTTTAAATTTCTTTCAGTGATATTTTGTAGTTTTCATTGTTCAAGTCTTGTACTTCCTTGGTTCAGTTTATTCCTAAATATTTTATTCTTTCAATGCAGTTTTAAATGGAATTGTTTTCTTAATTTCATTTTCAGATTGTTTATTGCTAGTGTATAGAAATACAGCTGATTTTTGTATATTGATTTTGTATACAGCAACTTTGCTGAACTCATTTGTTAGCCATAATAGTTTTTTTCTGTGTGGATTCTTTAGGGTTTTCTATATTAAAGATCATGTCATCTGTGAAGAGAGAGTGTTTTCCTTCTTCCTTTCTAATCTGGATAGGTTTTTTTTCTTGCTTAATTACCCTGCCTAGAGCTCCAATACGATGTTGAACAGAAGCAGCAAAAGCAGCATCCTTGTCTTTTTCCTGATCTTAGAGGAGAAACTTTCAGTCTTTCACCATTGAGTGTAACATTAGCTGTAGGTTTTTCATGGATGCCCTTTATCATATTGAGGAATTTCCTTCTGTTCCTAGTTTGTTCAGTGTTTTTATCTGAAAGGGTATTAGATTTTTCTCAAATGCTTTTTCTGCATTATTGAGATGATCATGCAGCTTCTCTCCTTTATTCTACACTCATGCATCACTTGACGGTGGGGATACATTCTGAGAAGTGCTTCATTAGGCAATTTCGTCATTGTGTGAACAGCAAAGAGTGTATTATAGAAGGTATAGCCTACACACCTAGGCTCTGTAATACTAATCTTATGAGAGCACGGTTGTATGTATGGTCCGTCGTTGAAAGAGACATCATTATGCAGCACATGACTGTATTGGTATGATGTACTACATTGACTGATTTTTGTATGCTGACCCACCTTGCATTCCTGGAGTAAATCCTAATTGGTCATGGTATACAATCCTTTTAATATGCTGCTGGTTTTGGTTTGCTAGTATTTTGTTGAGGATTTTTGCTTCTGTATTCATAAGGGATATTGATCTGTAGTTTTCTTGTGATGTGTTTGTATCGCTTTGGCCTTGGAGAATGAGTTAGGAAGTATTCCTCTTTCTTCTGGATAAAATACTGTAATAAGTTGTTCTCATTTAACATGTAAACTTTTTCATGATCTTCATAATGACTCTGTTTTTTTGCTGAGGAAGATTAGCCCTGAGCTAACATCTGTGCTAATCTTCCTCTATTTATATGTGGGTCACCACCATAGCATGGCTGATGAGTGGTGTAGGTCCACACCTGGGGTCTGAACCTGCAGACCTGGGCCACTGAAGCAGAGCACGCTGAACTTAACCACTAGACCACAAGGCTGGCCCTCATAATGACTTTTTTAATGACTACATAATATCCCGGATACTAGATGTGCCAGAACTTGTGAAACCATTCCCCTATTTACATCTGCCTCAGTCTTTTTTCTGTTATAGATACAGCAGTGAGCATGTTTATCTGGGTACCTTTTTATTCTTCAGTGCCTCATTTTTTTAAATGCATGCTTTGTATTTAAAATCAGACTACAAGGATTCTTAATAAAGTGTAGTCAGATGGACTCATGATAATTCTGAGAAAAATTCTTTATGCTTATTTCATATGTTTTATTTAGAGTTCTTTTTCATAATGTTGCCAAGTGGCAGGTGTTTTTTCTTATTTTAATTGCTGACTTTTTCACTCATTTCATGAGGAATTACAGTGGAAAACTGTCCCCAACCACTCACTGTTAATGTGCATGACTGACTACAACATTGCCTACAATACTGAACAAAAATAAGACCTGCCTTAGTAATGTGTTTTCCCGCTTCTCAAATTGGAGTGTGGGTACTCTGTTACCATGGATATTTGCTACTTAAATATGCTGAAAGGTTTAAAACGCTCTCTTGTCTTTGTAGGACCTCATAATGATGAGCAGTAAATTATCCAAGAAGATAATTACAAATTATGTGTTAGGATTCATATAGACTAACAATCATTGACTGTAGTTTAAAAATTTGTATTACCTCTGTTCTGATTAAAAACCGCATCTCTTGAAGTCTTTCTTTTTAACAGATATTTCAGTTACTACTAAAGTAAATATAAATGATTCATAGATTCTCTGGGAAGAAAAATACTAACTACTTCATAAGGCAGGATGTTACCTGAGAATGAAGCAGCATCTTAGCATTTGAAGTAGCATCAAAGCATTTTGCTGTGCTGATAGTTTTCTTTGCTTGCAGTCCTTTTATTATTAAAGATGTATTTGACTGTTCTTAGAGCTTGAGAAATTATTTTATTCTTGAGCAGGAAAGCATAGAAAATTTAAAGAGTGAGTAATTCAGCTGTCACTTTGAAACCTAGAGGTGCAATCTGAAATTACACATCAGCTGTTACAGAAATGAGCTTACTCATAAAATTTTGCTGCATACTGCAGAAAATATGGTAGAGGTTTGATTTAATTCTCCCTACTTGTCACAATTACTGACTATAATATAAATAAACCAAATATTGTTGCTCATGAAAAATATGGGGTGAGAATTATCAAGCATTTTTATCCTGAAATATATTATCAGTCATAAAGTGGAAAATTGCTGGTCTAATAAATATACAGGAGCCCATACAATTAATTCTGATGTACATCCGCAGCTCTAATCCCATCTCTCCAATTGACTACTTGACATTTCCACTCGAATGACCTTATTATTTAACGCTAACCCATTATCTTATGCTGAGTCCTTGATCAGTAATGCAACTTTCAATTACAGTGTTTCCATGGAAAAAAAATAGATTCTGCTTTGAGACCTGTCTTACAGTGTAGTGAAAAATGACTACTGTCATTTCAAAGGACAGTTGTACTTGGCTTTTCTCATTACAAACTCTCCATATCCCAAAATACATTCTTCTCTCATTCCAAACTACCTGCAAGGCAAGACGGCCTGGCAAGTTGAAAGCACTAGGCTTGTGTCCTACTTTGGATATTACCACTAACCATATGACCCTCCCTAGACATCATTTTTCCTTATTTGTAAAACGAGAGTGTTGGACTAGAAGATCTAGAACATTGCTTTAGGTCTGTTGCTATAAAAATTAAGGTCTTTAAGTGCATCACCCTGGATGGGTTGTATGATTGTGAAATGTCACCAGCTTTCTTCTGGTCTCACATGTGGTCATCAGACTATTATCCTTATCCACTCACTTATTAAATAGTCTTGTTAAGTGTATTTCATTCAAAATTTTCCCTATCTGTTGCCATTTTTCTTTCCATTTTTGCTTATCTTAGTCCAGGCCTAGATCATAAGAACTTTCTGTCTAATTTGAGTCTTTCCTCACTTTACTTTGTCCCCATACTGCTTTTTAACTCATCTTCCCTTAACACCAATTTCATCAAGTTGCTTCTCCTTAGAAAAATGTTATTGGCCTACTACTATGTATCACGTAACAGCTTCTGGTTCATTTGCTAAGCTTTCAAATCCCTAGCACTGTTTTCGTATTTTAATCATAGTGGTCTCCTTAACTCATCCTTTTTTTTTTCGTCTATGGTTTGATTAAATTATTTTCCTTACCTGAATGCCTTTTTCTTTTCCCCATTCTGTCATTTTGAGAAACTACCTCGTGAAACTTAACCCAGCCGCTTTAGTAACACGTGGTATTCTCTGAGGATTTATGCTACCTTTTCTAAGGGTTCAAAGCCGTGGCAAGGGAGCGGAAAAGGAAAATACATCGATTTATTGTCACCTATGTGCCAGGCATGTTACCTCATTTAAACCTCTCAACTGTCCTTTGAGATGGGTGGCATTAACCATAATTTACGGAAGACTCTGAGGCTCAAAGAAGCAAACTAACCACCACAAGATCACCCGGCTAGTGAGCAGTGCAACTGGATTGGACCTCTGTTTTGGATCTTTTTATTTCTCCCTGAAAAAATGGCCAAAGAACCAGTAATTGCCCTTTTTTACAACCCCTCCTCCAATAAACACAAACAGAATTAAAGGCGTAAATTTAAGTGCTTAACATGTAGTCTGCCATCTAGCAGATATTTGCTAAAGATTTAGATGAACATTTTTCTTAAATTTTGAGAGTAGTGATATTTTGAGAGTTCCTTTCTCTACCTAATTTGTCAAAGGAGCTTGAAGTCGGGGAGGCCTTTCATCTAAAAGTAGTGTCTCATTTTATTTTAGGAACCCCAGGGAGATCTTTAATGTAATAGTATTGTGATTTGAAGTCTTTCAAGGGGAAAGTAGCAAAACATTTTCTTTTTTGACGTTAAAGGCTGAAAAAGAGATGGCCTTCATCTGTGCATTCGGCGGCAATCATCCTTTCATGACACTGACTAGATAACGTTAGGGCTAAGGGTGAACAATTCAGTGTTAGTTAATGAGATTTTAAAGGAAGTCATACAAATTGCTGGAAGTCACTTACGCCCTTGGATTCATCAATGACTGTCAAAATGAAAATGTGGTTTTAAGAGTAGTAACTAACTTAGACAATTTTATTCTAAACATCATGGTCACCTTGCATAGTGATTAACTCCATTTTTGTGTCTTCACTCGTCTCTTCTATGTGATTGAATCCCCGATACCTGCCCCCTTGTAGCTCTCCTAAGCTGTAATCCTGCAGCATCATCTTACTGCTAGATATTTCCTTTGATGACCTGTCGTCTCAAACCTAGCATTTGTCATTTGCTATGTTGTATAATTGTATATTTGTGTTATTGCATTATCTTCCTTAGTAGAGCATAATGTCCTTGTGTGAGCACCATCACTTGCGCTCCTTTGAATCCCCTGTACCTATGAAAGTGCTCTGGGTACAGTAGGAGGCCAAATACACGTGATTGCAATCTTCTTCACAGCTAAAGGAGGTTTTCTCTTTTGGTAGCTTCAAAAACCTAGTAATCATCCAGAGTTCAGGTGTAATTGCAAAGTCTATAGAACCAAAAAAACAATACGAAACCAAAAAGTTGTTGATTTGTGCCTTGTGAAAAACGAAAGCATTATCTTTGAAAATTATTATGTATTCCTTGTAGAAGAAAATATTTTATCTTCTTGATGAGTGACTTAAGCACATTTATTTAAAATTAAATCCATTCTGACTTTTGGAGGTGATGGATATATTTATTACCTTGATTGTGGTGATGGTTTTACAGGTATGTGCGTATGTCCAAAGTCATCAAATGGTGTATGTTAAATACGTACAGTTCTTTGTACATCAGTTATAACTCAATGAAGCTGTTAAATATTAAATCCATCCTAACTGGGTTTTAATAGACAATATAAAATATAGCAAATATTTTTGCTGTTCATCTCACTTTAAACTGATGTGATTTTCTGTGTATTAGGCTTACTTCTATTTCCTCTGTCTATACATTGTCTCTTACCATTTTTTAAAAAATTTTTCTTTTCTAATACTTATGGTCTTTAAAGTGGTTTTCTTTATATTAACACCACATTTTAAATTATTTTGATTGTCTCAAGGTTCTTAATACAGACTTGAAGACAAGGACCATGATTTATTTGTCTCCATATTGGCAGTTTGACTAGCACAGTGTCTGGCAAAGAGCCAGGGAGTGGGAGATCACTCAGGTCCCCTGAGAGTAGACCAGTACCCTTATTCATTATGCTGTGTAGGCCCTAGCCTACATTCACATTATGAATTAAAAACCTTAATGATGATTGACTCTTAAGTTAGCACTTTAACAAGTCTTCCTGATGATTTTAAGCTCTTGGGAAATATCTCTAATTGAATAAGTGTATACAAACAGTATGCTGATATTGCTGCTTTGTCTAAAATAGGAATGAATCAGAATTAATGGTTTCTGATTCTGTATTTGTTATTAGTCTTTTATTAAAGTAATTTTTAATCAGTATGAAACACGCTGTGGTATTTAAAATGTATATTTTTTTAAAAACTTGCTTTCCCTATCCCCTTCTCCTTATGTTTATCAAGTTACCGGGCAGTGACATTGCCAGTGGGAGTGATGTACTTTCTGATGTCATACCCAGTATTCCAAGTTCACCTTGCCTGCTTCCTAAAAAGAAAAACAAGCACCGGAATTTAGATGAACTTCCTTGGAGTGCAATGACAAATGATGAGCAGGTAGACATCTCGACATTCTTATTTAAAAGGATATCTGTGGAGAATATGTGAAGTGCAATTTATTGCCTATTTAAAGCTACTGGGTAAATGTGGATTGCTTAGTCAATCTGACTTTGAGCTTTAACTGTTTTGCAGGGAACAAATATAACATTAATTGCTTCTGATATTTAAAACACCTAAGTGGCACACTAAAAGATCTGAGATTTTGGCATTGATCTTGTTTATTATAATTTTTCATCACATAGGTGGAATATATTGAATATCTGAGTCGTAAAGTCAGTACTGAGATGGGTCTTCGGGAGCAACTTGATATTATTAAAATAATTGATCCTTCTGCTCAAATCTCCCCTACAGACAGTGAGTTTATTATTGAACTTAACTGTCTCACAGATGAAAAATTGAAGCAGGTATGTAAAGAAAATACAGATTGTACAGCTATTGAAAACACCATTGTCTTATAACATGTAGACTTGAATAATCGTATGTAACCACATAGATAATTACAGTCAAAAGCACTGCTGTGAAATGTCATATTAGAAAAAATGATGGCAATATTTGAGAATGCATGATTTTAAGAGGTTTTATGTACATTTCACCTGGCAGTACTTTTCTGGGATCATGTGGATCTAGAACCTACTGCTTCGGTGTGTAGGCTTTGAAACTTAATGTCACCACTTAAGGGGTGGTTACACTAAGGTATGGATTTATTCTAACTCAACTTAGAAAGACAGAATCAAAATACTGATTATCGAGGGCTATGCTTGAGTGCACATCTGAGCTGAGGGATTTGAGTGGTCTTAGAGAGTAACTGAACCTGGCTAGGGTAAATAACATGTAATGAATTTTCTTTCTGCTCTTCTGAAATACACATTTCTGGTATCTTCTAAATATAGTCTTTATTGCTTTCTTTCTTTCTGGTACATAGCTGAACGAATACTTATGTTCTACTTTTGTTTTTTTTTTATTTTTTGCATTTATCATCATTTGTGAGAAATTTCTCTCCTTTTAGTATTTCAACAGACGTACTAAAATTGTCTACATTCCAGCCCATTTTTCATTAGTATGGTATATTGATGCCTTGCATTTGAAGACAGGTACTGTGGGCCCCTAGCTAAGATTTAGGAAACACCCTAATCTTAGATATAAGCAGCAACTTACTTCAGTCATCTTAAGTGGAGTCCTTTAAAAAATGCCTGATCTCATTTATTTTATGTTATTGTTAGTTTCTGTTTCTGAGTGTTATTTTCTTATAATCCTAAATTCTGGAGGCGAGTAGCCTTCCATTTACTGATACTTTATATGCTTTTAAAATCTAGCTCCATTATATGTATTGTAGAATTTTGAACATTGTCAGTTTTTCTGGTACTTGTTTGTACATTTAGAGATTCTCTTGTCCTTATGCCCTACTTATGTACATATTTGACCGTCTTTAAGTACAACATTCTTTTATTCTTTCCTCCAGTATTTTGAGGCTAGAACATCAAGGAACAGCACTAACCGGTTTTTGTCTGTGCGTTCCAAGGTCAGGAACTATATCAAGGAGCATAGCCCTCGTCAACGGCCCGCAAGAGAGGCCTGGAAGAGAAGCAACTTTAGCTGTGCAAGCACCAGTGGAGTGAGCGGTGCCAGTGCCAGCGCCAGCAGCAGCAGTGCCAGCATGGTCAGTTCTGCAAGCAGCAGTGGGTCCAGTGTTGGAAACTCTGCTTCAAACTCCAGTGCCAACATGAGTCGAGCACACAGTGACAGCAACCTGTCTGCAAGTGCAGCAGAGCGGATTCGGGATTCAAAAGTAAAACGTCTAATCAATACAAAACTTTCCCTTTCTCTATTAACATTAGTACTCCTTCAGATGAATTTCTTGAAGAGTTAAAATTATCCTGCTATCTAGATGCCTGTGGGTTTTGGTTGTAATTGAATAAGCAGAATGCTCTGCTCTTGGACAAAGCCCTCTAGGCCGAGTGCTTTGAAATACTGTTTTGACCCACAGCCATATCACATTCAATTTTACCTGATTTTTGTGTCTGTTTTGAGTATGGTAAATTGATGGAAATAATGAGTGAGTCTCAGGATTGCAATATTGACTGCCACTCACTATTGAGCGGATCTCACTATGTTGCTAATGTTGCTGTCTATTAGCTCCTAAGAATGTTCTGCATGTCTTTGGTGTGTGTTAAATGTTTTCTTAATGTTTTAATCTTGAATGTTTCTTCTTAACTCTTTCAAAAATGTAATAATGCTTTCTCTAATTTCTGTCTACTCTTTTCACAATTGGAAAAATGCTGTACAATATTATTGAGCACGTAAAAAATAGGAGGTGTAAGTGTATATAGAATGGTTCTGTGATGCTTAGCAGGAGAGTTCAATTCCTTGCAGTAGCGACAGTCTGGAGCCAACTTAAGGATGATAACGGTGTCTCTATAACTCTTTGGGAACCACTGGTGACTAGAAGATACACAATGATTCCTTCTCTGGCTCTTACCGAAGTAGCAGAAACATAGCCAGCTTTGTTGGTTGCCAAGGGATTCCTCTGGATATGTGGTCATTCCTTTTTGGCACCAGTGACACGGAATAGAGTACCCACTGAGTTTCTAAATGGGCTTTTAAGTTGGTATTTGCCTAATATGAAAAAGACATGATTCTTTCCCAGCCATTGTAAAATTCCTAGTGTTTTTGGATGAAAGGCACCTTGAAAGCATAAGCATTAGAGATTTTGGCAATGTTCTCTACATTTGTATTCAGTATTGTTCACTATGTGTTCACTCTGCACTGACACCAGTGTAACTTAATTTGATTTCAAAAAGTCTTTGAAATGATTGGCTATCCATAAGTAGCCAAAATGATCAAGTTTCAACCCTTTTCAGAAGATTCACTGGTCTCAAATAGCATAAAAATCGAATCTTGAAGAATCATTTTCAAATCTAAGCCAATGGCTCACTTACTGGAACCAGGATCATACTGCAGAGGAATTTGAACATCTCTAAGAATTGTGAAAATATGGAATTTGAGCCATAAAATACTTTGGAGTGGATATAACAGAAGTGAACTTCACTGATTTAGAAATTTTTATTTTGACAGAAGCGATCCAAGCAGCGGAAGTTACAGCAGAAGGCCTTACGCAAGAGGCAGCTGAAAGAGCAGAGGCAGGCTCGGAAGGAGAGGCTCAGTGGGCTCTTCCTTAATGAAGAAGTGCTGTCCTTGAAAGTGACTGAGGAAGACCACGAAGCAGATGTAGATGTTTTGATGTAATAAGGGTGAATTTATCAGCGTTCTTTCTAAGCATCAAAGTATTCTATCCTTATTTGTTTACATGCATCTTGACCAAACTTTTGGTTAGGGCTGTGCTGATGTACCATTAATAATTTAGGCCAGTGGTTCTCAGCAGGTGGTCCCCAGACTAGCAGCTTCAGCATCACCTGAGAAGTTGTTAGAAATACATAGTATTGGGCCCCACCCGAGACCTAGTGAACCAGAAACTCTGGGGTCGGGACCCAGCATTGTGTTTTAACAAGCACCACGTTATTCTGCCGCACACTCTAGTTTTAAGAACCACTGATTAAGTAAATGTTGTGACTATTTAAACTTTAGGGTGGTTAAGCGGGCTTTTTCAAAAACTAGTACTTTTACACTTTAGAAGATTTCAAGGTACTGCTGACAAGTAGTTTATTGTGTCAGTATATGTACATGTGTAGAGATATAATTCAGTTTCCTTTTTAATGTTACAAGTTCTTAGTTTACTCTCCTAAGGGCCATAGCGTAATTCTCAATTCCTAGTGGACATCTTTTTTTGATGTTGTAGGAGTGGGGTGTGGATTGCTGTTTACAATAGTGCCTTCATTAGGTTTAGTTCTGTTTTTATTCATTATTAACTCAGAGGTGTAAAAGCAGGCCCTAATATCTTTCCTGTTAGGTTTGTTTTTGTTTTTCACTTTATGTAAATTCAGAATCCTTTCTGTAAGTGATAACTACTGAAGAAATAATGTTACTAGTAGCTGAATTTTAGACTTGATGCTCCATTCAAATGGAGAAAGCAATTAAACAAAACAACAAATTCTACTTTTCCACTGCTTTCTGAAATTTTAGGCTGTGAAGCTATCTCAAAGGCAGAAAGTCTCTGTCTCAAGTTCTTTTTCTAGGTCATTTTTTTTTTCAGCACAGCTCTAATTTTAAAACATTTGGCATAACAGCTTCTGGCATGTGAACAGGTAAATGTTCAAAATTAACTAAAGCAAACCCTTACAGTTCTGCTAAACTTAATCGCTAGAAATACACAAAGCAGTGAGAAATAGAAAAAAAACCTTAGCTTGTTGGCTGTTAGTAGAACTCTAATTTTAAATGTGAAATCATGGAGTTTCTTTAAATGTTTTCATAGAGAGTTTGTTATCATGAACATTAGAAGTAGTGTGATTCCTTTTCTTCTACCATATGTCCTTTCACATGGGTTAAAGAAGCTGGAAACTGATACTACTGACAATCAAGCTGCTTTCTGACTTTCATAATTAATTTCTTTTCATTGTGGATAACTTTTGAGAGGTAATCATGATTCTGTAGGAGGAGTTGTAATCAATATTTTTTAAAACTATAGCGTCACAGTTTGAAAGGATTTCTACTTTTTTTTAAACTTTTTATCATATCAAGTAACTCGTTAAGAACAAGATTAACGACTTAAATTCTTAATTCTCAGTTGATATAAAGGCTTAACCTTTGCTTACAATCATGTGTTTTGAAAATTTGATTTCATTTTGATTCCTTGAAGGTTAAAGAATTGAAACTGAGGATAAAATTGATATATTGCAGCTTTGCTGAGGTCTGTGGTATGCTTGTAACAGTTTGAAGACTACTAAATTCATACTCTAAAATTTTACTAAAATAAAAGTATATATGTTTGTAAGGTTTCCGTTGGAGCAGTCCTTCTCACTTTTCTCTTACGCCCTCTTTGGTACTCCTAACCAGCTTAGAGGGCCCAAGGAGAGCTTGGGGATAGACCCCAGAATACTCTGAGGAAGGTGGGAAGGGTCAACCTCATTGTGTTTTCCCTTCCAAGTGTAGGAAGTGTAAATGGAGAGAAGAGCAAATACAGCTGAATTCTCTGGCTGCTCTTAGCAAAAGCAAAATTCTGGAGGATCACTGTCAGTTCTCTTTACCTACTCTTCAAGGAAAACAGGCCACTTTTGAAGACCATAGAGCAGCACTGATCTCTTAAATACGTGGCAACAATTTACTTGACGGTGACCAGTAAAAGATCCGAAACAGGGAGTCATGATGTAATAAGATGAATTTCTCCACTCTCTCAACAATCACATAGTCTTATTACCTTAGATTTAACTTAAGTCACTATTAAACAAGTTTACCAAAGCGCCACAAAGCCAGTTTAAAAAGTTTATCCAGGTTTACGTGTTTATAGTAAAGTGCACCATGAAATTTTGTGTAAATCTGGATGCACTGTCTTTACGGTACTACAAATTAGAGAGAGTCCATAAAGTTGGTTTGGAGGAGATTGAAAATACTTCCTCTGATAAAAGAAAAAAATTGAAACAACTTGGGTTTGCTTGTGATCAAAGAGGGAGATTACAGTCTTTCTTCATCCCCCCCCCAAGAAAAAACCCAGCAGAAAAAGACAAAAAGTTCTCTTGCCTTTGTTAATGTGATGTAGTTTTTTCCTGTTTTAATGCTTTGTGTAAATAATTCAAATTTGAGATATGTCTTTCTTGGCATAAGTAATAATTTATTCAATCTGGTATATCTCTGAGTTCAATTTAAAACAAATCCAACTCAATATTTTTTCTTTTTAAATATAAACCCTAACTGACCAGTTAGTAAAAATGTGAGACCTATTTGTCCCAATGTCCATTCTCATCTGTGGAGAATGGACACGGGAGCAAATAAGTCTGTCCCTTTAGAAATAAACCTTGTTAATTGAGGGCATGATAAAGTCCCCTCAGATTTATCCAGAAATATGTTATTAGAGATCTTGTATGTATGTCAACTATATCTCCATAAAACTGGGGGCAAAAAATTTTTCTAGAAGTCTGTCAGTCTCCATCACAGCTTTTTAAAGTACGAACCTTGAGTTAAACAAAATGGCATGTCTTTTTCTACAGTTTTGCAACTGAAAGTAAGGCAATGCAGTATAATGTGTAGTGGAGTATGAAGGGCTAATACATTCTGTCACAAGAACTTAGAGTAAAATAACACTTTTTTTCCATGAGACTTGTGTCGTTTTTTGTTAGGCTGTGGCAGTTTTGTCCATTTCCATTGGGTTAACTGATATTGCTGAATTAATCCCAGAAACTGACTTGTAATTTAATGACTCTGTGGATTAGATGGATATCTCATTTTATTTAGAAATCTCTTAAAAGTGCTAAATCCCCTCATAAAGGAAAAATTCCAAGAAACTACTATATAAAGGTATCCAGATTCTGATGAGCTTTAAAAATTGTGAAATTTATCAAATGTCTTCATAATTAAGCCAAAAATGTTAGTACATGACAAATATAGAAGTCTTATTCCAGATTCTCTAGCAGAGATTTTTGTTCGTGGCTTACTCTCTATAGCCGCATGTGCCTTAAAGGTGACCTCTGTACTTTTTGTCCATATCAGGCTTTTCCCAACTCAAAAATAATCTAGATGTTGTAATTCGTTTTATAAAATGCCCATGCTGTTGGATATCAGTAAGCAAAGCCATTAAATTGAACCAGTCAATGGTAGTAGAGTATAAAACAAAAAAACACCCTTCAGATCTTAAATTTCATTTGCATAACTTTATTTTTGGCCCAGCTAGGTCATTGAAGAACATTGATATTTATCTAAAATATAGCTTAATGTATTCTTTTAATTTTTTTCCCTGAAAAAGGTTATAAGCCAGAATACTCGTAAAACCAGGTAACTCTCAGTATCTGGAAAAGAATTTTCAAGGCAAAAGTACTTCAAGAACAGAGATTATATAGCAAGTTGATTTCCTCGTGAACTTTAGGGATTCTTTGCATTCATTTGTGTGATAGCTGGAAGACTCCCCTCCCCTTTAACAAATTACCTTTCAGCACTTTTATCTTCAAGGAAAATGTTTGCTTGGAATTGGGAGGGTGTTAAAGTCAGTTTATAGTTTGAGATGGTTGATAGGAAAATTCCCAGTTGCATTCAAATAATAGTATTGATGTTGAGCACAGTGACATTCAACATAGCTAAACTTAGAGGTAAATTTAATCCTTAAGAGGACTAGAAGTTAGAAAATAAGTATTTGTATACACATGTACTGTGGTAACTTTGGATTCGTTTTAAGTCTGACAAAGTAAGATAAATTTTATCTTTACAATGAAATTATGCTAAGTGGGTGAGAAGCATCTGAGATATTAGACCTAGGCATCTCTGTCAGCGTGGTATCTGGAACATAGCTCCTTAGAATGCTTAATTCTTATTTCTTTGGCAAATAATTTACTTATTCCAAAAGGCTTAGAAGGAATTCTGACAGTTCCTCTAATTAACTGGCTATTAAGAGTAAGGAAGTTGCATGGTATAGCTGAAGATCTGAGTTGACTCACTAAAATTGTATTTTCATATTTTTTCTAAATTAAAATTGTTTTCAGCCCCCCTCACAATTATGTTTTAAATTAAGGTTATTAATGATTTAACCTAGACCACATGATGGTAAATTAATTTTTAATTTGACATTCATACTGAACTCAGACAAACTGCTTTGGTCTTCTCTGATTTCAATATGCAGTACATTTTCTTTATTGTCAAATTTCTTTATTACATCTTTGTGGTCAATGGAACCTGTGGAAATCTGTGTTCTTTTCTTGTGGTGAGGGATGGGGGTAGAAAAGAAAATTGCTCTAATTATACATATGCATTTTGACTATATAAAGGTAGTTGTAGAATTAATATGTATAAATGACAAGTTAACACTTACCTATTCTGAATTGTTCTAAGGAACAGTGGCCTGAAGCCATGGCTTGTTTCGTGGAGCTGCTTGCTCTTTAATAGTAGCTGACCAATTGGATTTAAGTTGAGACTTTGGGGTTAGGCTATCTAGCTGAGGCTTTTAGGAATGGAGCAGACCATGTCTGTTCCTGTAGTGTATCAATTTAATTTCCTCTTTGAATATTCTAATTTAGATATAGGTGTTATCCATTCGAAATCTTTGTGTTGGGAGTTTAATAGGACTGTTGTCACCAACTATTAAAGATAAATAAACACAGGTATATGTAAAAACATTTCACAGATGGTTCAACATTTCAGTTTTTTTGTTTTAGTTTCAAAGGTTAGTTCTGTAGCATCAATATCATAACCAAAGCAAGTAGGAAGTTGGTTTGGAGAATCTTCAAGTAGTCTTAAATACTGTAATGTATCAGATTGTTAACCAGGATTATTTTCCTGTATTTCTGCTAAATGTATTACTATATTAATGCACTTTTGTATATATAACTGTCTTCTGTACATTCTGTACTTACTACAGTGTATATAAAAGCTGTTTTTCCTGAAGCTGTGAGGGAAAAACAATAGCTGTAACACAAGTCGTTTCTATTTTGAGTTCCTTCCTGTACTTGAACGTAGTAGTTCAGTAGTTAAATCTAAATGAGTATGTATGGTTGTAATTAAAACTGGCAATGTGGCAGAGCTGTCTTTTGAAACTGAATATCAGAATGAAAAGTGTTGTTTTGGTTATTAAGAACAATTGTAATATTTTAATTGTTTCTTTTGATGTATCATGAATTTTTACAAACCCCACTGCTGCTCATTACTTTATACTTCTAAATCCACTCTTTTCATGTTCCATCCCAGAACATTTGTCACCACAGAAGAATTGCTCTCTTTTCTTTTGCTCACAGTTTGGTTAAGGCTCCATAAACTTCTGTTTTGTGAAAGCCCCAGTTTCCCAAATGTCATTGGCAAATCATTTTTTTCTGGAGAGATCGGATTTCTAGAGAGATTAGCATTCATAGTAAGTGAAAAGTATGTCTAACTTTTGTTTACAAAAAATCAATTCTATTTTCCTTACATATTAACCTAGAGTCTTTTTAAGTTAGAATTCTATAAAAAATGTCTGTGAGCAGTTTTCTGTATAGATACAGAAGCAGCTCAGCTCGTCAGCAGCAACTTTCTCTCTTGCCACTAGAGGGCGGCTGCAGTTGCTCTCTCCTTTGGAAAATGTTTTAGCGGCTTTTCTTTTAATTTCAGAGGTTGGAATCAACCTAATTCTCAAAATTCCTTTTGTGATATTAAATCTTTTCATTGATTAGTCAAAGGTAAGTTAATTGAGCTTCTTTAATAAAGCCAGTCTTATTCATGCTTTCCTGCAATCTTCAATTTTTAATAAATGTGAGTTAGATATTAAGTGAAACGTGTGTGTGTGTGTGTGTTTTCTTCTTCTCTTGGGTACTCTAGAGCTGTGCTGTCCCTTATGGTAGCCACTAGCCACATGTGGCTATTTAATTGAATTAAAATTAAATAAAATTTAAAATTTAATTCCTTGGTCCCATTAGCAACACTTCAAGTGCCCAGTAGCCACATAAGGTGAGAGGTTACTATATTAGAAACCACAAGATACAGAATGTTTCCATCATCACAGAAAGTCCTCTTGAACAGACTGATCTAGAGATTTGCTGGTGTAGTAGTGACCACTATGGATGTTCTATCAGTTAACAGTAATCAGTGACTTCAAACTGCTGACCACAGTGAACGTTGGAGGTGATTCGCATGTGAGGGAGAGCAAGCTGGACTTCATTTTCTACTTCATTAAAGCCACTACCCAAGTTGGGAACTTGGTTTAATGGAGAAATTTCTCAAATATTGACTATTCATTTGACTATGAATAAAATTTAATGTTTGAATAATGTGGAAATTTGGTGCCAGTTTCTCAGTTTTTATGTTGCGAAGAGAGCTACCATGCAGCTTTCTCTCAGTTCATCCTTCTCTGATGCAAAAACAATCTTAAGTGACAGTGCTGGGGCATAAGTTTTTAAAGACTTCATTTTTTAAAACTGTGCTTACAACTACGTAGAAGTGTGCGTTTCAGAATCATCCCTCAGAATGTTTCTTTGTTCTTGCGATGCAAGAGCCTTAATGGAGTCACTGTTACTTGGGTCTTGACAGTCCTCCACCCTCTCGCTATCACTTTGCATCTGATGGTGAGTGACCTGTTTATATTGCTTTATCCATGTTCCTTAGTAATAGGTTCATAGATACTAGATTGAGGAACAGTGTTTTTTCTCTTTGCAATGGTTAAATAACATTTTTAACATTCCAATTTATTCATTTGGTCGCCAGGATCCCATTATATGTTTTTCATTTCTCTTAAAAACAGCAGATAACTGAATTTATATATTTTCAGATTTGTCTTAGAAAAATTGTCAAGAAGGACAGTAAGAGGAATCCCCACATACCCATATCTATTTCAACTCTTCTGTCATGGCCAGTCTTGTTTCTTTCATTCCCCCCACCCACTCACCTTACCTCAAACCCAGTGATACTAAAGCTAACCCCAGGTGACAGAGTTCATTTTTAAACATTCCAGTATCAGATTTTTAAAAGATAAAGACAGTCCTATTTTATACTTTACTATGATAATCATATCTTTATAAATAAAAATAATTCCTTAATATCAAATATCTGGTTTACTTGCTTGAAATCGAAACCATAACCATTAGTCTCATTGATTTCAAAATCATTCTGCATTTTGTTGGCACTAAGGTAGAATAATTATTATTGCTTGATAAGTCCTGATGGTGTGTCTTGAGCACATTTTCACTGAAAGTGAGATATCTATTGCTTTTAGCAAAATAATACCGGTTGTTTTCCTTACTACTTTGTTAATAAAGCCACGGGATAATTTGGGTAGCAGGCAGGAGGGAGGGAAATAACTATTCAAGCTGAGTTGAACCAGGTATTTTCTGTCTCACCTACCTCTGGGTCCAAGAAATTTTTTTTAGCCAAAAGTGGCCCACAAGGTAAGAATTTTAATACCTAGTATTTAGGGAGAGTTTTGCAAAGGGACTGTGGGAGACAAGGAAAAATTAAGAGAGTCTTACTCATTTATCCCTTAGAGTTAATTTTAAGAAATCTTTTTTAACGGATGTGATTGAGACTATTGGTTTTGGTTTTGTATTTTAACTTAGGAAGTTTATACTTTCCAAATAAATCGTAGAATTTAACAGCTTAAAGGGACTTTGGAGATCATTCATTTAGCTTGGTGGTTCTCAAACTTGAGTGTGCGTCAGAATCCCCTGGAGGGCTTGTTAGAACACAGATGGCCAGGCCCCGCTCCCAGAGTTTCGGATTCACTAGGTCTAGGGTTGGGCCTGAGAATGTGCATTTTAACGAGTTCCCAGGGGATGCTGATGTTGCTGGTCCACTGCACACACGGAGAACCACTGATACAGCTCAATCCCTTTTTCTCCTTGCCTCCATTTTGGAAATGAGGAAATGTACAGTAAGAGCAAAGTGACTTCTTTGCCCAAAGCTGGTTAGTGACATAGCCAAATCCGAATCCAAATCTTGAGGTGCCTATTCACACCCCAAGTCCGCTGCTTTTCCTATTCTGCATTTGTTGCCTTCAGAGTACTTGCTTCCAAATGATTCCTTCTCAGTCTTTTCTGAATATTTGGGTGTTCTTGGTAGTGGTGAGTCTTATCTCCTGAGATCAGGGATTTCTACATTGGAGCCTAGGGATTAAAATCGTTGGCAAAATTTTTTGGCATGCTGATGTATTTTTCTGGAGAGGGCTCCATGTCTTTTATCAAGTTCTCAAATGAGTTTTCTTCCCCCTAATGGGTAAGACTGTCCTTTCAAGGCAATTTTGGTTTTTGGAAATAACCAAGGGTCATTTAGAGGCTTTCTGGTGGTTAATGTGGGTGAGCAAACTAGAAATTGCTACATTTGGTCAAGGAGATGTGATTTTAAAAGTAATACGACTGGTTTTCTTGTGGCCTAAAAACTGGCTTTGATGTATATTAAAGAAAACTGTTCCAGAAATATTTTGGGCAGTGACAGCCTCATTGGACTAGGTTATGGTGATAACATGGAATGGGGATATTCTTAATTTGAATGTATTAGCTCTGGCTTATTGATTCAAGTATTCATTACTTCATAATCATAACATATTCTAGAGAAAAATTTTCCACTAATGTTTTAGAAATACTGGGTTTGATTTCATGGAATCATTTGTCACATCTGACATAACAGAACTAGACGGTAATCTGAAAACTTGAAAGAGGCTTGACTTTTTGATTTAATGGTCCTTAAACCAGTCTATTTTACAGTTGAGAAGCTTGAAGCCAAGGCAGGTGAAATGCTTCTTCCAGGTCCTATAGCTGAATGATGGCAAATTAAGGACTAGAATCCAGGTGTTTTGAGACTGGCGCTCTTTCCACTGTGTCACACTGCTTTCTATCATGCCACTACTTTTCACAGTGGTTTGGGAGAAACCACCTTAAGATTTTGGGATAGAGCAGTGGTTAAAGTGTGCACCCCGCACTAGCAAAATCAGCATCACCTGAGAACTCGTAAGAGGTGCAAATTCTCAGGCCCCGTGCCAGACCTTCTGAATCAGAAACTTGGGGGGTGAGGCCCAGCAGTCTGTTTAAACAGGCCCCCCAGAGGATTGTGATGCACACTCAAGATTGAGAACAACTAGTATAGAGTAATGATTGTCTACTCTGGCTGAACGTCAGAATCCTCTGGGGAACCTTTGGAGAATAATGGTGCCTAACCCCCACCGCCGCCTCATTCCCCCGAACAAATTAAATCAGAATCTCAGAGTGAGGCCTGGGCATCTAGTGTTTTGTAATAAACATCTTATTTTGGAATAATTTTAGGTTTACAGAAAAGTTGTAAAGTTGCCACAGAGGGTTCCTGTATACCTGTTACCCCTCCCCTAATGTTAACATCTTACATAACCGTGGTACATTTGTTGAAACTAAGAAATTAATATTGGTACATTACTATTAACTGAACTACGCATTCAGATTTATTTATTGATTTATTCTTTATTCAGATCTCACTAGTTTTTCCACTAATGTCCTTTTTTTATTCCAGAGTCCAATCCAAGATCTCTCATTGCACTTTTTTTTTTTTTTGAGGAAGATTAGCCCTGAGCTAACTACTGCCAATCCTCCTCTTTTTGCTGAGGGAGAGTGGCCCTGAGCTAACATCCACGCCCATCTTTCTCTACTTTATACGTGGGATGCCTACCACAGCATGGCTCTTGCCAAGCGGTGCCGTGTTCGCACCCGGGATCCGAACCGGTGAACCCTGGGCTGCCGAAGCGGAACGTGTGAACTTAACTGCTGCGCCACCAGGCCGGCCCCTCTCATTGCATTTAATCATTGTCTCCTTAGCTGCCTCCGGTCTGTGGCAGTTTCTCAATCTTTCCTTGTTTTCTATGAGCTTGACAACTATGAGGAGAATTGGTAAGGTATTTTGTGCAATGTAATCCTCAATTTGGGTTTGATGTTTTTCTCACGATTAGATTGGGGTTTTGAGATTTGGGGAGGATTACCACAAAGGTGGGTTGCCGTTCTCATCACATCATCCTGAAGAGTACGTACTATCACCATGACTTAACACTGGTCATGCTAACCTCGATCACCTGGCTAGTGTTTGCCAGGCTCTTCATTGCAAAGCTACTATTTTTCCCTTTCCGTACTCTGTTCTTTGGAAGCAAGTCACTCAGTCCAGCCCACACTCAAGGCGGGAGAGGGGAAATAGGTTCCGCCTCCTGGAGAGTGAAGTATCTACATACATTATTGGGAATTCTCTCTGGAAGATTTGGCTCTTCTCCGTTTATTTATTCAGTCATTTATATCAGTAGGGATTTATGGATATTTATGTTATACTTTAGGTTATAACTCAATACTATGTTATTTGTTTGGTTGCTCAAATTTTTCCAGCTTTGGACATGGGGCACTCTTAAAGGTTGGCCCGGTGTCCCCTTGACCTATCCTTATCCTTTTGTATTTTGAGCACTTTATTTTCTGGCACTACACAATGCTCCAGGCCTAGAATCAGCATATCTCCTAGGAGCTGGGCACCTCTTTAAAAGCTTGACAGGTGATTCTAATGCAGAATAAGCGGGACCACTGATATTGAGGGTGAAGCATATTCTGTAAATCTTCTCCTAATGCCATGATCAAACCAAATCCTGTCTTGCCCCCTCAAAAGATTTAGTCGTCTTGATTCATTCCTCGTTTTCCTTTCACGTACAATCTTTTCACCAAAACTGTTTTCTCCTTCTCAACAACCAGAGCAGCAGTTTTAAAACTTTAATGTACATAGGATCTTGTTAAAATGCAGATTTTGATTCAGTAGGCCTGGGGAGGAGCCCGAGATTCTGTATTCCTAGCAAGTAACAAGATGATATGAATGCTGCTGATCCATGAACTACATTTTGAGTAGCGAGCGTCAGAACAAAGACCAGACAACTTCAGACATTTCAAGAGCCTCCACGGTCTGCCTGACCCCGGTCTGCTTTCCAGCTTCATCTTCCACACATTTCTTCATTTATCCTGCACTCGAACCAATGAGGCTACTCGACATTTGTAGTATTCACCTTCTGATGTGGCCCCTGAGGCTCGCCGGCATTCACTCCTTTGTGTAATCCCCTTCCCTTGGGTGTGGGCTGGACCTAGTGACGTGCTTCTGACAGAATACACCAAAATGATGGGATGTCACTTCTGTGATTAGGTTACAAAAGACTGTGACTTCTGTCCTGCTTGTACCCTCTCTTGTCCTCAAAGTTGCTCACTCTGATGAAGCAAGCTGCCATGCTGTGATATTCTCTGTGGAGAGGTCCACACAGCAAGGAACTGAGGGACTGAGGCCTTAGTATAACAGCCCATGAGGAAGCGAATCCTGCCAACAATTGTGAGCGAGCTAGGAAGTGGATCCTTCTCAGTGGAGCCTTGAGATGACTGCAGCCTTGTGAGAGATCCTGAGCTCAAGCACCCATCCAAGTCACGTCCAGATTCCTGACCCACAGTAGCTGAGATCATAAATGTGTGTTGTTTTAAGCTGCTAAATTTTGGGTTAATTTGTTATACAACAATAGATAGCTAATACATTATTTATTAAATATACAATGAAATAACTTTTGTTGCATCCTTCTCATCCTGCAAAGGAAAACTCAGATGTTGCTTCCTCATTCATTCATTTAGCAATACTTGCCAGATGCCTAATATATGCTTGGCACTGTGTTAAGCACTAGGGGACAAGTGGTAAATCAGCAAGCACAGTCTGCCCTCACACAGCTTACATTCTTTTGCATTGGTTTTGAGAATTTTACAAAAGAAGAAACCATGATGCATTTCATTACAGGAAAGCTATTTTTAATGCCGAGAAAATAGGAAAGAATCTAGATAAGCTTTATAAAATTTTCCACATTGTCATTTTGTTACAGACCAGTGAAAACTTCATTATGGACTAGCATGGGCATTTAAGCACTTCCCAAATCCTAGTTCCAGTGCATTTTAAGGCAACCCTAATTCCTCTCAATTAAGGTGTATTACTTTTTCTAGGCACTACTGAAATGTTTATTGTACCTTTACTTGGGTTGCATGCCATTCTGCTTTACAATTAGGGAGATTTATTTGTCATCCCCACCAGTCCTCATTTTCGTTTTTGTATCCCTATGCTTCCTTGCACATGCGCAAAGAACTTTGCTAATTTAATATTAATAATAGCTTTGTTAATCTGAGATTAATGGAGATTTCAATTCAAATAGTTATTTTAAAAATCCAAGCACCATCATTCTTCATTTTCTCCTGTTTTAAGAGAATATTTATTGAGAGCACGAATACTGTTTGTTTCTTTGTAAATTCCTGTTCATTTCAAAATGACAAATCATGATAATGCTACTTTTTAAATTTATAAGTTCTAATCATTGCAAAATGAAGCAAAGCCATTTATAGGCTGATGAAATGAAGATATTTATGATTCTTCAGTATCGTAGTGACACGTATTAAAATCCTAGACTAGTTCTCTTAGTATTACATTATCCAAAATTTATCTCCAGTTTGATTTCATTTTATATATTTGTACAATACCCTATATGATAAAAATATGCCAAAATATATGATAAGGTGGTCCTCATTTTAGGTTAATTGCACACTAATTTCCTGAATACTCTGATGCTTGTGTGTGCTTATAGCTAAAATAAACTCATTCGCTTATAAACTTAGAGCTTCTAATTGCCTTGCAAGGGAAGAATAGTTGCTTTTTGAGCCTGGTTAACATTGATTTGTGATTAATCATTTTACTTAGTGACTCATCTATGATTGTGGTACAACAAAAATGTCATGTTTGCTTAGTGGTATTAATTCCATTTATCTCGTGTACATTCAGAAAATTGGCTTGTCATCAGTGCGCTGAGTCTATCTAAATAAGACAATTATTTAAAAGATTTATTTCCACTGCGAGTATGACCACTTAAAAACCTCCCCAAAGAATTCAGATTGAGTAAATACTTTATTATATAACTTAAAACACCATCATTTGTAGCAAAAGAGTTTGACGCCAAACTTTTCCTTAATTTTTGAAAGAAATATTTTTTCAGTTAAAAAAATCAAATTCTCCATCTACCCTTCCCATGTTAACACCTACATTTCTTAAAGTATTTGATGTTATCCTCACTTTTAAAATTAAATTGTCTACCAGTTCTATCTGATATCTGATCTTTTTGTTTAAATTCCTTTTTCTTTTTGAGGAAGATTGGCCCTAAGCTAACATCTCTTGCCAATCTTCCTCTCTTTTTTTTTCTCCCCAAAGCCCCAGTACATAGATGTATATCCTAGTTCTAGGTCATTCTAGTTCTTCTATGTGGGATGCCTCCACAGCATGGCTTGATTGAGCAGTGCGTAGGTCCGTGCCCAGGATCCGAACCAGTGAACCGTAGGCCGCTGAAGCAGAGTGTGTGAACTTAACCACTCAGCCATGGGGCTGGCCCCTCATTTAAATTCTGTTAGTTGTTTTAAGTCACTATTTGGTATACATATAAAACACATAAAGGAATAGTAATTAAACACGGAGAATGCCTGATTACCTAGCACTTCACATTGGATGGAGATGATGCCATCCTTGTTTACGTGTCTGTAGAAGAAATAAAGTGTAAATTTTGATGACCTGGTTTATATGTGTTCTTTGGTTCAGGATTGTATGTAGCTAGTTGGTTTGAGTTCAAATGAACTCAAATGAAACCAAAGGGATACATACAATTTGCAAAATCCATGCTCTGGGAAACCCAACAAAACAAACAATGCTATTTCCTGAACAAAAAATTGCGAGGAAAACAAGAAGATGGAGGGGGGATCCTATCAATTAAAAGAGACATGAGAAACATATGAACTAATTCCAATGTGTAGACTTATTAGAGTCCTGAACCAATCAAATTGTTTTAAAAAAGCAATCAGGGAAACTGTGAACACTGACGATATTCAATGATCTTAAATATTAAAGAATTATCATTTCTCCTGGTGATAATGGTACTGTTGTTATCTTTACTTTTTAAAGAATTTATATTTTAGAGATATATATTGACATATTTACAGATGAAAGCATACGATGTCTAGAATTTCCTTCAGAATAATCCAGGTGGGGGTAAAGTATGTGAGGTAAAGATGAAAGAAGGTTGGCATGATTGGATAATTGTTGAAGCTTGGTAGTAGGTATGTGGGAGCTAATTATATTCTTACCTTGATTTTTAAATATGTTTGGATTTTTTAATAATTAAAAGTTTAAAAGTATGAGGGCAATATAAAGGAATTTTTATAATCAAAAGCAGAGATTACCACCAACAGACTCTCACAAAACAAATTTCTAAAGATGTGCTTCAGGAAAATAATCCCAGATAGAAGTCTGATATTCGAGAAGGAAGGACGATTACACTTAAGATCTGTGCATTTCACTGTGTGTCAATTATACTGAATAAATAAAAGTGGGAAAAAAAGGAGTGCTGAGGCTTCAAAAGGAAAACATGAGTAAATCTAAAATATTAACAGTATAAAATAATAACAATATCTATTTTATGGGGTTAAAAAATAGCAAAAACAAATAGATTAAAAATAGCGTATATTCAAGTGTGGGTGAGGAGGTGGAGGGACCAGAACTTTGCAAAACTGTTTGGCAGTATCTACTGCAGCTGAATATATACGCATACCTTAATCTTCGGCAATTCCACTCTTAGAAATATACCCTATAGAAAAGTTTATGTTTGCCAAAAAGACGTACTGGAATATTTATAGCAACACTATAATATCCCCAAACTGGAAAATACCCAAATGACCAACAGGTGAATGGATAAATAAATCGGAGTATATTCGCCCAATGAAATATTATGCAATCCTGATCATGAATGATCTATAACTACACCCAACAATATGGATGAATCTCACAAACATGAGACAGGTCTATGACATGAGGACCCATAAAAGTTGAAGATCAAACAATGGGGAGGGATGTATGAGGCAAACACTAATCAAAAGAAAGGTGGTATAGTTGTATTAATATTAAACAAAATAGACCTGAGGGCAAATATCATTACTACAAATAAAGAGCATTGTCACTATGTAATGATAAAAGTTTCAAGTCACCATAATAATATAGCAATTCTAAACTTGAATATGCATAACAAGATAGCTTCAAAATATATAAGGCAAAATTTACAGAACTACAAGGAGAAATTGACAAATCCACATCATAGTGGGAGTTTAAAAAATATTTTTCCCTGTATTTCTTAGGTCAGGCAGATAAAAATTCAATAAGGATATTGATTTGAACAACACAATTACCAAGCTTAACCTAATGGAATATACAGAACACTATGCCCAATAATTACAGAACTCTCAGCAAACCAACATAACATTTTGATGAAATTTGAGCACATATTGGGTTATAAAAGTTGTCTGAACAATTTTTTAAAAATATCTTCAGACCACTTTCTCTGACCACACTGCAGATAAATTAGAAATCAATAAAAAATGATAATTAGAAAAACCTGTATCTTTGGCGGTTTGAAAATGCACTTCTAAGCAACTCATGAGTCAATGAAGAAATACTAAAATTAAAAAATACTAACAAATTGAATGACAATGGAAACATTATGCATCAAAACTCATGGTGTGCACCTAAATATTACTCGTGGGAAATTTATAGCCTTAAATGCTTACATTGAAAAAGAAGAAAGGCTTAAAAATTAATTTATTAAGTGTACAAGTTAAGAATTCAGAGACAGAACAAAAGGACAAAACTAAAGAGAAGAGAAGGCAAGTAATAATAAAAAGAGCAGAAATGAATGAACTAGAAAACAAAGATACACTAGATAGAATCATCTTGGACATCATCCCTGACTCCTTCATTTAGCTCACAACCTACACCCAGTCTATCAGCAAACCCTGTTGGCTCTACCTACAAAATTTGCTCAGAATCTGACCACTTCTTACCACCATCATTGCTACCACTGAGGTCCAAGCTGCCATCACATTACTTGTCTTTAGACTGTGATACAAGTCTGACACGTGTGAAAGCAGAGAGGGAAGGAAGGAGGACTGGGGAGGAAGAGCCTCAGATTGCAGGGTAGCGCTGAAAGTCTTGACCAGCTGAATGAGGTCTGCAAAGATTGCTCATGTGCAAAGGTTGTCCTGTGCTGCAAAAGAAATGGTGAGGCTTTCTACCACCATCATGCTCAGTCATAGGCTGAGGGCTGCCTAGGAAGCACATGGCCTCAGCTCAAAAACAGCAGGTCCTAAAGGAGCCTGCAGCCAGAAGCTGTCAGATAATTGCACCCCTTGAGGCGGATTCTTGAAGGGAGATCTGAGTGGTGCACCTGCATGTCTACCACAGTATCCATTTTTCTTTGATGTTGTCCAGATGAGACTCAGGACACAGTACAGGGCTCAGCAAACTACAGCCCATGGGCCAAATGCAGCCTGCCACCTGTTTTCATAAATAAAGTTTAATAGGAACATAGCCACATCCTTTCATTTATTTCTTGTCCATGGCTGCCTTCACGCTACAATGGCAGAGATAAGTAGTTATGATAGAGACTATATCGCCTGCAAAGCCTTAAAACTCGCCCTTTACAAAAGAAGCTTGCAGACTCCTGACTTAGTATATATTTAATAATATACAAGGCACTATGGAGTCTACGAAATTAAATAAGTTAACCATCTTTTAGGAAGAGTGAGACAGATGTACAAGTACTTATGATGCTAGCACTGTCTTACACTTTTATTCCTCATACTACATGAAAGTGCTTTGGGTGTATAGACCGAGGGATTTAAGAAGGGCAGTTCTATGTTCTGATTTAGGCTTTTAAAGGTTTATTCTGGCTGCGCTATGGAGACTGTATTATAGGAAAGCAAAGATAAAGGCAGGAATACCTGTCAGGAAGCAACTGGTATAATCTAGGCAAGACATGATGGTAGTTTGGACTAGGATGATAGTGGTAGAAAGGGAAAGATGACATTTCTCAGATGAGGAAAACAAGGAAAGGGATAGAGTAATGTAAGAGTCAAAGTTTTGTTTTTGACATGTTGAATTTGAGGTATCCAAGTGGAAACATCAAATCAAATGTTAGGTAAATGAGGCTAAAGTTCAGAAACAGTCTGGCTGATGATGTAAATTTGGGAGATAGCATATACGTAGTATTTCAAGCTAGGATGAGATGGAATCATACAAGGAGAAAATATAGATAGGCGTTTCTTATGACCAACACTTGAGACACCAACATTAAGACGTTGGGGAGAGGAAGAGAAGTCAGAAGAGGAGTCTAGTCTAGTGTTTCTAGAAACAGGCAGTGGACAACCATGTAGAGTGCTGCTGAGACTAAGATGAGGTAGGAAAATGGTCCATTGCAATTGGTAATATGGAGATCATTGGTGACCTAAAAAATAAGCAGGTTTTTTTTTCTGTTTTAATGTTCTGGAGCAGAAGCTGGAATGAAATGGGTATAAGAGAGAATGGGAGGTAAGGAAATGAAAATAGCCGGTGAAGGGACAACTGTTTTGAGGCACTTTACTGTGAAAGGGAGCAGAGAATTGAAGGAGTAGTTGGAGAGGAATGTGGAGTCAAGGGAAATACTAGAGCCTGTTTGAAGGTTTTTAAGCAGGGTGGTGACCCTGTTAGCGCTTTAGGAAGACTGATCCTCCTTATCTTCTTCTGCAGTAGAACTTACAGGGAGAAATCCAGATGAGAGATGATTAGAGTCTCAACTAAGGCAATGGTAATGAGGACGGAAAGCGGGGACAAGCACATTCTTCACTGGGTAGAAGCCAGTTACCTCAACTTATTTTTTCTGAGATGTATATGTATTAGCCATCCTTATCTTGATGTATTTCTTTCTCAAATATATAATTCACTTAAAGAGATTTTTTTCTTTTCCTGTAATACTTGAATTAGCATTAAAAGTTAGAGACAAGATGAAACTAACAAGACTAATTAGCCAGCTCTAATCACGTACCATGCAGACTGCTACACTGCCCTTTGTTTTATTATTTATCCTTTTGAATCAGAGAGACTGGGCTACCACTGCTGTCTTTCCCACTTTTTAGCTGTGTGATGCTGAGAAAATCATTTGGATTATTGTGAGGATTACATGAGGTAACGTTTTTAAAAAAATGTTTCAAGCAGGATTTCCACTCTGGTAACAGTGGACTAGGAATATGGACAAGTCTTTCATGGAGGGAAACGATGAAAATTGTATGTGTGTGGATACACACACACAGATACATTGCTTCAAAGAAATGAAGAATTTTGGAGGCCAAGATCCAGAGGACCAAGAAAAGGCAGAAACTCAGAGAGGTGAGTCTGGCATTTGGGGCAACTTTTCCTATAAGGCCCCTGTTTATTCCAGAAGATACTGCCGAATGACTGAGAAGCCAAGCAGTGCTTTGATAGCTTCAAGGGGCAAGGGGGTACAAAAGCTGTAGTCCAGGGCTCACCAAGGAGAGGAAGGCCTCGCAACTCTGCCCCAAACTCTTATACTTTATGTAATGGAGCTATCAGATATGGACTTTAAAATAACTATTCTTAATATGTTAAAGGCGATACAAGGCAAGATTGAGAATTTAGGAAAAAGACCAGAAATTGGTCAAGAGACTTGAACAGGTGCTTCACAAAAGATTTCCAAATTGCCAATAAGCATATGAAAAGGTGCTCAACCTCATTTGTAATTAGGAAAATGCAAATTAAAACAATGACATACCACTACATACTCCTCCAAATAACTAAAGTTAAAAAGACTGACAATACCAAGTGTTGGAGAAGGATGTGGAACAATAGGGACTCCCAAGCACTGCTTGGGAAAGTGTATTTTGGTACAACCACTTTAGAAAAGTGCTTGTTGTTACCTACTAAGGTTGAACATATACTACCCTGCGACACAGCAACTTTACCCTTAGGTATATACCCAACAGAGACACATGGAAATGTGCACCAAGAATATTCAGAGCCACATTATTTGCAATATCCCCAATTGAAAGGAGTCTAAATCTCCATTAACAGCAGAATGGAAAAATAAAAAATGTGCTATCTTCAGACAATAGCATACTGTACCATGTAGTATGCACATAACTACATGGATGAATCTCACAGTTACAATACGGGACACAAGAATCCAGACGTAAAAAGAGCACCTATTGTATGGTTCCATTTATATGAAGCTCAGAAAGTCAAAACTAATCTCTGCTGTTAAAAGTGAGCGTGATGGTGGCCCTTGGAGAGAAGAAAGAAGTAGTAATAGGGAGAGGGCATGGGGGAGCATCTGGGTGCTGGTGAGGTGTTATTTCTTGACCTGGGTGGTGGTTAGACATTTGTAGTGACTTTGTGACAATACATTGAGCTTTACATTTACTTCCTGCGCACTTTTATTTATGTTATACCTTACAGTAAAAAATTAAATCTCTATACATCATTTTCCATTTCTAACCAACGTTCACTCACTGTTCGTTTCACACTCTAGAATATATCCAGTTTTGCTCTCCACAACTTCCTCACCTCCTCTAGAAGGCCTTTTCTAACTCCTCCACATAGAACTGTAGACTCCTTTCTTTGGGCCCTTACTGTATCATAACACTTGTAATAATATATTATTCTTATGTGTTTGTTGTCTCCTACAACAAAATTGTAAATCCCTTAACGGTAAAGATTATTCATCTTTTTATCCCCAAACTGAGTGGAGTGCCTGGTACCACAGGTGCTCAATACATATTTGTTGGAAGAATGAGTTGTAAATATTATCTTTCCCATTTTACACATATGCAAACCAGTACACAGAAAGGTAAAGTATCTTGCCCAAGGTCACACAGCTACTAGATTGTTGGGCTAGGTTTGGACGCAGATTCATCTGATTCTAAAGCTGGTGCTTCTGTCCTCTCCAGTGGCAGGTTACCTGTGTTAGCTTACTTAATCTTCACTACATCTTGAAGACCTCAGGACTAGTATCATCCCCATTTTACAGATGAGGCAGCTGAGGCTCCGAGGGGCTCACACAAAGGAAGTGTTGAGCTGTGATTCAGATTCAGGTTTCCCTAGTCTTAAAGCCATTGCTCTTAACACTACACCCTAACACATTTATGATGTACCTCATAATACATTTAGGGTACATAGGTACGTAGTACATCATAATACATTTAGATCGCCTCCTGTCAGAGCAGAGTACGAATACAACATTTTCATTACAGGCTTTGGTGCTCAGAAAGCTCCTATTCCAACATTATTATGCCTCTTTCAAGATGGTATCTTTTCCCAATAAATTTACAAATAGGATTTTTATCTTTGAAACCTCCATCTTCTAGATGGTGCTTAACAGAACTCTGGACCAGATCTGGGTTTGAATTTGGGCTTATTATGTAATCTCCTCTCCAAACTTCTATTTCTTGATGTCTAAAGTGGGGCTAATAATGGTACTTACTGCATAAGGTTGCTACGGGTCTGACAATAGAATCGTCATTGTATTATTATTGTTGATGACGTTCCTTAAGTTCCTGTGTTACAGAAAGGAAAGGAGAAGCATGAGAGGAGTAAGGCATTTTTCTGCTTTACATTGTGTTCTCCAACAAGGTTTAATTGAGGACGAATTGCACTTATGGAACATGACTGGATTTTGCTCTAGCTTTCTCTGTTAAACACCTTTTGCATCATTACTCCCTACTAAGTAACCAAACGATTTTTTTCTCACTGATTTGTGGATCATGTACATCCTCATCCCAGCATCTGTGGCTTTGCATCCTACCTGCTCTTTCCTGTTCCCTCCAGACTTTCCCATTCCTCCAATGACTGCATTCATAGCTGCCTAACTGGGCCCCAGGGTTATGAGCTGGCTGCTTGCCTCTGGCCCCAGGAAAACTCAGGTGATTGATCCTTCTACTCTAGTCTCCTTACCTGGAAAGCTGGTTCCCCTTCGGATCCACGGCCATGTCCTTTAAGACCTGGCTGAAGATCCCTGTCTTTCAGGTGTCTCACTCACTTATTAAACAAATATTTTTTGAGTGGCTACTCTCTGGGGGTATTGAAATGAGAGAGACAGACAAGACCTGCTTTCTGTCCTGGAGCTTACATTCTAGCCAGTGGGGGAGGAAGAGAGAGAGAGAGAGAGGGAGGGAGGGAGGGAGAAAGGAAAGGTGGGAGAAAGGGAGAGAAAGAGAAGGAGGGAGAGGGAGAGAGAGAGAGGAAGGAAGGAAACAAATGAGATAATTTCAAGTACTCAAAACACTATGAAGAAGATGAAATCAGGTAACATGATGGAGAGTGATTGGTGGATGGGTCACTTAAGACTGAGGAAGACTGAGGAAGAGAAATTTAAGCTTTGTCTTAAAAGGCAAGATTAGGAAGTAGTCATGTATTTCTGGCAAAGGGACCCACTAGGGGAAAGAGACAGCACAGAACACAGTACTGCATACAAAACAGGCACTTAGCAGATTCCTGTGGAACACAGAAGGATGGCTGCTTATTATCATCGCTTTTCAAGTTAAAATGTGATTACTCCTTCTTTAGGCAAAATGGTTTATGATTAAGAAAAACAATTCCTTCCCATACAAACACTGTAATTGATCATGCTAGATTTAACTTAATACCCACTGAGACAAGAGAAGGGAGAACTGCTAAGGCTACCAAACAGATCTGGCCGGCCACCAGCCACTTTCATTGGATTTGCTAACCAAGCCTTGTGCCTTGCCAAGGTCCAGCTGGACTCCTGGAGGCACAATGATATGCACAGTGCACTTTACAGGGGCACCCACTTCCTAGGAACGTGATGCTCTTTAGGTCAGGGGTTTCAGGCTAAACAACGATGCCACCCAGCAGCACCCAGAGATTGCCTAAGAGGGTTGTTTTCAGGAAGCAACACAGAAAATGAGTCCCTTTATAGGTTAGTTGCCAACATGATGTATCAGCAGAATTGCTACGATTCTCCTTTATCTTCTCTCTCTCTGTCTCCACCTCTTAGTAGCCGCCTCTTCTTTCCACCAGCCTGCGGCAGGATTGAAATTCTATCATAGGTCATTCCTGCATTTAAGATTTATTTCTTAGAATCTCTGTTAAAAAGCTTATAGCCCTAGGAGGAGAACACGTCATTCCATTACTTCTTTTTATCATATTACCATAACCTGATTAGCCAAATTGTCCTAAGATGATACAATCTGGGCACGGGACCAGGCTTCCCAGTCAGCTCTGGAATGCAGGTTCAGAACAACCAGCAACACTTCTTCCACTGCCTAAGCTCTGCCCTTCATGGTTGAGGGGGGGCAGAAGAGTAATAAGTTAAAAAAAAGGGTGAGATGAGCAGAGTTTCCCTTTGACACTATCACCTACATTTTCTATAGACTCTTCCATGCTCTCACTACCCTTCCTTCTATCCCAAAGCAAACTTCAATTGAGACTTACTTAGAAAAAGAAAAAAATCAGATCCCCAGGCTCCATGCCTAGGGATTCTGATCCAGCAGATTGGGTTCCTATGGGGGACCTAGGAATCTATATTTTAACACTATCCTCCAAGTGACTCTGATTCTTGTCTTCCTCAGACCACACTGAGAATCACTGATTTAAGGTGAGACAGATGACTCGGGGGCAACTGGGACTGAGGTCTGCAGCTGAGTCTGCATTTGGGTTGAGGTTGCTACAAGGCCTGGAATCTGGATAAATCATCTACAACAAAATACGCCACACTGGGCACACATTGGTCAGAGCAATGATTTCTAACAACTTAGCAGCCACGTTTGAGGAAGAGCACTGGAAGTCATGTCAGGGCTGGGGGAGGAAAGTGAGACAAAATGGCTGCCACTAGACAACTGCACATATATAGAAGGGGGGATGTGGAGAGCGAGGATGGTTATCAATCCCAGAGGGGCTATTCCTGCCCAGAGATAAAGGAGCATACATACTTACTGAGAAGGTGTAGCTATGAAAATAAAGTAAAAATTATTTCACTCGTATGTGAAAGACAAACAAACAAACACGCAGATAAGGAGAACAGATTGGTGGTTACCAGAGGAGAAGGGATGGCGGAAGGGTGAAAAGGGTAAAGAGGCACATGTGTACAGTGACAGATGGCAACTAGACTTTTGGTGGTGAACACATTGCAGTCTATACAAGAACTGAACTATAATGATGTACACCTGAAATTTACACAATGTTATAAGCCAATATGACCTCCATAAAATAATTTTTAAAAAGATTTAGCAAATAAAAACCTTTAGAAAAAAAAGTAGTATTATAAAGCAGGGAAGACTAGATGGATGTTGGAGTGAGAGGGGTGGGGTCACAACTCAAGCTAAGAAGGGGCAGGACTGGAGTTTGAACCTATGACCCTCTCCAGAGCACATGCTTTGAATCTCTAACAGTAAGTTAGGTCTTTGCTCAAGATGTTGCCTCTTTCCGTCATCTCTGTCTGAGAAAATCCTGCCCATTTCAAATGCAGCCTCCTCTGTGAAGCCTTCCCTGATTTCATGCTCCCCATCTCTAATATATGTCAGCCTTCCTGTTGCTATGAGATGGAGGATATGGGAAAACCAGGCCCCTGATGGGTCAGAGCAATGGATTAGAATTTCAACCACACAACAGCCATGTTCTGGGAGGGTGAGTGGAGGTGGGAACACCCCACTGAACAGGAATGAGGCCTTTTCTGTACAGAGACCAAGGACAGGAGGCCACCCTCTAACTGAGGATATGCAGCAGGAACAGCATTACATGACACAGTAGCTGGGGAGCTGTGTGTAGAAGGAGGGCTGGCAAGAATGCCCGAAAGGAAAAATCATCTGAGAAACTTGTTATAAAGGTAGACTGGAGGTTCACACTCCTGGATATTTTTGACTGACGCTTGCAATAGAGCCCAGGAATCTGCCTTTTAAACCAGTGCCTCAGACATTCCTGATTTGGCTGGTCTGTGGAGCACTGTGAGAAACACGGTTCAAAGTAAGGTGATCTGGGGCCCCTTGGTTGCCTGTCAGCTGGCGAGTTTTAAAACTCTCAGTGGCCAAGCCTCACGCAAGACGAATGAAATCATCAGAACCGTTGGGGAGTGGACCCAGGCAGCCGATTTTTAAACTCCCCAGGTGATTCCAGCATGCAGCCAAGGTTGAGAACCAGTGATCTGAGCGACAGGAGGTCCTTTCCCCAGGTGTCAGGGAGAAGCGGAGAGAATCTTAGGGGCTGGAAAGTAAACACATTAAAAAGACAAGTATATTTCATTGTGATTTTGTACTTTAAGACCCCTCACACTTTCAGGCTAATTTTTCTTAAGCTTTACTTTTTGATCCCTCTGCTACCTGAGGATCTCTGAGCAGAATTCACTCCAACTCAATAAATAAGCATTAGTTGGTGACCATGGATGTTCTCTGGACCCTGCAGTGACTACAAAGATGAGGGTAATAATGACACTGTTTCTTGTGTGTTAAACTATGTGAAAAGCTCTCCACTCACATTTTCTCATTTATCTTCACTGGAACCCTATGAGGTAGGTACTATTATTGTTCTCATTTTACAGATACTTACACTGAGGCACAGAGGTCTTAAGCAATTTCATAGTCCAGATCACACAGCAATAAGTTACAGAACCGGGATTTGAAGCCTGGCAGCAAGAATCCTGAACTTCACTGTCCAAATGTGGTAGCTGCTAGTCATATGGGGCTATTGAACACTTGAAATTCAGCTAGTCCAAATTGAGATGTGCTGTAAGTTGAAAATACACACCTGGTTTCAAAGACTTAGTATGAAACAAGAATATAAAATATCTCAATGATATTTTTATATTGCTACATGTTAGAATGCTAAGATTTTGATATGAGTTAAAATATATGATTACAATTAATTTTACTCTGTGTTTTTACTTTTATTTATTTATTTTTTGGTGAGGAAGATTGGCCCTGAGCTAACATCTGTGGCCAATCTTCCACTTTTTTTTTTCAGCTTGAGGAAGATTAGCCCTCAGCTAACATCTGTGCCAGTCTTCCTCTATTTTGTATGTGGGATGCCTCCACAGCATGGCTGATGACTGGAGCAGGTCCACACCCAGGATCTGAACCCATGAACCTGGGCTGCCAAAGCAGAGTGCACAGAACTTTATCTACTTGGCCATGGAACCAGCCTCTCTTTTTACTTTTTGAATGTGGCCACTAGAGAATTTAAAATCACATATTTGGGGCTGGCCTGGTGGTGTAATGGTTAAGTTCGTGCACTCCATTTTGGTGGCCCGGGGCTCACGGGTCCAGATCCCAGGTGTGGACTTACACACTGCTCATCAAGCTATGCTGTGGTGGCATCCCACATACAAAACCAGAGGAAGACTGGCACAGATGTCAGCTCAGCAACAATATTCCTCAAGCAAACAGAGGAAGATCGGCAACAGATGTTAGCTCAGGGCCAATCTTCCTCACCAACAAAACCAAACCAAACCAAAACACATACGTGGATCATATTATATTTTCATTGCACACATCTGCTCCAGTGGCTGCATGTTAAACCATGACATCTGCTAGAATCAGAGGTTAAGCAGATGGTTCACACGGTGAAGAAGCTGACAGTTTGAGTAGGAAGGATATAAGAACCAAATATTTGTTTCCAAAATTGCATTATAATTAAGTGCTATGAAAGAAAGAAGAGAGACTTTGTAGTGTTTTATGTGGCAGAGGGAGCATTTAAGATGGTCTTAGAAAGATTAACAGTGAAGGTGAGGACGAGGGAAAATATGGGTACATTTGAAAAAAAGCTAGTAGTCTAGTTTGGGGACTATGATACAGCAAAAAGAATAGAAGAGGCTGCATAAATAAGTGAGGACCAATTCCTAGCAGGCCTTGAATGCCAGGCCAAGGAGTCAGGACTTTATGTTGTCCATTCTAGGGAGCCATTGGCAGCTTTCAAGCAAAGGTATCATAGGGTGACTTGGTTTTAGCAATGTTAGCCTTCCAGCTGTACAGAGGGTGGCAGTGGAGATGAGGCTGGAAAGAGAAACTGGTGGTAGGGAAGAGTTAGGAGGCTGTACCAATAATTCAGGGGAAAGGCAATGAGCACCTGAACTTGATTGTTGGCAGTAGGAATTAGGAAGACACGGAGTGATTTGGAAAATACTGCTAAAAGTAGAATCACTAGATCTGGCAGTAGGTTGGTGCAAGACCCGGAGAATGAGTCAAGCGAGATTCAGTAAATGCAAACAGTGGGGCTCCCCAGTTTTCAGGGCTGGCAAAGCAGGTCAAAGGGGTCAGAAGTTCCCAGGTTCTAGACATAACATGACTTAAATGGCTAACTTTAAAGTCCAGGCTGGCTTCAAGGCAAGTGAAGGCTAGTGGGGGGGGGGGGGGGGCGGGGCAGAGGGCAGAAGAAAGGTGAGGCTTGAATCTCTGGGACCTGGGGAAGCCACTTCCCTCTATGGCTTCAGTTTTCCTATCCAAAAAGGGGAGACAGAACCAGAGGATGCTTAAAGGTACTCTCAGGGCCAATATTCATTCTAAGACTGGTGTTGAAGGAGAGGATGTCAACAGGGCATGATAAAGTTGCCTTAGTTACCAGCCCTATGTGATCAACTCTCTCCAAGGAAAGTTTTCTAGGGTAAGAAATTTATAGATGCTAAATTTGAAGAAAGGGAGAGGAAAGAAAGGAGAATTTGTGAAATATTTGAAGATCATTTAAGTGTTTTGCCATCTAAGAAGCTATAATGACTAAGATTCAAAGGAAAAAATATCTAACTTAACTACAAGGAGTTACCAAACCAAAAGTGATCAGCATCAGCTTAAAGCTTTCAGGCCTTTCCTTCTCATTGATTCCAAACCAAATAAATCTGTAAATGATAACAGGGCTCAGTTTGAATTACTTATGGCAAGTGCTGCCCTTCAGGGCCTGTCAGACATCACACTGCTCTTTCAATTGCACTTTGCATGTACAAAGCAAATTAATGTGGATAGAAAGCACTGTAATTTAGGCCAGTTTACCAGTGTACTATTTCACTGCATATAATTGCTCTTGACAAATGATCTTAATTACATATATAATGTAGTCCAAGGTTTTATACATAAATATTCCTGCTGAAAAGGAGAGAGGATCCCAACAGCAGGTGCTGCTCTGTCAGACACCTTCAGAGACTGAGGAGAGAAGCTACAAGCCAAAAAGCAGAAGTAAATATGATTTCAGCAGGAAGTGGTCCACAAAATGCCTCTTCCTCTGGGCATTTCACACATCTCAATACAGAGCCAGTCCTTATCAAAATTGTCAAGTCGTCAGCTGGGAAAAGGGAGGAAGCCTAGAATAGAGTGGTGTCATGGGAGGCAGGGGCAGAGAAGTGTGTCTTTGTGGCCTAGGATGCTATAAACAGATGACCTTGCAGCTAAAGCACTAGGAGAGAGTTAGCATTGTCATCCAATGCACTTACAGAAAACATAAGCTGCCATATTCGTGATGTCTTATAACCTTTACTACAGTATTTCTCTGAATGGAGTCTAGGAACCACCTGCATCAGTATCAGGTAAAGCTTTTTGAAAACATGCATTTCTTGACTCACAGGCTCCACCTCAGACGTACTGAATTAGAAGTTTTGGAGATGGGGCGCAGGACTATGTGCTTTAATAAGCTCCTAGGTGATTTGATGCATGCCCAGGTTTGAGCATTAGCGCCTCCCTAGAGCAGAAATCCTTGATGTGCCTATCATGGCATGTGCAGTGCTTGGCACAGTGATGTTCACTGAATTATTGCAGAGCAAGCACTTCTAATAAATGACTGGCTTTTACATTACTCACCCAAAGCTGAGTTTTTGGCTTTCTTTTCCTTTTCCGTTAGTTCTTCAATATCTATGAACAATATCAGAGTGATAGGCTGAGAAAACTGGGCACAGGCAGAGAATGTTACCTCCTTCACAGGGAAAACTGAGATGACAGCTTCAACTCTCTCAGCTTCCTCCTTGCCTTGTTCCTGTTATTAAGCAGAAGACATTCAGTTTATTACTATTATGATATTACCTGTAGATTTTTCACAGTTGTGCTTTAACAGATTAAGGAAATTTCCAGCTATTCCTAGCTTGCTAAGTTGTTTTTCTGTAAATCAGGAATGGAGGTGGGATTTTGTCAAGTGCATTTCCCACATCTATTGAAATGATCAAATGGTTTTTCTTTTTTAGTCTGTTAATATGACAATTACACTGATTTTTGAATGCTTAAACTTTGGGTTTCAGCAACTCGTGGAAGATTCCAAACGTTTACACAAAATATTCTCAACCAGAGACAATGGCCTAGCTTTGGCCCTAACTTATTTGCTGAGATGATCTCAAAAGTTAAAGGGTTTTTTTGTTTGTTTTGTTGTTGTTGCTGATTTTTTTAAAGAGTGACATTCTTTGTATTAACAGAGACTGAAAAGCTAACATGATTTGGGACAGTATAAAAACATAAATGCTTTGGGGAACTGTTTGCTCTATATCTTGTAATCTGTGTTGATTGTATTTCCATTTTGTTAACCCTAGTGAAAGAGTGATATTATCATGCCCATTTTCTATTAAACCTAGTTTTATTGTTTGTACTGCAGGAGGCACAAATCTTAGGACCAAAAGAGATGATCTCTCAGTAAATTATTCTTAACTCCTTTACTGAATTCTAAGTACTTCCCCATTTACTATCTGAGTATCTAGGGAGATAATATTGCAATTTATTTATTTGCTTTATGCTGCGCTTGTAGGTGACATCCAGCTCTTTCTTAGCCGGAGAGGTGAGAAAGTGTTAGACATAGCGATCAGCTGCTCTTGGGACATTAACCTTAGTTATGTAGTAAGGGTCCTGCTGTTCAGTGGTCAGTGTCAGTTTGCTCACTCTATTTAATGGCTCTTCTTCTTCATGGTTGATTGGGCCTTAATTTTAGGTTAATAAGTAAAGCTACCAGTGGAGAGCGTTTTAGAGTAGCTCCTCCCACTGAAAAAGACTGCGTTGGTGAACTTATTTTTTAAGTTACCTGGCTTGCTTGTCTTATTATTTTCCATCCCTCTCCTCAGGTCTCCTGTTTACTCAATGCCTGTGCCAAGGGGAGGATATTTGGCAATGACTTGCTATCGTACCCAGCATTATCTGACTATGAAAATCTCCTTCAAATTCTTTAATTTTTTTTCTTGATTGGTGGAAACATCCAGTGACACTTAATAGTAAATAGCAAAGGAGAAATGTTACTTTTCTCTCATCTAGAATATCTTTTTTCTTTTTGATTGGGTAGGAGTGGTAAGTCATAAGAGTGGATGGGCAGAAGGAAGACATAATTAAGTACTAACAGTGATGGGATGGTAAAAAGCAGATAGATTACTATTATAGATTCTGATAACTATATATTCTCTACTATAGAATTAATTTCATTCTTCAGGAACTTCTAGAAAGGAAATACTAGCAATGTAGTAATAAGTGTGGGATGAGATGATTGAAAAGGTACCCAGAGCCATCAGAGGTCCCTAAGGTGTGTCCCTCTTTTATTTTGGGAGGCAGAGGGGAAGTAAGAGGCAAAGAACTACTATCAGCAGTTCTATACAGACGTTGCTATCTGTAATTAGTAATGTCAACTATTTTCTTTCACCCTTGTATCAATCAAGCATTGTTGAGTAACAACCAAGCACAAAATCTCAGTAGAACACAATAATAACTATTTATTTCTTATATGTCAATTAGGGGTTTTCTAATCTAGGCAGCTGGGTTGGGAGGCTATGCTTCAAGCTAGCGGTCTTACTGGGATTGGCTCAGCGCTGCTGGTTGGTTCTGATCTGCTCCAGGTGTGTTCATTCTGGGGCTCAGAATGAAAGTGCACTGGCTCCCCAAGGCAAGCTCTTCCATCCATGGCAGAGGCACAAGGGGTAAGTGGACAAAGGATCTGCATAGACATTTCTCCAAAGACGATATACTAATCGTCAACAAGGACATGAAAAGCTGCTCAACATCATTAGTCATTAGGGAAATGCAAATCCAAACTACAGTGAGATACCTCCTCACGCACACTAGGATTGCTATAATCAAAAAGTTAGATGATAACAAGTGTTGACGAGGATGTGAAAAAATGGTACACTGCTGGTCAGAATGTAAAACGGTGTGGCCACCTTAGAAAACAGTTTGGCAGTTCCTTAAATGGTTACACAGAGATTTGCTATATGACCCAGCGATTCCACTCCTAGATATATACCCAAGCGACTTGAAAACACATGTCCACACAAAATCTACACAAATGTTCATAGCGGCATTATTCACTATAGCCATGGAAATACAAAAACAATCTAAATGTCCATCAACTGATGAATGGATAAATAAAATATGGGGTTTCTTTTTGGGGTGTTGAAAATATTCCAAAATTAATTATGGTGATCATTGCACAACTGTGTTTTACTAAACATCCTTGAGTTAATTGAATTGTATACTTTACACGGGTGAATTGCATGTTATGTGAATTATATCTCAATAAAAATGTAAACACACACAGAAATACACACTGCTTTTTGAAGTCGAGGCTCAGAACGGGCACACTGTCACTTCTGTCTGTATTCCGTTGGCCAAAGCAAATCATATGGCTGAGCCCAAAGTCAAGAGGTGGGGAAGTACACTTGCTCTTTACTAGGAGGAACTGCAAAATCACAGGGCAAAGGACGTGGATGCAAGGTGAGTAAAGAATTTGTGTCAATAGTTTAACCTACTACACTCCCTAAGCTTTCCTCCTTTTCTTCTAATTCACATTTATTCATGTTCTAGGGCTAATTCAAAGACCTTAGAACAACTGGCCATTACTGTTACTGTACTGTGATATTCAGTGCACATACCTGAAAACAACACTTAGATAACTTTACATCTTTTCCCTTCCCTTTTAAAGATTGCATAAAGATCTATGCTAATTTAATTTTTTTATTTGGATATTATTTTTGCATACTTGGATTTTCTCTGCAACACCTGGCTAAAATGGTCTAAAATTTTCATTTTTAAAAAGGATCATGTTCTCAAGACACATCCTCCAGTACCGGTTTTCAAGAAATGAAAACAGGTGAAAGTTGCCTGCTACACAATATTTAGGACAAGTTGGCTGACTCCAGTATTTCTCACTGTAATAGTTCAACTGGGACTTTCATCTGATGCTTCAAATAAAGAATGTAAGTACCCTTGCTAGACAGTAAGAGTAGATTCCAGGGCAACCAAGACTGTTTGGCTGCAGTGAGATTTTGGTGAAAATGGTATTCTTTTGGAAATAAGTGTATGAGACAACATCTTTTCATAAGAGTTTATTTTTACTTTATAAAACATATATGCTTTGTTTTTGTCATAGTAAGCTATTGTCCAAACATTACGTGAACACTTCTTACATTAGTTAATCTGTATTTCTCGCTACAATATCATGAGAAACCCCAGTAACAAGGAAGAGATGCTTCAGATGTAAAAGGTAATGAAGATCAATTTTCTAATGGATAAAGACGATGTGGTACAAATATACAACGGAATACTACTCAGCTGCAAAACAGAACAAAATCATTCCATTTGCAATAACATGGATGGACCTTGAGGGAATTATGTTAAGTGAAATAAGCCAGCTAGAGAAGGATAATCTGTGTATGACTCCACGCATATGAGGAATTTAAAAATGTGGACTAAGAACAGTTTAGTGGATACCAAAGGAAAGGTGGGGTGGGGGGTGGGCACAAAGGGTGAAGTGGTGCACCTACAACATGACTGACAAACATTAATGTACAACTGAAATTTCACAAGATTGTAACCTATCATTAACTCAATAAAAAAAAAGGTAATGAAGATCAATTTTGAATCTGGTAATATGTTTCAAGCTTTGGAAACGTGCATGTCTTCTGATCCAGAAATTCCACTTCTAGAAATTTATCCTAATGAAATAATCAGAGTTTGGCATAGATACACATGTATTAAGTTGAATAGTACGAAATTGCCAATATTTGACCATTTTTGGCCTACAACAGTGACAATTATATATGGTTCAATGTAATATAAAGATGTTCATCACAGTGTTGATTATGATGAGGATAACTGAAATGTCCAACAATAGGATACTGGTTAGATAAATTATGGCAACTCATATACTAGAATTCTATGAAGCCGCTAAAATTGTAATGATTTAGATGTATTTTTATTGTCACCAAATGAGTATGTTCATGATATATTATTAAGGAAAAATGATATTACAAAACAAAACTTATAATATGATCTAATTTTTATTTAAAATTATATATATATGTATATATATATATATATATATATATATATTTAGATTAGAAGACTGGAAAAATATACACCAAAATGTTCATAGTCATTATCTCTTGGTTGTAGAATTATATGTAATTTTTAAAGTCTACATTTGGGTTATCTGTATTTTCTAACTTTTGACAATAGAGTATAATTTTAAGTTATGTAAAAATCAATTCTATAAGAAAATAGTAAGTCATGATCATCTGCGGTAGGAAAATACACAAACAATTTTGGAATCTGTTTGGTTGAACTCAGCATTATTTTAAAGCATCATGCACAAGAAAAAACTGGCATTTAGGAAACCCTGTTTCCAGGTTGCAGCACTTAAAACAAGTTAGATGGTATGCATGTAGATTTTACGGGGTATTCCTGGGCTACTTTGTTTGAGCAGGAGAAAATATATTTGCCATTATTTTTACAACTTTCACATTATAGCATAAAGATTAGAGAGCAATTCGTTCAGAGTGTATTCCATTTGGGGGGAAATATAGCACATAGATAATTGATCCTAACACCTTCTGAACACAGCCCCTCACTTACTGCCCGTATATTCACTCACACATTTCCCTCCTGTTTTTAAAGAAAGCAGCCAACTTTCTTATCGGAACAATTATATATATATATATTTTTTTTTCTTTTTTTAAAGATTGGCACCTGAGCTAACATCTGTTGCCAATCTTCTTTTTTTTTCTTCTTCTTCTCCCGAAAGCCCCCCAGTACCTAGTTGTATATTCTAGTTGTAGGTCCTTCTGGCTGTGCTATGTGGGATGCCACCTCAACATGGCTTGCTAGGTCTGTGCCCAGGATCCGAACTGGCAAACCCTGGGCTGCTGAAGCGGAGCACGCAAATTTAACCACTCGGCCATGGGGCCGGTCCCTATATTTTTATATCTAAATCAGTTCATACATTTGGGACTGAATGGGAAAGGTTTTGTTTTAAAAATTGGACTTAATATTATGTTGGATAATCTCACAATAGAAAAAGTATTTTAAAATAGATTAATTAACCTTTGCCTTATACTTCAACTCCCAAAGAGAAATATTCGTTAACTTACTTGAACATTCATCTTAACACATTTTGACCTGAATTTGACTCGTGAAATTCAAGAAGACCTGAAAAATTCACAATGGATTCATTATTATCACTAATGACATGTAACAATTGTTTTTTTCTGGTGAGGAAGATTCGCTCTGAGCCAAGATCCATTGCCAATCTTCCTCTTCTTTTGCTTGAGGAAGATCAGCCCTGAGCCAACATCTGTGCCAATCTTCCTCCGTTTTGTACATGTGAGGCCTTCACAGCATGGCTGACCAATGGAGCAGGTCCACGCCCGGATCCAAACCCGGGCCGCCGAAGCAGAATGCAACTTTAACCACTTGGCCATGGGCTGGCCCTCACAAAATTCTAACCATAGAGAAAAGATTTATTTGTCAAGATAAACAAGAAAATAAATGAATTTGCTAATTACTCCTTCCTATACAATTAGCATTCCTCACAGTATTGGTTTTAGGTGCGTACGTCTTTGTGTATATGCATCTGTATTCTATATGTGTGTACCTACATTTAGATCTATTTATCTATCTGCCTGTGTGTTTGCATAGGAATGTGTGCATGTGTATACATGTGTATGATTGCATGTAGGTGTGTTTTCAGGCATGTGTATTTATATACATATATGAGTATGTTATGCTTATGTATATATGTTGTATACATATGCATATCAGTCTAAGGTGATGAATACTTTAGAGCCATTCAAAACCAACTGAAATGTCAATATACTTGGAAAGAGTCCTATTAGTAATGGAAACATAAAGTTACTTCTGATTTTTGCTTAGCAGAATAAATAAAATAATGAGCCAATTATAGTTATAGTGTATTCGTGAGGCATTTAAGCTTTATAAACTTGCATCGATCACCTTGCTAGACAGAGAAAGGTAGAATTCGTTGCTGTTTAGGTTGGAGTGTGTATATTCTTCATATCTCACATTATAACCACTAGCTCTAACAGCTTTAGGAGCTCTAAGTGTTTTCCATCTTCCTTTGGGCAGAACCAAGCCAGCCACTGGCAGATGGGCTTGTCCTTTACAAGTGGACAGGTGGATTGCATGTATTAAGGCTGAAACATAGGGGCCAGCTCTGTGGCCGAGTGGTTAAGTTCGTGTGCTCTGCTGTGGCGGCCCAGGGTTCGGATCCTGGGCGCGGACATGGCACCGCTCATCAGGCCACGCTGAGGCGGCGTCCCACATCCCACAACTAGAAGAACCTGCAACTAAGATATACAACTATGTACAGGGGGGGTTTGGGGAGATAAGCAGAAAAACAAAAACAAAACAAAACAAAAAAGACTGGCAACAGTTGTTAGCTCAGGTGCCAATCTTTAAAAAAAAAAAAAAAAGATGGTCTTACTAAAGTATACCTTTCTTCTAGAAAAACAAAAAGGCTGCAACATAAACATCAATGAAAATAATAATCCCACAGGAAGTAGGTACATGTTGGCTGGGTATCTGCCAGTACCAACAAGAAACTGCCAAAAAGGAAGGCCACAAGTCACTTTCCAGAAGCCCGGGGCTAACAGGAATCTGGAGATGTTATACTGCACGCTTATGGGGCTCCAGATGAGACTACACTACCCTCCAGGTTCATTTCCTCTGCCAGCTTCTTCCACTGAAGGTGGCTGCACAGGGCCCTGGAGGAACGTCCATCACTTTATCCTAGACATTGACTTACTATAGGAGCCAACAATCGCTTCATTGGAGGAACTGTTATTGTCTCTAAAGAAACTAAAAGAGTAAAGAGGGGGTTCAAACCTAACCCCTAACCCTTAGGTGAGCTTAACATGGTTAGGCTAATGCTTGGAGATAGTCAAGTTCTGTACTACATGCCATCTCTGAAAGGAAGGACAGCCAGTGGTTCTCTAGTGCTTGACTGGCCTGGAGAGCTGGCAAGACGGAGTCTGTCTCTGGCGGGAGGAGCCCTCCAAACCTCCCTTGATCAAGTCTGCTGGCCACACACGAGCCTCTGGCTTCCTCTCAGGCGTGCTTGATAGGATGCTCCCGTCTTTGGTACCTTTGGGAGCTCGTTTCCTCACTATCAACTCTCCTCCCTCCTCCAAAAGGACCACGTTAGCTCAGCTCAATTGTTGGAAGAGCCGGCTTCAGTTCTCCTGTATGTTTTCTAGCATTTGCTCTACTCTCATATCACTGGTCCCACTGCCCATTTCACATTCAGAGAATCCTGGAGTTGGGAGAGGCCCCTCTGAGATCATCTAACCCCATCTCCCAGCCAGGGCAGATGTTCCTGTGAAAAGTCAGGCAAATTATTCTTTTTTGTGACAGAGGGTAAAATAAGGCTCTCATTCTCTCTCCAGTCTCTCCCCCTCAAAAAAAATACCGTCATTTATACAGAATAGACTGTGTTCCTGTCACCACATTTCATTATTTGTAAACTATCCCCAAACTGAACCATCACAAACAGTCACAAAAAGTATTATTTTCCCCGAAAGTGCCATTAGATCTAGACCTCTTATCAGTAGTTCTTATTCCCTGTTGCCAGCCACGTCCAGGATTGTTACTTTGCTAGAAAAGCCCTGATGCTCTGGCCTCCCTCCCTGTCCATGCTGCTGCCAGAGAGAGTTTCTTGAAACACAGGCCTCCTCTACTCGAAAGCCTGCAGGAACTCTCCGTTACCAACAGAATGAAGACAAAATTTCTTAGCTAGGCATTCAAGGCCTCCCCAAAGTCAGACTGGATGATAGTGTCATTTCTCAAACGCTGTTCCCACCCCCAACTTTGCCTTTCTTTCCTTCCACACATGCTCTGAATTGCCTTGCCTCTGTTCCTTCATGCACGCTGCTCCTGCTGCCCGCAATTCTCTGCCCACCTTCTCTATCAGTTGAAATACCATTCATCCTTCAAGGTTCAAGTAATGGTCACCTCTTCTCCAAAGCCTCTCCCAATCCCTCTGTTCAAAAGTAACTGCTTCCTCCTCAGTACCTTCCAATAACATTCTTTTTTTTTTTTTTTTTTTGAGGAAGATTAGCCCTGAGCTAACATCTGCGACCAATCCAACTCTTTTTTTTTTTTTTTTTTTTTTGCTGAGGAAGACTCGTCCTGAGTTAACATCCGTGTCTATCTTCCTCTACTTTATATGTGGGACGCCTGCCACAGCATGGCTTGACAAGTGGTCCATAGGTCCACACCCGTGATCCGAAACAGTGAACCCCAGGCTGCCAAAGTGGAACATATGAACTCAACTGCTGCACTGCCATTGGGCCAGCCCCTCCAATAACATTCTTTAGCAACCCTGGTGGCACTTGCCTAATATCCCGCTGGCTACTGTCTGCTGGTGGAGGGCAGGGATCAGGTCTGCAGGGTGTGTCTATAGCCTCTATAGTGCCCAGTGCAGTGTCATGGACTGACCAGGCTTTCCATTTCAGGTCTGACAAGGCTCTGCCTCATCTAGTCCTTCCCTGCAATCTTAGCCATATCTCTAGCCACTCTCCTCCTTTCTGCAGCTATACCGGCTTTCTGTCAATTCTTCAAAAGTACCTAGTGATTTCCTACCTTAGGGCTTTTGCCTACACTGTTTTCTCTGGCTGAAATGCTTTTTCAACCATTCTCCATCTGGTTAACTCCTACTCATCCTTCTCTTCTTAGCTTAAAACATCACTTCTCAAGGAAGCCTGCCCTGACCTCTCAGAGAAAAACTATATGTTTAGCAGCCTACCAGACATCTCACAATCGTGGGGAAGGAGTGAACAAGGGAGAAGGGAGGTCTCAGCACAGACCCACCCTCTCCCTCCACCTCCATGACTAGGAAACACACACTAAGTGCCTGCCCCATGGGCTGTCTGTCAAGAGTGACTACCTTGGTTTTCAAGGATAACACAAGAGCTGCTCCTTCCCTAGGATGCCCTGCACTTTCCAGCCTATTCCCTTGCCCCTTGGGGCATAATGTTTCTTAAGACTCTCCCAAGTTACCTGCTTATCATTAAGAAGAGCAGTAAAATGTGCCAGAAAGAAGGGTCAGGTCGGGGAGGGGGTGCTAAAGCTTGGTTTGTTATTGGGAGGCCTCTTGTCTTGAAACCTCATGGTGTCTTGGTCCTCAGTGGTCAGGGATCTGAGCTCAGAACCAGGTAATAAGAATAAAAGATAAAGTTAGAGAAACTCACAGGTAGGGATGGAGGGTGGAGAAGAAAGCATACGTAGGAAGGAGCAGAACTTGTAATGAGGAATATCAGGGCAGAACGATGGCATTCAAATTTTGTTGATTTTAGAAGGGCTTTCCATTACTTTCCACTGCTGCTAAGTAGTGAAATTGCCTAAAATTAGCCTTTTAGGCGGAGGTTAGAAACTGGCAGTTGCAGGTTTAATCTGGTCCTCAGACTCATTTTAGTTGGCCAGCATAGTGTTGATAAAACATATTTGAATTAGTTGACCCTTAAGGATTGGAAGATTTCATATAAATTTTTTTTGGCTTCTCTTGAAAAACTGGACAATCTGGCAGCCCAGCCCCACATTCCCACCTAGCAACAGTCAGCTGGAGCTGAGTACGGCCGTCCCCTGTGGATGAGGCATATTCTTTCTCAGTTCTCCACAGTCCCCAGACGGTTTGCTTCCCTCGTTTGTGTTCTCTTCCTGGCTCCGTAGGCATTTGAGTTTGCAACCTTTGATATTATTTTTAAGTTTAATTATGGAAGATATCAAACATATACAAAAGTAGAGAGAATCATGGGCCGGCCCAACGGCGTAGTGGTTAAGTTGGCACACTCCCCTTTGGCAGCCTGTGTTTGCGGGTCCAGATCCTGAGCGAAGACCTATAGGCCGCTCATCAAGCCATGCTGTGAAGGTATCCCACATACAAAATAGAGGAAGATTGGCATGGATGTTAGCTCAGGGACAATCTTCCTCAAGCAAAAAGAGGAAGATTGGCAATAGATGTTAGCTCAGGGCCAATCTTCCTCACCAAAAAAAAAAAAAAAAAAAAGGAGAGAGATGAACCTTCATGCATGTATCACCCACTTTCAACAATTGTCATTCATCACCAATTTTGTTACATCAATGCTCTCACCCATTCTGCAAAAACCCTACCCCCCACCCTGGATTATTTTGAAGCAAATCCAGACATCATATCATTTTATCAGTAAATACGTCAGTGTGGGTCTCCAAAAGATAGGCCCTTTTTATAAACAGAACCATAGTATCATCATCACAGCCAAGACATGACCAAAACATGGCAATTATTTATTATTATCACATATCCACTCTGCTAACTTTTTAATTCTTCTCCATGTTATTTGCCTCATCTGTTTTCCTTTCTCTTTCTTTGGGGAGAAATAAGAATGGGAAGGATTGGTCTGGGAGAGGGGGAAGAAAGTAGAAATATGAATAGGCTATTCTGATCCCTAGAAAGTAATAGATGGAATGATTCCTTATGTCTGTATAACACCTTTATCTCTTTATACTTTTCTGATTTTTTTTGGAAATATGTCTGATTTCACTTGGTCCCTAGAACCACTTTGTATACATGGGGCAGGGTTTTGCTTTCACAATTTTATATAAAACAACATAGATACAGTGAGTTAAGTGGCTTATTCAAATTACAGAGATAGCAAAAGAGTGGTGAGAAAAACCCAGACCACCTGACTCCCAGTCAGGCCTTTTTCTGTTGTGCCACATATGAAAGGTGGCATGACAGGTGATAACATGATGATAGGAGACAGTAGGGAGTAACAGGAGCGAACGTCTCCTGAGTGCTTACTCTGTGGCTAGGGGTTGTATAGGTACAGAAGTTATGTTATATTATTTATCCTCTCATCAGTTCTCTATTATTCCAATCTTATAGACAAGGATGCAGAAGACATCGAGGTTAGGGAACTTGCCCAAGTAAAAACAGCTGGAACAAACAACCGGCAGAGCTGAGATTGGAAGCCAGATCACTCCAGCAGTAGCATCCTAGTGCTTTCCCACTGTATTAAACTCGACAGAGCAAGGGTTTTGGGGTCAGACAGGCTTGACTTCGAATCCTAGCTTTTATTCACTTTGTGACTGGGGGCAACATCTTCCTCATCTTTAAGTGGGGATAACAGTACCTAAGTCTTAGGGTTAATGTCAGGATCAAATGGGATCATCTATTTAAATTATTTAGCATATCACTTGGCACAGAGTAAAGGCTCAATAAATAAAAGGTACCAAAAGGGGGATGGTTTATAATAATACTATCTCCATCAATGTGCCCCAGCAAAAGGAAATTTTATTCCATCTCTGCCCAGCTCCTTAGATGAGGCCCATCTTACATTATCCTAGCAATATGTGGTTCATGATTGGTGTTTCCATACATTTTGGTGCATGAAATAAAATGAAAGTACACTTTACTTTGAAATGAAAGAGTACTCTAATTCTAATTCTAAAGCTTTTAATTGGTGAAGGCAGAATGGGTATGATGTGGAAATTCCAAATCCAGTTTGCCACAAGCTGGATGGCATCTTGGCTTTTCATCCTAAGAGCTAACTTACCAGAATCTTGAAAACTAGTGCCAAGTGATTCTGGCAAATATTTTCTTTTCTTTTAAGGGAAAAATGAGTGTTTGAGAAAGTCTTGAGATGGTGTGAAAATTTTACAAATCTGATCAACCCCGGGGGGGGGGCGCTATATAATGGAAGTGTGATTTCAAGCTCCCCAGCTCCCTTTCCCCCATTTCTGAGCACCTACAGATTCCCAGGTGATTTAGGGATGAAGGTAGAAGTACAAAAGTGGGCTGGCGGGACTAAACAAAGTGGTACAGAACGTACCAAGCAGAAGTAACTAATTTCTAGAAAGATGTCTCCTATGTTCTGGGAGCCAGAAAAGGCAGGGGCCAAGATCGGGCCTGTAACTTTTACTGGTCTCAGGGAAAGGTTAAGGATAGAGAGCACGAGAGTCAGTGTAAGGAGAATCCTTGTACAGCTTTCACTGAGCTAATGTATTATTAGTTTCCTATGGCTGCTATAAGGTATTATCACAAACTCAGCGGCTTAGAACACAGAATTATTATCTTGCAGCTCTGTAGATTAGAAGTCCAACATGGGTCTCACTAGGTTAAGCGCAAGTTGGCAGGGGCCAGCCCCGTGGCTGAGTGGTTCAAGTTCATGTGTTCAGCTTCGGTGGCCCAGGGTTCCACCAGTTCAGATCCTGGGTGCAGATCTAGCACCGGTCATCAGGCCACGCTGAGGCGGTGTCCCAATAGCACAACCAGAGGGACCTACAACTAGAATATACAACTATGTACTGGGGGGCTTTGGGGAGGAAAAGAAAGAGGAAGATTGGCAACAAATGTTAGCTCAGGGCCAATCTTCCAAAAAACAAACAAACAAAAAACCAAAAACACTGACTAGCTTAAACTAGTTTAAAAAAAAATAACAAGGTGTCAGCACGGCTACAATCCTTTCTGGGGGCTCTGGGGACTAACGTGTTTCTTTGTCTTTTCCAGCCTAGATTCTTTGACTCATGGTCCCCTTCCTCCATCTTCAAATCCAGCAATGGCCATTCGAGTCCTTTTCACATCTCATCACTCTGACCTACGCTTCTGCCTCTCTTGTTTACTTTTAAGGACCTTTGTGCTTACATTGGGCCCACCCAGATAATCCAGATCATCTCCCTATTTTAAAATCCGCTGATTAACAAACTTAATTCTATCTTCTGCTGTAATTTTCCTTTGCCATGTAACATGGCATATTCACCAGTTCCGTGGAATACGACAGGGATATCCTTGGAGGACTTATTCTGCTTACCACAGCTACTGAATGTTACAAAGAGAATTGGCCCTTGTTACTAAAAAGAGAATAAATTAGGGATAGTTGTGGGATTTCAACAATACTGTAAGATTCATGTGTTATTTGTAAAATGGCCCGCTATCGACCACCTCTTGAATGGGAAGACAGCATATTTGTAAATACAACAATTTGCTCTTCAATTTGTCAATTTCTAATTTTGACACAATTTCTATCAAAAGGGAAAAATAAGCAAGAAAACAAAAGAATAGTCTAAAAAAATAAGTAAAGATTCGTTTCACCACACTTTAGAGCAAGCTACAAAGCAATAATCCTTAAGGCTGTGATGCTGGCTGAAAAGTGAGATATTTATCAAAGAAACAGAGGTTGGAAATAGCTTTTAGCCTATATAACATTAACAGATGTCA